>NW_003852426.1:13718789-13735957 GCF_000181295.1 Otolemur garnettii
ATTCCTATACAAATACACATGCAGACCTGGATGCTCACACACATATTTGTCCATTTGGATACACATGCACACTTGGACACTTAATACCTCACATGTACCTTCAGATACATTGGGACACTCACCCTTGGCCACTTAATGTCAGAGAGGCTTACCCAGTCACTTGTTCATATATCACTACTCCTCTAATATCTGAAAGTTTCTCTTGAGCAAGGGATTTGAGTATCTCCTGTGGTTTTCCAATGCAGCTGGCGTCCCCCAGGTGTTCCTGACAGCACCGTCTGGGACAGTGCAGATTCCTGTTTCTGCAGTTCAGCTTCACCAGGTAGGTGTGGGGGAATCTCTCATCCCATCCCAGATAGCTACTTCTTTATCTTGACCTTGGGGAACCTCCTTACCAACGGCCCAGAGGCCCATCTGTTTTTCTGGGGTAGTGGGGTGGAGAGGCCAGTCTAAGCTGGCCAGTCTGACTCCTTCTCCCTCCTCACACCCCTCCTTCCCTCCAGATGGCTGTGATAGGGCAGCAGGCTGGGAGCAGCAGCAACCTCACCGAGCTACAGGTGGTGAACCTGGATGCCACCCACAGCACCAAGAGTGAATGATCCGCCCGCCGTCCTGGACAGATGCCCCAAGGGACGGCACCACTTATTTATTGTTGCCTTTTCACGTTTTCTTTACACACATGTTGATGGGGCCGCAGGAGGGAGGCGGGGAGGAGGAGTGGGCAGCCACAGGACTGAGCCCTCTCACTCCAGCCAAAGAAATGGGCCTGCCTGCCCTCTACCCGTCCTCCTTCCTCCTCCCCTCCTTCCAGCCCCACCTCCCATTTCAGTTGATGGTGGGGCTGTCCTCCCTCCTCAGACTCCCCTCGCCAGCTTGGCTTGACGTTTGCCATAAGTATTAGCTTACCCAGTGGGACCGTGCCCCACCTTCCCACACACAGGCCTTCTGTGGGGCTGGGCACTGTGTCCTCCCCTGAGGAAGCAGTTGGGGCCCTCTCCCCCGCCTCCTTGCTGACCCCACATCAGTCCTGTGTCTGCCACAGGCTGGGTCAAAAGAGCACTGCCCTTGCCCCTCAGGGAGCCAGCTGAGGAGATGGGGGCTTTCCCCTCACGCCGCCACCCTCTGCCCCTTCAGCTCCTGAGTAGTTGGGCCTGTGCACTGGGCAGGTTCCTGGGACCACCTGCCCTGCCTTGCCGTTCCCCTTGGACCTCCAGGGGCTCCTGGGTTGGAGGGAACCACCAGTGTTCCCTTCTTCCCTTTGTCTTCCCCCCTCCTCCCAGCTGCTTTACTTAAAGTTGATTTTGAACTTTTTATTTGAGGAGACGAAGTGAAAACAAATCTATAAATATATATTTTTAAAATATTTAACTTTTTTTTATGGCGTTTTTCTCATTCCCCTCTCTGCCCAAACTCCCCTTCCCTGGGGAGCCCTTTGGCTCCCCAGAACTGGCTGGGCCCCTGGGGACAGAGCCACCCCATGAGCTCGGGGTCCACCAGTGTGGGGGGGTGAGATTCTGGGATTGCCCGGTCCTGGGTTGTTTCCAGGAGAAAGCCGGGGGAGGGGCCCTCAGGCCATGCCCCAGCGGGGGTGGGAGGGTGACCCACAGCTCTGGGCCTCTTTTTGCCCTTTAGGGCTGTTGTTAGGGAGAGGGAAGAGGGAAACTAAATGTGGGGGTGGGGGTGGGAGGGTATCAGGTAGAGGCAAGTGACTTCATTTGTGCCACACATATGGGCATTGCAGCCTTGTGCTCCCCCAGGCCTGCAGCTGCCTGGGGCCCAAGTTGCAGTGAGCAGGGTGGGGTCTGGGAGGGAATGAAAGGCAGGAATGGGGGTCAGAAGAAGTGGGAGCAGCTCTTGGGCTGAGTGCAGTGATAGGGGAGCCAGAAATGGGCAGCTCTCCCAGGGAGTGAGCAGCTACTGTAACTTTTTTAAATTAAGACAAAAAGCCTTGAAGAAAATGACTTTATTTTTCTAAGTGTAACCTCAGTATTTATGTAATTTGTATAGGGGCCATGCCCCACCCCCTTTTCCCCCTTTGGGGTAGACTTGAGGGTGGGCTAGCATAGGGGGGAGGGTCTTTTACCCTGTGTCAGAGCTTACCTTCACCACCTATATCCAGAATGGGAACCTTTTCAGAAATAGGGCAGCAGTGGGGTTGGAGTTTTGTTAACCCCTATCACTGCCTTCAGTAGGAACAAGCCTGCTTCTGTGATTAGGTGAAGGGGTAGGGGAAGAATTTACGCACAGCCTAGTCATCAAGGGGATGATTTGCAGATAGGTTTTGAGAACTCCCTAACCTCTAACCCTCATTGCTGTCTTGCCCAGTTTGGGGTGCCAAGATGGAAGTCACCTTTCTGGGCTTTCTCCTGGAGATACCTGGGGCTGATGGGTGGCTTTCAAGGCTGAGGCATGGCAGAGGCCAGAGAGTGGGGGAGCTTGGGACTCAGGTCTGTAACTGCCCAGCCCCTTTTCTCTGCTCTTGTTTCACTCCACCACCACTCACTCCCCACTCCCCTACCCATGGGAGGAGACCTTGATGAATTCCTCCTCTCCTTCCCACAAAAGACAGACCCAGTGAGTGAATCAGGCAAAGTACTTATAATGTGTGTTGTGTGAGCGTGGCCTTGGGAGAACATGCCTGTGTCAAGAATGAGGTGACCTTTACATGTGCAGTAACCCTTGGTGTTTTCCTTCCTTGGTGGCTCTGGGGTGTGTGTGTATGTGTGTGTGTGTTTGTATGTATGTGCGTGCGCGTGCTCACATGCACCTGAGTGAATGTGTGCGTGTGAATGTGGGATGTGTATGTCAATGGTTTCTACTTCCCCTGGGATGTTGACCCAGGAATAGTGGACATGGTCACAGTCCTATGTACAGAGCTTTCTTTTGTATTAAAAAAATACTCTTTCAATAAATGTATCATTTTTGTGCACAGACTGTGGGGTCTTTGGCTTTATTTTTCTACATAGGGAATGGGGGACGTACGAACAAGAAGCAAACCTTAAAGAGTTCCTGCTCTGGGAACAGGACAGCTTGATGGTAACGGAAATGCTAATGGGAGGCCTTGGGCGATTGAACCCTCCATGATTTAATGTAAGGAACACTTTGCAGGGCAGAAGACGTTCTCCCTGTGCTCCCTACTCCCTGTGCGTGGCTTTGCTAGCTCCTTAGTTCAACACAGAGTTGAGCAATTTTTTTTTTTTTTTTAATTTTAGAGACAGTCTCATTTTTGTCGCCCTCGGTAGAGTGCTGTGGCGTCACACTGCTCATAGCAACCTCCAACTCCTGGGCTTAGGCGATTCTCTTGCCTCAGCCTCCCGTGCAGCTGGGACCACGGGCGCTTGCCACAACACCCGGCTATTTTTTCTTACAGTTGTCATTGTTGTTTAACTGGCCCAGGCTACGGGCGCAAATTTAAAACTTTTTTTTTTTAGAGACAGAGTCTCACTTTGTCAGGCTCAGTAGAGTGCTGTTTTGTCACAACTCACAGCAACCTCCAGCTCTTGGACTTAGGCGATTCTCTTGCCTCAGCCTGCCCAGCAGCTGGGACCACAGGTGCCCGCCACAACGCCCAACTAAGAGTTGAGCAAATTTAACTAATGGGAAAAGTGATACACCTAAGCCAAAGCATTGCTGAAGGGGTTGAGAAATTCATGGACAAGTGACCTACTGAAAAATCAAAGGACAGCCCTAAGGCGGGAGTGTGGGTTACTATGTTTCCAAGCAGGAGAGGGAGGACTAGGAAGGCCAACCCGGCTGAGAGGAGGGGCTGCTTCTCAGTTGCCAGACAGGGTTTCCTGCTACTGCAGCGAGACGAGCGCGGCCCCACGCAGCCGCCCGCGGGTACAGCACGCATGCTCCACGCGCGCACTGTTCCGCCACGCTCGGCCTGGGCCGCGAGGGGACCCGTAGATGCCCGGCCCTGCGTGCACCCGCCGTGTGACCCGGAAGGGAGGAAGGCAGCTGCTGAAGAGGCGGGGCCAGGACGGCGGGACCGGCCGCTGGCTCTCAGCAAGGGCCAAGCCGGGCGGTGGGAGGTGAGAGGAGAGTCCTGCGCCGACTCAGTCCCCTTACATCCCGTCTCCTCTCCGGTTCTTTAGCCATTCTTCGTGGGGCTGACGCAAGGAACCAGGCCTTGGTGTCTGAGAGTCGCTCGGTCCTGTCAGCGTCCTCTATACCGCCTCCCCCATCCTCACCCTGCCCCCAAACTCCTCAATGCTGTACCGCCTCACTGGTCTGCATGCTTGGGTCTTACCTTGCTACCGCCTGCTGGTCTCATGCCTGTGTCCAGACCTCACCCCACACCTCAGTTTCTTGTCTTGTTCTAGGCCCAATTTATGTGCGTCCCTCCTTCTCCCCCAGACCTGTCTGATTGTTTTGCTTGGCCATGTGCTAATCACACGCCCATTGCCACATCGCTGGTTACCTTGCCTTGCTCCCAAGTAGACCCCTAACCCCCATCGAGGTCCACATCCTTTCTCCGCCCCACCCCGCTTCTTCACTTCTTTTCTCTTCTCATCTTCCATCCCTGACTCCTCTCCAGATCACCATTTCTTTTCTTTTTTTTTTCTTTCTTTCTTTTTCTTTTTTTTTTTTTGCAGTTTTTGGCCGGGACTGGGCTTGAACCCACCACCTCTAGCAGGCATATGGGGCCGGCGCCCTACTCCTTTGAGCCACAGGCGGCGCCCCTGATCACCATTTCATCATTTTAGGTTTACCGTCCATTCTTCTCACTATTCCTGTTGCCTCTACACTGCAATATCATAGATCAAAGATATCAAAGATCATAACATGCATATCTTTCCTGATTATCCCACTCTCATTTATAATCTGACTGAATAACTTTTCATTTATTTGATGACTCCCCTACCTTCTTCATCCAAGAGTAGTCAGGTTATGTTTACAGAACACTCACTACCTGCTAGATGCTGTTCTATGTGCTTTACATATGTGATCTTAAGTTTTACAACAGGTATGAACATTATTACTATCTTGCAAAGGAGTAAACAGGCTCAGGCTCAGTTAAGTAACTACATGTTTAGTAAGGAAAGGACCAGAATTCAGAATCACTTATCTGACTCTGAAGTCTGTACTATATTGCCTCTTTCCTGGCCTCATTCCCTACCCTTAATCTTATGATAACCACCTCCATCTATATCTACCTGACCTAGTTTCTTACCATACATACAAAGTCTGACAATTAAGTTCGGGTCCACTGTGTGCTTACATTGGCAGCACTGCACAAATTACTCCATAAGGTTTCTGTTAGGGTGGAAAGCTCAGTAGGTGTTCTGTGGGGAGCAAGAAAATAATTTCTCTAGACCAAGATTAGGATATAAAAGTATAAACTTTATTTTATCTTCTTAAAGAATGAAAGAGTGAAAGAATGGAGAAAGAGAGTACAGAGCAGGGAGATAGCATAGCATCACACAAAAAGGAAGAATTCCTGCAGCTGAGATCAAGCAGCTGCTAAATTTAAGGGAGAAGGCGGGAGGCAAAGAGACACAAAGGTAATTGCTGTCAGATTCACAGCTGAAACTGGTCCATCTGCTTTTCCTCTGGTGAGATGATAAGCAGCTGTCTTTGCTGTTAGAGACAGACTTTTCTCAAGTGTTTCTGATCCTGAGGCTTGATGTTTAGACCTTATTTTTTGGGTCCAGAGATGACTCAGGACCCCTTGAGGCTATGAGAACAAATTCTGAAAGATAGAGACCTGATGAAATGTAAAGAGAACACATTTTTTTTCTTTCTGTCTGCTCTTTGCAGTGTTTTTTGAAAAGGAAAATCTAAAAACAATAAAACAGAAAAAATGGGCGGAAATTTACAGGGAGCCTACTAGTAAGCCTCCTGAGCAGAGAATGCAGGTAGAGAGCAATAATTTTTGTATCATTTTGATATAAAGACTGACCATCCTTACAGTTTCATAACCTTGGTATATCAGAGTCTCACAGTTGTGTTCATGTCATCGAGTGGCAATGTCTTGCTCAGTGGCATTCCTTATCGTTGCTTATTTTTGTGTGCTGTTGTGAGAGTGTTAGAGCTTGAATTAGAGCAGCAAACAAACATTAAATTTCTTGTTAAACTTGGCAAGAGTGGAAGTGAAATCAGGGACATGTTTACAGGGTTAGCACTATGAAGAAAACAGTGTACAAATGGATTAAATGATTTTGAGGGGAGAGAAAGTATCACTGATAAAGAGAGGTCAAGATGGCTGATAATGAGCAAAATTGATGAAAACATTGCAAAAAATTGTCAAATTATGCATCAATATCATCAGCTGAATGTGAGAAGCATAGAAGACCAAGTAAACAGCAATAGAGAAACAGGAAAATCTTAACTGAAAATCTTGGCGAACAACTCCTGGCTCTTGCACCACAGCAGAGAACCAGCTCACGTGGCATTGTCTACAAGGTAGTTTTTAGCCAGCAAACAAATAACTATATTGGAGCACCCTCCCTGCTCACCTGATCTGGCCCCCAGTGACTTTTTTCTTTAAAGATGAAGGAGATATTGAAAGGATGACATTTTGATGACATTCAGTACATCAGGGGTAATATGATGACAGCTTTGATGGCCATTCCAGAAAAAGAATTCCAAAATTGCTTTGAAGGGTGGACCAGGTAATGTGTCAGTGCATAGCTTCTCAAGGGGAGTACTTTGAAGGTGACCATAGTGATATTCAGCAATGAAGTGTGTAGCACTTTTTCTAGGATGAGTTTAAAAGCTTATTATCAGACCTTGTACAGCATAAGTATAGGGTGGGATCTAGTCTTTCTTTCCTATAATTTTATCAGCTCTGTATGCCCTTCCCCCTTTCATAAGACTCCCGTACACTTTTCCCACCCAGTCTTCTCCTTCAGTATCCTCGCCTCCTGTCATCTCCATTCCCTATATTTGCTGTAGCCCACTCTTTAGGTCTAGATTCCAGCTTTACTCTGTCATTTATACTCCCTGTCCTGCCCCTCCTACTTTTCCTCATGTGTTCTGACCCCACCATCTCACATGCTACTACCCTTCCTACTCACTCATGTCATCCTTATAAGTCTTGACCTATATCCCTGTGCTATTCTCACCAGATTGTCCTGTTTAACTATCATTTTGTTGTTACCTCACCTATTACTCTTCTCAGCTTCTTTGTAACTTGCCTCTTCCATTTCTTTTTTCTTTTTCTTTTTTTTTTTTTTTTTGAGAGTAGGTCTCACTCTCTTACCCAGGTAGAGTGCAGTGGCATCATCATAGTTTACTGCAACCTCAAACTCTTGGACTCAGGTGATCCTCCTGCATCAGCCTTCTGAGTAGGTGGGACTACAGGCATATGCTACCATGCCTGGCTATTTTTTGGGGGCGGGGTAAAGATGGAGTCTCACTTTTGCTCAAGCTCATCTTGAACTCTTAACCTTAAGCAGTCCTCCCACCTTGGCCTCCCAGAGTGCTACTCTTCCAATCCTTAAAACCCTTCATTTCATTCCCTCACTATATTCACTCCATTCTCCCCTTATAAATCCCAGTGTATGTTCAGCTATTTATTTCATCCTATTCTTTGCCTTTCTGTCTGGCTTCTAAATTCTACCATGCAGCCTACCAATCACCACCCACCCTCTCTGTGTCTCAAGATTCCGTCCCTCTCTGTGTAGTTTTTTCTCTTCTTATACTGCTTTATCCTTCTTGTGTATCTCAGTAGGTCAGGATGGTGGGAGAACGGCGTGCTGGAGACCTCATGGTGCCCTTAGGGCCTCGGCTGCAAGCATATCCTGAAGAACTCATTCGGCAGCGGCCTGGGCATGATGGACATCCTGAATACCTGATCCGATGGAGTATCCTGAAGTGTGGGGAAGTGGGCAAAGTGGATGTGGAAGAAGGCAAGGCAGAACACATCCTCATGTGGCTGTCAGCCCCCGAGGTCTATGCCAACTGTCCAATGCTGTTAGGTGAACGGACACTATCTAAGGGGCCTCAGCACGAACCAACCGGAGGTTCAGGAAGCTTTCCCCGAGACCCAGGAGGCCTGGATGAAGTGGCAGTGGGAGAGATGGAGGCTGATGTGCGGACACTGGTATGCAGGGCTGCCAGGCAGCTGGCAGAAGGTGGAACCTCAAGCCTCACAGCCACTGTGCTCCATACCATCCATGTGCTCAGTGCTTATGCCAGCATTGGGCCTCTCACTGGTGTCTTCAGGGAGACAGGAGCCCTAGACCTGCTCATGCACATGTTGTGCAATCCTGAGCCTCAGATCCGTCGGAGTGCAGGCAAAATGCTGCAGGCTTTGGCAGCGCATGATGCTGGTAAGAGATAGCCAGGGGAAGAAGGAAAGCATTGGAGAAAATGGGGCCACTAGAAGTAAGAACAGAGAGATTTCCCAACTCTGTAAGAACACTTGCTGTTTGGTGACTATCAATTCAATGCAAAGGAAAGATTTGTGGGCTATTGAAGTATGTAAATAGGATAAAATGATAGCATCTGATTTATCTGTCCATTCTTAGTGCATAGATAGAGAAGGGAAGGGATAGGTTTGCATTCATTTTTAAACTGTGGGTTGAGGCTCAGTGCCTGTAGCTCAGTGGCTATGGCACCAGCCACGTATACCGGAGCTGGTGGGTTCGAATCTAGCCCAGGCCTGCCAAACAACAGTAACAACTATAACCAAAAAATGGGTGGGTGTTGTGGCGGGCACCTGTAGTCCCAGCTACTTGGGAGGCTGAGGCAAGAGAATCGCTTAAGCCCAAGAGTTGGAGGTTGCTGTGAGCTATGATGCCATATCACTTTACTCAGGGTGACAGCTTGAGACTCTGTCTCAGAAAAACCCTGTGGGGTGAGATTTATTGGTTGGTTTTGTAATCAACTTGATGTGTTACAACCAACATTTTTAAAAATGTAAAATATCAAGTATGTAGCATTTAGTGAGAGTAGATTTTGTAGCATAAAATATATGTTTCCATTATACGTGTGTTTGTTTGTACTAGATTACCATGTAAAATTTCTGGGTGTAGGTCTCAGTAACGAAGTTTGAAAGCCTCTAGGGTAGGGGATAGAGTCTAGGAAAGGCAAGGACAAAGTATTAGAGATTGAGGAGAAGATATGGATTGGGTGTGGATTACAGGAAGTCGGGCTCACGTCCTTCTGTCACTGAGCCAGCAAGATGGCATTGAGCAGCACATGGATTTTGACAGCCGCTATACTTTGTTGGAGCTGTTTGCAGAAACCACATCCTCTGAAGAACACTGCATGGCCTTTGAGGGTATTCACCTGCCTCAGGTACTCTGCCAGCTGTGGGGAAAATGCTGCGTACAAGGCCTAAGGCATTATTTCTGAAAATGTGGTTCAGGACCCTGTGACAGTAGCAGAGCTACCTGGGGAGCTTATTTAAATGAAGGCTCATTCCTCCCTCCCCATTCAGAATTTCTGAGGTTAGAACCTAGGAATCTGTGTTTTAAGATACTTCCTGTGTATTTCTTACATTGAAAACTACAGGTCTGGGGATAAGGCCTTTATATTTTCCTGTAGAAGAGGATATTGGGGGGAAGGAAAGGGCCTAAAAGCAGGAGGAGATGAGCCTGTCCTAAGGACTCTGTCCTACAGATCCCAGGAAAGCTGCTCTTCTCCCTGGTGAAGCGCTATCTATGTGTGACTTCCCTGTTGGATCAGCTCAATAACAGTCCAGAGCCAGGAGCTGGAGACCAAAGCTCCCCATGCCCCACAAGGGAGAAAAGCCGAGGACAGAGGGAGCTGGAGTTCAGTATGGCTGTGGGCAACCTCATTTCAGAGCTGGTGCGGAGCATGGGCTGGGCGCGGAACCTCAGTGAACAGGGCACACCGTCACCCCGGCCAGTGCGGTCCATCTTTCAGCCCTGCATTTCAGGCCCCAGCCCTTTATTCCCCACATCTGTCACCG
Source organism: Otolemur garnettii (assembly GCF_000181295.1). Classification (NCBI taxonomy): domain Eukaryota; kingdom Metazoa; phylum Chordata; class Mammalia; order Primates; family Galagidae; genus Otolemur; species Otolemur garnettii. The sequence continues at coordinate 13,728,676 of NW_003852426.1, forward strand.
CCCCTAGAAGGCAAGGGTGGGCCTTCCGCCAGCGCTCTGAATTCTCTAGCCGGAGTGGCTATGGAGAATATGTGCAGCAGGTGCTGCAGCCAGGAATGCGAGTGCGGATGCTGGATGATTACGAGGAGATCAGTGCTGGGGATGAGGGTGCTTTCCGGCAGAGTAAGAATGGCATCCCCCTTGTGCAGGTGAGCTATGCATGGTGGTGGAACGCTATTGAGGATCTGTTTTTGTATTATGGACCCCCAAGGAGAAAACCTTGAGGGGAATTGGAAAGGTAAAAGAAGGTCAGCATTTGGAAGAGTATCAATTTGAGGGCTGAGGAAATCTGGCGGGATGCAGGTGGGCTGTGAGGTCATAAGGAAACTAGGACTCAGGGAGCAGAACTGATATATCAAGATACCTCACCACCACTTGCATCAGTGAAGGAAACTAGGAAGGAGTGTGGGAGCATAGACCACCTTGGTTAGGAAGAGAGGAAAGACCCACTCCTGATAGGGGAAGAAAGCCTTTTGCTATACGAAGCTTTTTCCGAGCCTAGTCAGGTGTGTACCTGAGGGTGTCACCCAGGTCTGAACCCGAGCATATCCTTTCAAGCCTTCAAAGAACCAAGCCCTCTCTATTCCTCATTCCTCTTTATACCTCCCTCATATTAGGTCTTCTGGCAGTCGACAGGTCGCACCTACTGGGTGCACTGGCATATGTTGGAGATCCTGGGCCCAGAGGAATCTACTGAGGATACAGCTTCAGCAGCTGTGGAGAAGGGAGCAGGAGCTACTGTGCTGGGCACAGGTGAGCCTAAGAAGGGACATGGATAGCATGTCTCTAAATAGAGGAGTAGTGACTGGGAGGAAGTTACTTCTGACTAGGAGCAGCCCCAGAGGTTCAGAAACTGACTCTTCTAATGGGTACTGATCCTTATATGCCTGTGTTCTTAGTATTTCCTTCCCGGGACTGGAACCCTGTGGATGGGCTCTACTCTTTGCCCTACCTCCAGCCTGAGCCTCAGAAGAATGAGGGATATTTGACCCAGGCTGAGTGGTGGGAGCTGCTTTTCTTCATCAAGAAGTTGGACCTATGTGAACAGCAGCCACTTTTCCAGAGTCTTCGAGAGAACCTGGATGAGGTATTACAGGCCTCAGATACCTGGTAGGGGACTTACAGTAGGATTAGAGGTAGGACTCTTTGGAGTTCTAGATATGGGATACCACTTATGGGAAGGCTGGAGATAGATAGTTGGGGATGGGTCCTGTTGGGGACAAGACAGTACTATGAGGGTCTAGTATGTAGAAGGTATGAAGGACATGTAGGGGGGTGGCTACCCTTCCATTATGGTAGCCAGGACCTTTGTTTCTGTTTGTCCCTGAAACACATACCCCTTCTGTTGACAGACCCTACATGAAAAGGACCTTGGTGAGATCTCCGTGCCTGTAGAGATGGCTGAGGGTCTTCTGCAGGTTCTCAGTAACCGGTTTGAGGGCAGCATCCTCAATGACCTGCTCAACTCCCAGATCTACACCAAGTATGGACTGCTGTTTGATATATTAAGCAGCTCCTCTACTTCACGAAGTCACTCCTATACTCCAGATCCACAAGAAGAGTCCAAATTGGAGACCAGCTTCTCAGAAGAAGAGAATGAGTCCCCCAAAGCAAAGGCTGAGACCCTTAAGGCAGAGGCAGAGCACCCCAAGGCAAAGACTGAGTCCCCCATGGCACAGAGTGATTCACAGCTATTTAACCAGCTTCTGGTGACTGAGAGGATGACCCTGCCCCCTGAGGTGAAGGAGACAGCCAGTGGTGAGTCAAGTGCTGGGAAAAAAAAAGTTGGAAAAAGTCCTGGGCAGAAGTAGTATACAGGGTAGAAGGAAAGCCATTAAGTAAGGCCACTTTTGCAGGGAAAATGTTTTAGAACTGTGTATCCATCTTTCCTTTGACCTTGATTGTATCCCCCACTCCCTTTCTGGAAAAGGAGGGTCTGTTTTCTAGGGTATCTTCATTTCATAGTTCAACCATTAGATCCCTCACACAGAATTGGAAAAGGATATAGGCTATAATAATAAATAATGTGTTTAAATATCAGCAGGGTAACTGGCTTGACCTTTAAAGACTTCCAGCTTAGAGGTGCCACAATTTTTAGCCACTGCCTTTCACCCATTAATTTCAGAAATGGCTAGAGCCTTGAGGGGTCCTGGTTCTCGCAGCTCCCTGGGTCAGCATGTGGCGGCAGTCGTGGCCACTGTGCAGATCTCCAGCTTGGACGCAAACCTGCAGCTTTCAGGGCTCTCCGCCCTCTCTCAGGCTGTGGAGGAGATTACTGAGCGGGACCACCCTCTGGTTCATCCTGACAAATCACTGAGGTTTGTTTGTTGTGGGAGGAGAGGTTCTGGTTGAAGCAACAGTAAAGGTCGTGGTAAGGGGGAAGGAGCTATAAGATCAAGAGTTAGAAAAGCTGGGGATGAAGGAGGGTAGCCTGAGGAGCAGCTGAGTAGGAGGGTTAGGTGTTACAGCGGCACGTATGTGATATTTTTGGAGCATTTCTGCTAGTTATTTACATGCATTCTCTCATTAAATCTGTCCAACATCGAAGGGAGCAGTGATACTATTACTCTACTATATGGGCAAGGAAACAGGCTTAGAGAATTTAAGTAATTAGCTTAGTTTTATAGATTTGAAATCTAGGTTCTTTTGGCTCTGGGGCTTGTGCTTTTTCTTTTTCCTTTTTCTTTTCTCCCTACTTTGTTTTTATTTTATTTATTTATTTTTTTGAGACAGAGTTTCACTTTGTCGCCCTTGGTAGAGTGCTGTGACATCCCAGCTCACAGCAACCTTAAACCCTTGAACTCAAGTGATTCTCTTGTCTCAGCCTCCTGAGTAGCTGTGATTACAGGTGTCTGCCAGAATGCCTGGCTATTTTTTTTAAATCCATTTGTAATTCATTTTTGCAAATGGTGTGAAGTAGAGCTCCACTTACCATTTTTTCAAATGTATAGCCAGATATCTCAATATCATGTTTTATAGTCTTTCTTTCTTCACTAGCTGAGATACTACCCTTATCTCTCCTCTCAGCTGTTGATCCTTTTGGCTACCCTGTATCAGTTCCAGGGTTTCTTTCTTTCTTTCTTTTTTTTTTTTTTGAGACAGAGTCTCACTATGTCACCCTAGGTATAGTGCCATGGAGTCACAGCTCACAGCAACCTCAAACTCTTGGGCTTAAGTGATTCTCTTGCCTCAGCCTCCTGAGTAGCTGGGACTACATGTACCCACCACAACGTCCGGCTAGTTTTTGGTTGCAGTTGTCATTGTTGTTTAGCTGGCCTGGGCCAGGCTGCAACCTGCCAGCCTCGGTGTATGTGGTCAACGCCCTACTCACCGAGCTACAGGCGCCGAGCCAAGTTCCAGGGTTTCAACTGTTACAGGTTTGTATTTCGATAATGATAAACAAATCTACCATTATTTTTTCCAAACATTTCTCTTCTAGTGTCAGAATCTTCCTGTCATAGGAAGATTAACTTTTATTTTTTTAGAGACAGAGTCTCACTTTATTGCCCTTGGTAGAGTGCCATAGCATCACAGCTCACAGCAACCTCCAACTCCTGGACTTAGGTGATTCTCTTGCCTCAGCCTCCCGAGTAGCTGGGACTATAGGTGCCCGCCATAACGCCTGGCTATTTTTTTGTTGCAGTTTGGCTGGGGCTGGGTTTGAACCCAAAACCCTTGGTATGTGGGGCTGGTGCCCTACTCACTGAGCCACAGGCGCTGCCCCTAGTATTTTTGAAAATATTTTAGGCATTTTGATTAGAATTACTTTGAATTTTTAGAGTTATTTGAAAGGATGAGCCAGAATTTGTAACCATTTTGCTCTCCTGCCTCCTTCATGAGGTGAGAAGCCAGAGTCAGTAAGAGTACAGAAGGGAGGGGATCAGGAGTGAGGCTGAGGTAAGGAGAGTAGGTGGGGGAGTGTGGAGGGAACCCCGTAGATCTTAGCAGATGGGGTTAGGGTGGGAGTCAGTTGGTGATGCAGCTGGGAAATCAGGCAAGACTCCTTGGGATATGGAGACCCAATGTTTCTTCTGTTATCAGAGAGAAGCTAGTGAAGACGCTTGTGGAGCTGCTGACCAACCAGGTTGGAGAGAAGATGGTGGTGGTGCTGGGCCTGCGCCTCCTTTACTTGCTCATGACCAAGCACGAGTGGCGGCCAGTCTTTGCCAGGGAGGGTGGCATCTATGCTGTGCTGGTTTGCATGCAAGAATATAAGACTTCCATCTTGGTGCAGCAGGCAGGGCTGGCGGTGAGTCACTGGGCCTGGCATGAGAGAGTGATGGGCAAGACAGGCAGACCGGGGACTGCTGATCTTGAGGAGATACTGCAGTGACTTAGACCGGGGGGGGGGGGGGGGGGGATGAAAAGATGCAGGTAGATTTAAGAGTTTGATCTAGACAGTCTTGGGGAATGAGTGCATGTTTGGAGAAAGGGAGAAGGGATTTTTTAAAAGAATGATTCCTGGTATAAAACTGAGCAGCAGAGTGCATGAGGTAGCCATTTATTAAGTGAGAAAATGTAGGAGGAGGGGGTATGGGCAGTAGATCAGGAGTTGAGTTTCTAGGTATGTTGACTATCTTATGCTTCTTTAGTTACAATTAGATGTCTGGTTAAAAATTAGTTTTCTGGCTCGGCGCCTGTGGCTCAAGTGGCTAAGGCACCAGCCACATAATGCCTAAGGTGGTGGGTTCAAATCCAGCCCAGGCCTGCCAAATAACGGTGACGGCTGCAACCAAAAAATAGCCGGGCATTGTGGCAGGTGCCTGTGGTCCCAGCTACTTGGGAGGTGGAGACAAGAGACTTGCTTGAGCCCAGGAGTTGGAGGTTGCTGTGAGCTGTGATGCAACAGCACTCTACCCAGGGGGATAGCTTGAGGCTCTGTCTCCAATAAATAAATAAATAATAAATAGTTTAAAAAAAAAACTAATTTTCTATTCCTTCTAAATTTTCAGCAGGAAAAACCCCCTAATACTAATTTTATAGAAGTAACAGCTAAGCTAAAATTACCTTTTTTTCCCCTTTTATCTGAGTAGTAACCTTATAAAGAAAATATTCCCTCACCAGATTTGGGTAAAACAGAGCCAGCATTTGCATTATGGTGTCACCCTGGGCCCAAAGAATAGGGAAGAGAGGCCTTTATCCAGGGAGCTTATAGAATTGACTGCCTGCCTACTCAAGACAGAAGTGATGGCTGGTAGGGCAATGTGGACACAGTGGCTCTGTATGGCCCAAGGGTCCCAGAATGGGAGATCAGAATAGATTCCAACAATATAATGACAATAGCATGAACAGGAGCACATGTCCTTTAGAGCAAGCTGTCCCTGAAGAGGCCAGGAGGCTCTTTTCCTTTGTGCAGCCAATGAGGTGCTGCTCATTTAAGAGCAGATAGGCAGTCACAGTCTAGGTCATATATGCTCAAATTCTCTGATCCTTTCAAGTTACATGACCAAAATAAAGCATTTACCACTAAATTCAGAGTCTCATCCAGAAATAAAATTGTTAAGGTCTACAGAATTCAACTAATCAGGGAAGCATGGGGTAGCCAAAGAGAGACTGCCTCATTATGAGGTAGCATTTTCTTTCTTTCTTTCTTTCTTTCTTTTTTTTTTTTTTGGAGATAGAGCCTCAAGCTGCCCCCCTGGGTAGAGTGCCATGGCATCACAGCTCACAGCAACCTCCAACTCCTGGGCTCAAGCGAGTCTCCTGCCCCAGCCTCCCAAGTAGCTGGGACCACAGGTGCCTGCCACAACGCCCGGCTATGTTTTTTTGGTTGCAGCCGGCATTGTTGTTTGGTGGGCCTGGGCTAGATTTGAGCCTACCACCTTAGGTATATGTGGCTGGCGCCTTAGCCACTTGAGCCACAGGCGCCGAGCCAAGGTAGCATTTTCTTGGAGGGTCCAAGCCTCATAGGAGAGTTGTCCTGAGAATTATTTCTAGCCCAGTCCATCCCTAGTGGATTTTTTTCTAGAGAGTCGACCCTTTCACCAGGAGAGATATTCGAGACATTCTCTACTTTAATGATGTACTGTTCATTTTAATTTTTTTTTCTCTGTAGTACCAGCCAAAAAGTTTTCATATTACAAGTATTTTTCCTATAATTTCAACCACTCTGCCTGTGAAATGATCTTGTTGAGATCTACTGCCCTTGTTGAGAAGGGCTGGATACTGGCTAAGGCCAAGGAACACAGGTTTGGGAGAGTTGACATATAGTTAGAAATTGGAGCTGTGGGATTGGACGAGCTTGCCTGGGTTGGAGGAGGATACAGGGTGGGAAGAAAAAAACGGAGAACCTCGTATTTGTGGATTGGCCCAAAGAACACAAGAGAGGTAGGAGGAAAACCTGGAGGATAAAGTCATAGAACTCAAGGGAAGAAAGGTTTTGCAAAGGAAAGAGTGGTTAATCAAGATGGGAAATGTCAAAGAAAGCCTTTTATGAAAACTGGACACTGTGAGAGGGTGTCAGTCTGAAGGGAAGATGGGGGTGGTGGCCATCCTACTTAGGTAGCCTTGGTGCTGGGAGCCTGGGGGCAGAGAGAAGTGGCAGGCTGATTTTACTATCTTGTCTTGGGGTTTTTTGGTTTTCTTTTTCTTTTCTCTCTCTTTTCCCTCCTTTTAGCCACCACTTTCTGGTGTTTGATATCCTATTACTGCCTCTTCCATTTTTGTCTCCTCTTATTATACTTAACTTTTGTCTTAAAGTTTAAGGTCTAGAATGATGGCCCTGGCTTACCCCTTCTTCATGGTGGCTCTTCCTATTCCTAATTCTGCTTCCACATTTCCTTCATAGGCATTGAAGATGCTGGCCATAGCCAGCTCCTCAGAGATCACCACTTTTGTTACTGGCCGAGATTCTGTCCACCCTTTGTTTGATGCTCAGATGACCAGGGAGATCTTCGCCAGCATTGACTCAGCCACACACCCAGGCTCCGAGAGCCTGCTCCTTACTGTCCCTGCAGCTGTGATCCTGATGCTGAACACTGAGGGGTCAGGGCATTACCCTCCAAACTCCAGACTCCTGCTAAGTCCCAAACCCTGCCACTACTCTGCTCCAGGCTCATGTACTCCACAGAAATTCCCCTCACATTGTCACCTCTGGATTAAACATTGGTGCCCTCTTGACTGTTACTAGAAGAAAGACCAAGTGGTTGGGGGTAGGGAAATTCCTAGAGAAGGCAAAGAGACACTGATCTTCCTTCACAGGGTGGGAGGAGTCTGAGGTCAGGGGGCCAGATGTTCCGATGCA
>NW_003852426.1:13736055-13747041 GCF_000181295.1 Otolemur garnettii
CAACTGCAGGGCCCTCTGCACATGCTTCCCTAACTCCATTGCATTCACTGTCAATTTCTTCTTGGGTCACCTCCCTTCACCCAGGTGCTCCTCTGCAGTGAGAAATGGCCTGCTCCTACTCAACTTGCTTTTGTGCAACCACCACACTCTGGGAGACCAGATTATAACCCGAGAGCTGAGAGACACCTTGTTTAGGCACTCAGGGATAGCACCGGGGACAGAACCTATGCCGACCACACGCACCGTCCTCATGATGCTTCTTAACCGCTATTCAGAGCCACCAGGCAGTCCTGAGCATACAGGTACTCCTGTGGAGTGGGGGGCTGGTTCTGCTGAGAAATCATACAGTGCCAGCCTTTGGCCAGGAAGGCTAAGGTTTACATACCAGCTCCTTACTGGAAAGACACAAGAAATTTTCAGGAAATGAGTGAGCATCATAGTGCTCAAGTTAGGGCTTAAGTAGAACTTCGTGACCAAGAGGAGAGGGAGACTCTAGAACAAGTACAAGGAAACTGCCTTCTCTGAATGACTTTAAATATAAGTGGTTCTTGTCTTGTCTGGGTTAGGTCTGGTTCAGTTTCACTGGACAGTAGATTGGTTGAAATGACATCTAGAGAGGCCTTCTTAAGAGTTGCAATTTATGGTATAGAAAGTTTGTGACTAGAAATATGAAATATGGGGAAGAAATGCTTTGTGATTAAAAAACAAGTGAAAATCCACAAGTACAAGGGATATTGAAAGGGCAATATGTAGCTTTAAAGTCTTTATATCTAAAGCTACCATGCAGGTGGTATAAGGATGTAATTATAATGCTAGTATTTGTTATAGCTAACATTTAATAAAAAGGTAATCATATGATTGTATGAGATTAAAAAATGTGTTTTAACTTGACAGTGTTTGCTATACTAGATTTTTTAAAGAATGTAGTTAAGTATATATCTAGGACCAGAAAAGAAAATCTGTTGTAGTTTGACATCCTCAATATGGGAGGAAATGTTGGATTGATTTTCTGGACATTCCCATTTCTTGGTTTAACTAACTAGTAAGACTCTTCTTTATATACATTTTTCCCCTCCGGTGTGTCTGGGCTGCAGCACTGGAGACCCCCAGCACCCAGGGCCAGGATGGGTCCCCTGAGCTACTGATTCGATCCCTGGTGGGGGGCCCATCTGCAGAACTACTCTTGGACTTGGAGCGCACACTATGCCATGAGGCTAGCCCAGGGAGTGCAGTGAGGCCTCTTCTCAAGCGCCTCCAGCAAGAGACCCAGCCCTTTCTCCTGTTGCTGAGGACTCTGGATGCTCCGGGGCCCAACAAAACTCTGCTGCTGACTGTGCTAAGGTAAGGGGCCTGTTGAGGCACCCATGTGTTGGGGCAAAGGGAGCTGGCAGCATGTAAGGACTTCACTTCTTTCCATCCCCTCACCAGGGTCATGGTCCGACTGCTGGATTACCCGGAGGCAATGGTCCTCCCCTGGCATGAGGTCTTGGAGCCCTGCCTCAACTGTCTGAGTGGCCCTAGCAGTGATCCTGAGGTACCAGAGCCTTGGCAAAGGTGGGGGAGGTAGAGGCACAAACTGCGTTATGAGGCTGTGGAGGGGGGAGAGAAGAGCCTTTCTGAATAGGGCTCAGGGTGCTGGGGTGGGTGGATAGAAAGAGTAGTGCTAACATCATCTAAGAGGTTCTAGAACTGGGGTCCTTTGGCTGGACCTGGATTTTAGTTTCTGGGTTTAGGAGAAGTTCATGTTCACCAATCCAAACAGTCCTTACTCTCCACCTCAAGGGTTTGTGCATTATACAGTGAGGTTCAGACACCAAGGTTAGCTCTTGAGAGATAATTTGGCCCTGGCAGAAAGAAGCCTGGGAAGCTGTAGCCAAGCTCTGCTACTGACAACTTACTCTAAAGTCCCAGCACCCCTATTTCTCTTCCACCCTATCGTTTGTGTTCTCCTTTCCCTGGGCTTTTGCATTTCTCCAAAACCTTAGCCACTATGCTTGCTATACTAAACCCATCCCTTAACCCTTATACACCCTGCCCTTTGTTTCTCTTAAATTAATCCTTGTGCCTCTGGGGTCAGATTGTTCAGGAGCTGATCTCCTTCTTGCATCGCCTGGCCTCAATGCATAAGGACTATGCTGTAGTGCTTTGTTGCCTGGGAGCAAAAGAAGCCCTCTCCAAAGTCCTGGACAAGCACTCAGCTCAGCTGTTGCTGGGCTGTGAGCTTCGAGACCTGGTGGCAGAGTGTGAGAAACATGCACAGCTCTATAGCAAACTTACCTCCAGCATCCTGGCTGGCTGCATCCAGGTGAGGGGGCTTATAAGTCTGGAGCTAAGGGAATGTAAATCAGAAGCATGGGAGGGGGATTCAGTCTGTTCCTTCTTTGGTATCCCTGTTTGGCACAGGTAGTAGCAAATCTGGGGCACTTGTTCCCTAACCTTTACTCTACGTGGTTCTGTCAAAATATGAGGAGAAAGGGGTTGAGTGTTCTATTGCACCTTGACTTTTTCCTCTATCCCTGTTTCTGGATGTTTCTCCATATTCCTCCCTCTCCCCTTCCTGTTTTTCTCAATATTCCGGCTGCAGATGGTGCTGGGCCAGATAGAAGACCACAGACGAACTCACCAACCCATCAATATCCCCTTCTTTGACGTGTTCCTCAGGCATCTCTGCCAGGGTTAGTGCCCCCATCTGTCTTCTCTTGGCTCCCATCCCGCATCTGTTCTCTCCTTCCCTTCCTGATCCCTACTCTCTTCTTTTTTTCTCTCTCAACTAACCAGACTGTGACCTCCACCCTTTCCCACTTGTCCCCAGGCTCCAGTGTGGAAGTGAAGGAGGACAAGTGCTGGGAGAAGGTGGAGGTGTCCTCCAACCCTCACCGGGCCAGCAAGCTGACAGACCGTAACCCCAAAACCTACTGGGAGTCCAACGGCAGCACTGGCTCCCACTACATCACCCTGCACATGCACCGTGGTGTTCTTGTTAGGTGTGAACACAACCATGTGTGTGCTCATGTGCATGCGCACACACGCATTCTGTTATTCCCCAGTATTTCTCCCCAATGTACCTATGTACACACAACCCCATCTATAACCCCAATGCCCAGGGACACACTTAAACCCATTTTGTGTGGCAAACAGAGAACACATTTCACTGTGGTGAGTATAGACATTTCCTCACTCCCTGAGCCTAGTGATTTGTACCTCAATGGTACCAATGTCACTGCCCTGTACTTAGTGTTTTGGGGTTTTTTTGAGAGTCTCACTATGTTGCCCTTGGTAGAGTGCTGTGGCATCACAGCCCACAGCAACCTTAAACCCTTGGGCTTAAGTGATTCTCTTGCCTCAGCCTCCCAGGTAGCTGGGACTATAGGTGCCCACCACAATGCCTGGCTATTTTTTTTTAATTTTTATTAAATCATAGCTGTGTACATTAATGCAGTCATGGTGTACAGTGTGCTGGTTTTATATACAATTTGAAATATTTTCATCAAACTGGTTAACATAGCCTTCATGGCATTTTCTTAGTTATTGTGTTAAGACATTTATATTTTACATTTAGAAAGATTCACATGTATTTTTTTGTTGCAGTTGTCATTATTTAGCTGGCCCAGGCTGGGTTCAAACCCTCCAACCTCGGTGTATGTGGCTGGTGCCATAACCACAGTGCTACGGGTGCAGAGCCATGTGCTTAGTGTTGAGGGAAATCAACAACTCACCATTTCTCCTGTGGGCATTTGTTTAATACCAGGCTTTTATGCCAGGCACTGTGCAGAGGAGCTACATGGGCCATAAGATAGGGCCTATGTTTGGGGATCTTGTGTTCTAGTTGGGGAGCCAGGCTAAAATATCAGTAAGAGCACAGGGTAAAGAGAAATATTATAGTTGACATGAACCTTGGATCCCGAGGCATACTGCAGGCTCAGAGGAGGCTTCCTTCTGGAAGGAAGGGATGATTGAGCTGAATTTTGAAATTGAAATTAGCTAGATAAAAAGGAGGCAGCAGATTTTCCAGGAATAAAGATAGTGTACATGCAAAATGAAAACAAAGTGTCATATTTAGAGGAACTTTAATTGTATTTGGCTAGAATGAAGGGTGTGCATATCAGAGGGACAAGCACTGAAGCCAAAAGTTGGCGCAGATCAAAACGAGTTTCTTCAGCTAGCAAGTTTGAACTTTATTCCCATACTTGGAGAGCCATTGAAGGGTTTTAAGAAGAGAAGAGGCAAAACTAGGTTTTTAAAGAAAGCTGACTCTGGCAATTATGGGAGTTTGGGATAGAGGCCAGGAGAAAGAAGTGGAAGGTTTATGCAGTGATCTAGTTGAGAAATTATCAGTGTGTTTAGTTAGGTGGCAGGAATAAGAGTAGAGGGGAAAGAATGGACTGGGAAATACTTGGAGGTGAGACCTACAGTACTTGCCGTTGATTGGGTAAGTGATGCCATGAGAGGGAAAGGTCCACAGTGACAGTGTGTTCTTCTTTGGGGTACTGGGTAGATGGCAGTCTTTTTTTTTTTTTTTTTGAGATGGAGTCTCAAGCTGTCCCCCTGGGTAGAGTGCTGTGGCATCACTCACAGCAATCTCCAACTCCTGGGCTCAAGGGAGTCTCCTGCCTCCGCCTCCCAAGTAGCTGGGACCACAGGTGCCTGCCACAACGCCTGGCTATTTTTTTTGGTTGCAGCCATCATTGTTGTTTGGCAGGCCTGGGCTGGATTCGAACCTGCCACCTTAGGTTTATGTGGCTGGTGCCTTAGCCACTTGAGCCACAGGCGCCGAGCCTAGATGGCAGTCTTACTTCTTAGGAGAGAAGGAAGGCAGGAAGGTTTGTGTGGACAGTTTATATTTTATTAGGGCATGTGGGCTTTGTGGTACCTGTGGGACATGACATGGAAATGTCTGTTGGGTACACACCATGAAGGCTCAGGGGAGCAGTCTGGGCTAGAGGTGAGGATTTGGAGTCATTTGTATATAATTGTCAGGTGAAACTATGGGTTTAAATGAAGCCACTTTGGGGAAACACAAAGGAAAGAGGAGAGGATCTGGGGAAGACTGATGTGTCAGAGCCAGCAGAGGAACAAAAACCTAAGAAGAAAGTGATGGGTTGAAGTTTTGTGGTTGGTTTAGTTTTATTTTGTTTTCATTTTTTCGTGGCTGGGCTAGCGTGTAATGGTGTCATCAAAGCTCATTGCAACCTCAAATTCCTGGGTTCAAGCAATCCTGCTACCTCTGCCTCCCAAGTAGCTGGGACTATAGGTATTCACCACCATGCCCAGCTAATTTTATTATTTTTTGTAGAGATAGGGTCTTACCTTGTTTTCCATGCTGGTCTTAAACTCCTGGGCTCAAGTAATCCTCCCACCTTAGTTTCCCAAAGTGTTGGGAATACAGGCCTCAGCCACTGCACTGGCCAGGTTACAGTAGTTTTGAACTATGAGCAGAGCTCAGGTTTGACTGTTTCCTTTCTCCTTTCCTAGGCAGCTCACTCTGCTGGTGGCCAGTGAGGACTCAAGTTACATGCCTGCCAGAGTGGTGGTGTTTGGGGGTCACAGCACCAGCTGCATCAGCACTGAGCTCAATGCGGTGAGGACCCTTGTGCCCCATTCACCTTGCTCCTGCCCTTCTGTTTGCCCAAAGGCCTTGTTATGGGAAGGACACAGTCCCTGGGGAATGGCCACGTCCCTTTCCCTGAGAAGGCATCACCTTGTAAACAGCAAGAGTAGAATTAGGGATGTGGAGCCATGTAGGTTCCTGGGCTCAGTGCAGGAGAAGTGAAGGGCACATAGCATAACCAACTTGGTTGTTGTCAACAGTTTTTCCAGCCCCACTTCTGGAGGTAACAGCTTACCTTCTCCCTCCTTTTCCTCACCCTGCCAGGTGAATGTGATGCCCTCTGCTAGCCGGGTGATCCTCCTAGAAAACCTGAACCGTTTCTGGCCCATCATCCAGATCCGCATAAAGCGCTGCCAGCAGGTGGGGTGAGGGAAGAAGCTGGGGGTTGAGGATTAGAAGGTAGCACAGGGTCTCTATAGTAGCTGGATTCTCTAACATTTGGGGAGCCTTGGTCTGCTTGAGAGATGGTTAAGTTCCAGAAATGTGGAGATGCCCTAAGCAGCTCTAGGAAACTCAGGGTATGAGGCCTGGATCTGGTAGTCCTTAGTGGTTCAGGTGACAGATAAGTCTTTGCATGTGTTACAGGGTGGCATCGACACCCGGGTTCGGGGTGTGGAGGTCCTGGGCCCCAAACCCACTTTTTGGCCACTATTTCGGGAGCAGCTGTGTCGCCGTACATGCCTCTTCTACACAATTCGGGCACAAGCCTGGAGCCGGGATATAGCAGAAGACCGCAAATGCCTCCTCCGGCTCTGTCCCAGGTGGGTGGGACACAAGGAGGGAAGATGGTTAAACAATCAGGACACTTCAAGAAGTAGGTAATGGAAGCTATGCTTCTATGGGAATCTGAAAGGTAAAGCTGCAGTCAGGACAGGAAAGGAAAAGTGAATATAGGTGAGAAGTGTTTCTGTTAGGGAAGACTTGGGTAAGGGACCAAGCATGGGGTGACTGGGAGTTGATTTGCACTTGACTGGAGGCCCGGGAAGTCTGTGCTTTTAATCTGTGACCATACTGTTTGTTTCCAGATTAAACAGGGTTTTGCGCCACGAGCAAAATTTTGCTGATCGCTTCCTCCCTGATGATGAGGCCGCCCAAGCATTGGGCAAGACCTGCTGGGAGGCCCTGGTCAGCCCCCTGGTGCAGAACATCACCTCCCCTGGTAACCATCCCAGCACCTGGCCCTACTAACCAGCTCCTTGTAATTATTCCCAGGGATAACCTGAGTTAATACTCTTGGTTCTCTTGGTTCCTGTCTTTATCCCTGAAGGCCTGCCACCTCAGTGTTCCTCTCTCCTTCCTGCCCCAGGGACTGCTCCCTGAGACTCTGGTATTTGAATCTTCCCTGCCACCTCACCCTGTTACCATATCCCCAGACTCCAGCTGAAGCAGACGTTGGTGAGGGGAGGATGTAGGGCCCTGCTGCTCCCAAACCTTTTTGTACAATTGCTCTTCCTCCCTCCTCTGCCCTGGGCTGTCTGTCGCCCCATTTCCCATAGAGACTGTTCCTGTCCTATCTTCTTTCAGATGCGGAAGGTGTGAGTGCCCTGGGATGGCTGCTACATCAGTACTTAGAGCAAAGAGAGAACTCTCGGAAACCCTTGAGTAGAGCAGCATCCTTTGCTTCTCAAGTTCGTCGCCTTTGCCACTTACTGGTTCACGTGGAGCCTCCTCCTGGGCCGCCTCCTGAGTCATCCACTAGGCCCTGTAAGTAGCAGCTGTGGCCACTTGAGCTAAGTCCTTGGGAAGTGTGATATCTGGCTCCTTTCTCCTCCCTGGATTTTACTTTCCTTACTGATTCGCTATGAGCTTTGCCAGGCCCCTGGCACCTCTGGGCCTTTTGAAAGGGTCAGCACCCAAGAACTGTATGCTCACTCAGGCTAAGATGAGTGCCCTCTGTCTCTGCAGTCAGCAAGAACAGTAAGAGTCGGGATCGGAGCCTGGAACCTTCACCAGTTCTTCCAAGCAGCACCCTGAGGAACATAAGCCAGTGCTGGCTGAGCGTGGTGCAGAAGCAGGTGGGCAGAAGAAGCTGGAGTCTGAGGAGAAGAGAGGCTGCTCTGTTTATGTTATTTCTTGCCTTTTCTTTTCAGGTCAGCAGATTCCTAGCTGCCGCCTGGAGGGCCTCAGACTTTGTGCCTCGTTACTGTAAACTCTATGAACACTTGTGGAGAGCAGGCTCAGAGCTGTTTGGGTCTCGGGCAGCCTTCACCTTGGCTCTGCGCAGTGGCTTCTCTGGAGCCTTGCTGCAGCAGTCCTTCCTCACTGCGGCTCATGTGAGTCTCACCAGCCAACCTGACCAACCATGGGCCATAAGCTCATCTTCACGTTCACCTCTTTTCATACTCCAGACTCCTATTCTACTCTCCTGTTCCATTTTTCATAGTTTGCTTGTGCCCTTTCCATTGCCCCCAGATGAGCGAGCAGTTTGCTAGGCACATTGACCGACATATCCAGGGTGGCCTGATTGGTGGAGCCCCTGGAGTGGAAATGCTGGGGAGGCTTCAGCGGCACCTGGAACCCATCATGGTCATTTCTGGCCTGGAGCTGGCCACAACTTTTGAGCACTTCTACCAGTGAGTGCAGGTCCAGAAAGGTAGGAGGTGGGATTTCCAGATTCTAAAGAAGGGGAAGTTTTGAGTCTTAGCAGGAAGATGAAGTAAGAGACAGTGGGAAGGAAAGATTAAGTTGTGGAGATGGCCATGCACTGGAGGAAAGGGAGTGGTAAGGAAGAGGTGAAGTAGGGCCTGTGACTCAGGCTGCAATAGAGGGACCTACATTCTGGAGTGGGAGGCTGGACCACTCTGGCACCCTTGCTAAGCCTTGGCCCGGGCTGCATGCTGCAGGCACTACATGGCAGATCGTCTCCTGAGTTTGGGCTCAAGCTGGCTGGAAGGAGCCGTGCTGGAGCAGATTGGCCTCTGCTTCCCCAACCGCCTGCCCCAGCTGATGTTGCAGAGCCTGAGTACCTCTGAGGAGCTGCAGCACCAGTTCCACCTATTCCAGCTCCAGCAGCTTGACAAATTATTCTTGGAGCAGGAGGATGAGGAGGAAAAGGGACTGGAGGAAGTGGAGGTAAGAGCAAGGAGAAAGAGTGAGACAATAGAGTAGGGATCCTAGACCAAAGAAAAGGAGCCCAAGGACCCTTGAAATCTTTCTGTCCCTCAGGAGGAAGAAGAGGAAGAAGAGGCTGAAAAAGAACTATTTATTGAAGATCCAAGCCGAACAGTTTCTATACTGGTCCTGTCACCACGCTGCTGGCCTGTCTCCCCACTCTGTTACCTGTACCATCCCAGAAAGTGTCTTCCCACAGAATTCTGTGATGCCCTTGACCGTTTCTCCAGTTTCTACAGCCAGAGTGAGGAGCTAGGGAGAGGAAATTGGAGATTGGGGTGAGATTTGGGATGGCAAGAGAGAAAAAGGAGAGGACTTTTGGATAAGAGTGTGTAGATAAGTAGAAAAATATAACAATCCTAGACAAGGGTGAAAAAATATGGGTTGTAGTTTTATTAGTTTCTGCTTTTAGCAGTTCCTTCAACTTTCTATGAATTTGTTTTATTTTCTTTTTCTAACTTCAAGTTAGTTGCTTACTTAATTTTTAGTCTTTCCAGACCTTTGTTCAAATAGATTATTAAGGATATTCATTTGCCTCTCAGTATTATTTTAGCTGCATTCTATAACATTTTCTTATTTTAAAATGTTTTATTGGAGTATAACTAGTATTCAGAAAAGTGTACATTTTTAATTATAAGGCATAATGAATAATTTCCATATACATCCATATATCCACCACCTAGATCAAGATGCAGAATATTTTTAGTGCCCCAGAAAGCTTCCTCCTTCATGTCTCCTTCCCAGTGTCTTCCTCCAAAAGAAACCATCATTCTTCCCTTTATCAGCTTAGATTTGTGCTGATATTTGAACATATAAGTGGATCATAGAGTATTCTACTGTGTCTGATTTCTTTTGTACAACATAATGTCTATAGGAGTTATCTTGGTTATTAGTTCTATCATTGGTTCTTTTCTATTTGCTGAGTCATATTCCATTGTATGAATGTTTACCGTTTCTGCTGTTTATGGACATTTGGGATGTTCAGTAAGTTGTTTTTTTAGATAGGATTTTTATTATTTAGTTCCAAGAATTTTCTAATTTCCATTATTGTTTCATTTTTGATTAGTTTTTTTAAAGTATATTTTTAAATTTTCAAATAAATTATTTTTGTTCAGTTATTTTTTTATGTTAGATTTCTACCTTCATTCCCTTGAGGCCAAAGAACATGGTTCTGTGATTCTGAATATTTACAATTTACTGAGACTTCCTTTATGGTCTATTAGGTGGTCAGATTTTATGTTTCATGTGTGTTATGTTTCACGTGTGTTATGTTTCATGTGTATATTTATGTATGAGATGTATTCGGCTGAATGGGGAGGCTCATGCCTATAATCCTGGCACTCTGGGAGGCTGAGGTGGGTAGATTGCTTGAGCTCAGTTGTTCAAAAGCAGCCTGAGCAAGAGCGAAACCTCATCTCGACTAAAAATAGAAAAACTAGCCAGGCATCGCTGTGGATCCCTGTAGTCTGAGCTACTTGGAAGGCTGAGGTAGGAAGAGCATTTGAGCCCAAGAGTTTGAGGTTGCTGTGAGCTAGGCTGACACAACAGCGCTACCCAGGGCAATGGAGTAAGACTCTGTCTCAGAGGAAAAAAGAGAAAGAAGAAGGTATATTCTTCTGTGATTAGGTACAAGAGTCTACATATTTCAGTAAATTGACCTTGTTAATTCTATTGTTCACATCTTCTGTATCCTTACTAATTTTTTTCTACTTGATCTGCTACTGAAAGAGGTGTGCTAAAATTCACCATTATGATAGTGAACTTTTGAACTGTTAATCATGTCAATTTTATTTCATATATGTATATGTACATATAGTTGGCTATATTATTAGATATAAGTTTAAAATTATTGGGCAGTGCCTGTGGCTCAAAGGGATAGGGCACCGGCCCCATATGCCGGAGGTGGGTTCAAACCCAGCCCCAGCCAGAAAAAAAAAAAAAACCTGCTAAAATTATTTAACAGTGCCATCTAGTAGAACTTTCTGCAGTGGTGGAAAAGGCTTTGATTTGCACTATTCAATGTGATAGCCATTTGTACCTATTAACCACTTGGAATGTGGCTAATACAACTGAGGAACTGAATATTTAATTTTATTCCATTTTAAATAGTTTAAATTTAAATAGTTACATGTGCTTAGTGGCTACCATAATAGACTATACAGGTGTAGAAACTTCAGGATAAATTAAACCTTTCCATTATTATGAAGTTGCCTCCCTTCTTTCTAATAAAACTTTTTCTGGCTTGGCGCCTGTGGCTCAACCGGCTA
>NW_003852426.1:13748298-13749109 GCF_000181295.1 Otolemur garnettii
ACTCTTGGCTGAAGCAATCCTCTTGCCTCAGCCTCCTAAGTAACTGGGATTATAGGTGCCTACCACAACACCTGGCTAGTTTTTCTATTTTATTTGGATTTGGGCAAGAACACTTCATCAGTGGTATGCGTCCTTCTACCAGGAGGATAGTCCCAAATAGTTGTCTCTCTTTGTGATGTTGACATGAATTGTGCACTTCACTGTTGTTGGTCTCGTCTGTGTGTACATATGTGTGATTTTCCATCAACTTTTCATTATGCAGCCATTGATCATCATAGCTTAGGCCTATCATTTCATTAGGAGTTACAAAATAGTGATGTTCTAGTTTTGTCATTGCTTCTTCATATATTAGCTAGAATGCTTTCTTTATAAAGATAAGTTTCGTCCCAACAATTATTTGGTTACCCTGAAGTATAGTTTATACAGGAAAACCTTGATTCTTTCTTCTTCTTGTTATTTTTTTTTTAAGAGATAAGAGTCTCACTTTATCACCCTCAGTAAGAGTGCTGTGGCATCACAGTTCACAGCAATCTCCAAGTCCTGGGCTTAGGCAATTCTCTTGCCTCAGTCTCCCGAGTAACTGGGACTACAGGCACCCACCACAATGCCCGGCTATTTTTTGTTGCAGTTTGGCCTGGGCCGGATTTGAACCCACCACCCTCAGCATATGGGGCCAGCGCCCTACTCACTGAGCTATAGGTGCCACCCTTCTTCTTGTTATTTTTAACTGAATTTTTAAAATAATATGTTAGTTCCCTAGTGTCCTCTAAATGTGATCAAAGAGGTCTTTTTAAAAACCATCATTATGAGC
>NW_003852426.1:13749387-13754379 GCF_000181295.1 Otolemur garnettii
TTTTTTTTTTTTTTTTTAGGTTTAAATTGTCCTATCTTTGGCCAGAGAGTATCTGTCTCTCAGGTTGGCTTTTTAATACTCTCCCTTTGACAGCTTCCTTGCTTTCTATTATGAACAAATGTCCCAGGCTAACCTTGCCTGAGTTGTGACACAGAAGGAGGAAGAGACCTAGGCCAGTAGGTCTTTACAGCTGTGAGCTCCTTGAGGGCAAAATGCAGGTCTCCTCTCTCTAATGTTTCCTCCATGGAACCTGTCTGGCACAGGGTTAGGCACAGGGTAGACTCCTAAATGACTGTGGCTCGCCAGGTAGGCAGGCACAGAAAAGGCTGAGATCTAGAAGCTTGACAAGTTACCTGCCTGCCTGGAAATGCTGGGGCCCTTCTCCCTGCAGAGACTAGCAAAACAAAGCTTGGTGCCTCAATCCCTAACCCCCTTGTTTTCCCTTCTCTTCATCTTCATTCTCCTCAACACTTTCCTAGGTCAGAACCATCCAGTCCTGGATGTGGGGCCACATAGGAGACTGCAGTGGACATGGCTGGGCCGGGCCGAGCTGCAGTTTGGGAAGCAAACGTTGCATGTGTCCACTGTGCAGATGTGGCTGCTGTTGAATTTCAATCAGACAGAGGTGCCTTAGCTCCTTAGCCTCTCTCTGTTTTCTCTACCACCTTATCTGTAACTGTTCTGGTGCTAAACTCTTCCCCTTCCATCCTGACTGGGCCTTCTACTCCTCACCAGGAGGTGTCAGTAGAGACCTTGCTGAAGATTTCTGACCTCTCCCCAGAGCTGCTGCTCCAGGCCCTCCTGCCCCTCACCTCGGAGAATGGCCCTTTGGCCCTGCATGGGGGCTTTCCACATGGAGGTAAGTCACTGGAGGCTGGGCTGCTGATGGGAGGCCCTCAGGGTAGGAGGACTGCAGTAGGGAAAGAGAATGGGGTCCTCATAGTCCTCATTCTTCTGTCCATACCCTCCTTGGGGACCTGACTGGGAGTGGGTTTTAGGTGTGCTGCAGGTTCGTCAGTCAGGGCCTCAGCCCAGAGGGGAGGCCTTGTGGCTGATACCTCCCCAGACGTACCTGAATGTGGAGAAGGATGAGGGCCGAACCCTGGAACAGAAGAGGAACCTCTTGAGCTGCCTTCTTGTTCGTATTCTCAAAGCCCATGGGGAGAAGGGCCTCCACATTGATCAGCTGGTTTGTCTGGTAGGCAGAGGGGGCACCTGTGAAGTTGAGGGTGGGAGTGGGTCATGCTTAGAGTTGGGGATTGGAGCCAGAGGTCATCACACAGGAAAGTAAACTCCTTTACTATAAGACCTCTGTGGGGTGACCTTTTCATCTAGATTCTCTGTTCCTGATAGGACAGTCAAAAGGTAGAAATGAGGTATGAGTGTTTACCACATGCTAAGCTCTACTCTAAGTGTTTGCATGATTAGATTATTTGATCCTCATAATATTATCATTTTATCCCATTTAACAGATTAGAAGAGTTAGTAACTAAGTCATATAGCTAGTAAGTAGCAGAGCCAGGCACTGCACCCAGGTAGGCTGGCTTCCTCAGGTAAAAGTGACCTGCCTATTTCTTTCCTCCCATCCAGGTGCTAGAAGCCTGGCAAAAGGGCCCAAATCCCCCTGGAAGCCTGGGCCGTGCTGTTGCTGGCGGTGTGGCCTGTACCAGTACGGATGTCCTCTCTTGCATCCTGCACCTGCTGGGCCAGGGCTACGTGAAACGGCGTGATGATCGGCCCCAGATCCTGATATATGCTACCCCAGAGCCCATGGGGCCCTGTGGGGGTCAGGCAGACATCCCTTTGTGTGGCACCCAGAGCACCAAGACCTCAAAGCCTAGGTAGTCACCCTACCACTGTCACCTTGCAGTAAAGTGGAGGGATTGTGCCAGAGCCAGCATCCCTTGCCAAAGAATGCTTCCTTTCTTTCTTGTCGAATCCCATTTTACCTTTCCCTGTTGTTCCCTCTGTTGCTAGTCCTAATTCCTTCCCCCAGCACTATTGCCCCCTCCCATTCTTGCCAATGAAGTGCCCAGGTATCCCCATCCTTTAAGAGCCAGCCCTTAGGCAAGGGACCCAGGTACTTCAGCTCCTTTATAGATGTCTATAATTCTAAGCAAACATGAAATATTCAGCAAATATGTATTGAGTGCTAATAACTATGCACTCTGCTCAAAGTTTCAAGAAGTTTGTTCTACAGAGGAATTTGCTCTGCCCTAAAGCTTTTAATAAGAGATCCAGTTCATTGGAAGCTGTTGTGGTACTGATTTTCATGCCTGCTATTTTCATCATGTATAAAGTGAGTTCTCTAGAGTAACTTCCTACACCTCAGCCTGCAACATATCACCTGGGGTTGGAGTTAAATGCAGATCCTGATTGAGTAGAGTTCTCTGTGATAGCTGTGGTGCTTTGCTGCTGATGCACAGGCTATACTTTGAGCAGGAAGGATGTAGACTACTGTTTCTCACCAGAGGTGCCACTACTATTTCAGGTGGGACAGTCCCATCTACTGTAGGTCACTTAGCACCTTGATTCCTGCCCACTGGATACCTTTAATGTCCAATCATTGCAGCAGCCAGTTGCACCCTCACATTTGCAAATGTTTCTGTGGAGGACCATGCTTCCACAGTTGGTTTGGGTGGTTTTCCTCAGGCTGCCTAGGCAAGTGCAAGCAAGGGTGTGCAGGGAAGGGTCTGTTACACACATAAGTTGGCTGGACAAGCAGGGCAGGGGTACTGACTGCTGTCTCTTCTCTCCCCTCCAGCCCAGAAGCTGTGGCCGCCCTGGCATCTCTGCAGCTACCTGCAGGCCTCACCATGAGCCCCCAGGAGGTAGAAGGGTTGATGGAACAGACAGTGCGGCAGGTGCAGGAGATGCTGAACTTAGAAGCAGACGTGGCTCAGCACCTTTTGGCTCATTCCCACTGGGGTGCTGAACAGCTGCTGCAGAGCTACAGTGATGACCCTGAGCCACTTCTGCTGGCGGCTGGGCTGTGTGTGCCCCAGGTGCAGCCTACCCCAACACGCCCCAACCACTGCCCTATCTGTGTCAGCCCCCTGGAGCCTGATGACGACTTGCCATCACTCTGCTGCATGCACTTCTGTTGTAAGGTGAGGCTCTGCCAGCCTCTTTCCTGCCTTGGATTTTCACCCTAAAGCAATTCCTTGGGAATTCTTGGGTTCTAGCCTAGCCTGGCGGTGTTGAATAAGTCCTTTATTCCTGTTTAATTCTGTCATTTATTAAGTGGTGCCACCTGCTTTGACACTCTGAAGGGTGGTCATTAGGATCCAGTGATACATATCAGTGGGGTTTTTTTTGTTTGTTTCTTTTGAGAGAGAGAGAGTTTCATTCTATTGCCCTGGATAGGGTGCTGTGGTATCATAGCTCATAACAACCTCAAACTCTTGGGCTTAAGTGATCCTCTTGCCTTAGCCTCCTAAGTAGCTGGGATTATAGGCACCTACCACAACACCTGGTTAGTTTTTCTATTTTTAGTAGCTATGGGGTCTTGCTCTTCTCAGGCTGGTTTTGAACTCTGGAGCTCAAGTGATCCACCCACCCCAGTGTCCCAGAGTTCTGGGAGGCGTGAGCCACCATGCCTGGCTCATATCAGTGGTTTTTAAACTCTGCTGCATATTGTAATCCCTGGGAGCTTTTTTTTTTTTTGCAGTTTTTGGCCAGGGCTAGGTTTGAACCCACCACCTCTGGTATATGGGGCCAGTGCCCTACTCCTTTGAGCCACAGGTGCTGCCCAATCCCTAGGAGCTTTTATAAGATCTGATGCTCAGTCTTTACCTTAAGTCAATTAAATCAAAATCTCTGGAGGTGAAACCCAGGCATCTGGAGTTTTAAAAGTTCTTTGGGTGATTCCAATTATCATCCAAGTTTGAGAACTGATACATATATATAAAATGATATGTATGTAAAATGTATGTCAAGGCACTTTGTCAATGAGAAAGTGCTATGAGATTGATGATAACTATAGTTTTTGGTTTCCATATCACCATTCAAGTCCCCTCATCTCAGAGCAACATCACTGCTTTTATCATATATTCTCATTTAATACAAAAATAAAAAGAAGTGGTAGAGACCAGTAAATAACACAAAAGTGGAAGGGAGTTATGGGGAGTTAGGCTTGTGTCTGCACAGAGGATGCTAAGTAGGCTGGAGATGGGGAGTGAGTTTGTTCAAAGGCAGGGAGAAGCGGGTGAAGCGCAGAGAACCTGGAGTGCTGAGTGTGGTATTCTCTGCTCTTTAGAACTGGTGCCAAGCCCAAACACATCTGTTCCTTGTTGCCATGAATTCTAGCTGTCTCCCAACAGCATCTCCCCAGTGGTGGGTGATCTGGGACAGGTGCATTTGTGTGTGTGTACTCTCTTCTTCCTTTTTTCTCTGCTCCTAGTCTTCTCACATAGTTGCTTATCATCCCTTTCGCCCAGGTTCTTAATTATTTCCTTTACACTTTCCTTTCTTCATTCAACTAATATTTCTCACTGATCTGCTTTGTGCACAGTACTGGGCACTGTATGAGGCAATGAAAAATGTCCAAGCAAGAGATGATCAGAGAGTTAATAATAACAGCAGCTAATGTTTGTAGGGTTCACTGTAGGCCAGGCATCATGATGTTGACATAAATTATTTTACTTAATTCTCATAAAATTTTTATAAGGTAAGTATTTGTATTATTCCCATTATATAAATGACAGATGGAGACACTTGGGGGTAAAGTAATTTGCTCAAGGTCAGGATTTGAATTTTGGCAGTTTCACTCCAGGGCCCTCTCTGCATACTTTTATGATAAATGCAGGAAAGAAAATACAATTCGGGCTCGGCGCCTATAGCTCAACCGGCTAAGGCGCCAGCCACGTACACCTAAGGTGGCGGGTTCGAATCCCCAGCCCGACCCGCCAAACAACAATGACGGCTGCAACCAAAAAATAGCCGGGCGTTGTGGCGGGCGCCTGTGGTCCCAGCTACTTGGGAGGTGGAGGC
>NW_003852426.1:13755914-13759206 GCF_000181295.1 Otolemur garnettii
ATGCCATGGCACTCTACTCAGGGTGACAGCTTGAGGCTCTGTCTTAAAAAAAAAAAAAAAAAAGAAAAATCCCCGGCCAAGAAGGTCCTGTGCATTAGTCACAGCCAAGTGACACAAACTACAATGTAAAGAGAAGTGAGAGCAGCGTGCTGGGGGATCTGGAGCAGTTAGGTAAGGCCCCCAGGGTGAGCCTCCATGGCAGGCAGGATTGGCAGCAGGCTGGGCTCCATTTGGGCCAGACAATAGTGACAAGAGCAGAAGGGCCTTCTTAGTGGGGGTGTGTCGCCAGACTGAGATGCAAGGATTTGGTCCTGCAGGGCAATGTTTCCCTGTCCTCAGCTATGAGGGACCCTGAGGCACGTATGTGCCTGTAAGTGTAAGGTCTGAATTTGGAGAAAATTTTCCTGTTTCATCTCAAAAATGCAAGAAGTTTGCATTCAGTTTCCCAATTTGTTTCACTATAAAAAGGTTTTGTTTTGGTTTGGTTTAGAACTTTGCTTTGAGTGAAGCACCTAATGGTTCACTTATATACTTCATATTTTTCCAGTAATTTTGATAACCACCAATACGCCTGGTCTCCTGGGGGGTTAGACCCATAATTTTGGGAAGGTCACCCCTAGGCAGTTGTGAGGGGCAGGGGTGGTTAATGGAGTATTCTAGGAGGCATAGACCACTGCTTGTGTTTATACCAAATGGATGGCTTGGGGAGATACAGGGGAAAGACCATTGACCATGATAATCTCTTGCAGTGGTTGAGGTGTGAGGGGATAATGACCTGACTTAGTGCAGAGAGTGATATGAGAGCAAGAGAAGAATGTGAGAGATGTGAAGGTTCTGACACTGGTGATTAGGGGGATGACGGTGGCATTGGTCAGTTTGGAGAATGCAATGGGCAAGTCTGTTTTGTGGCAAAGAGGCCAAGTCTGTTCAAGGCCTGAGTCTGGGGGGATGAAACACCAGGACAGAGTCATTAGAGATAAGCCACTGGAGCTAGGAGGAGAGACCAGAGCCATGTCCACAGTGTCAGGAGGCCAGCTGCCCAAAGGAAAGGCAACCCATTCACCCAGGCTTCCCTTCTCTCTGACCTTTCTGCCCTCTCCATATCTTTCCTAGAACTTGAACCCTTGTCTTTTTCATGGTTCTCTTTACCATTCCCCTGTGTCTGTCCCAATAGTAATTAGGCTAATACCCTAACTCATACTTCCTCAAAGACAACTGTAAGTTGGTTCAATCTCAGTGAAACCCATGGCAGCTGGAAAGATGAGGGTCAGCTTTGAGGTTGGTTGATCTAAAAAGCAAGCTTGTCTCTGGCCTTCCACATTGTTGGGGAGGGATGAGGTGGCATGTGAGTTTAGTTATAAGGACATCTTCCTCTGTGCTGCACTCATGCTTCTCTGAGCAACCCCTCCATTTTTCCCTCCCAGTCTTGCTGGAATGAGTATCTGACAACTCGGATCGAGCAGAACCTTATCCTCAACTGCACCTGCCCCATTGCCGACTGCCCTGCCCAGCCCACTGGAGCCTTCATTCGTGCCATTGTCTCCTCACCAGAGGTCATCTCCAAGGTATCACCTCTCATTTGAGAGAGACACCAGTGTAAAGCCAAAGGGGAAGGCCGCAGGGAATGGACAAAGATGTAGGGTGCTGGGGGCCTGGAGCTGTGGCGTTCTAGAGAGCCATGCCCTTACCTCGTGGCTCCTGTTCCCTACAGTATGAGAAGGCACTCCTGCGTGGCTATGTGGAGAGCTGCTCCAACCTGACCTGGTGCACCAACCCTCAGGGCTGCGACCGCATCCTGTGCCGCCAGGGCCTGGGCTGTGGGACCACTTGCTCCAAGTGCGGCTGGGCCTCCTGCTTCAACTGTAGCTTCCCTGAGGTAGATGCCCACTGGGTGGCTCTGACCCTGACCAGGGATTCACACTCCTTCCCTGCTTAGCACTCCCCACCCCCCTGCCACACATGCTTAGCCTTGTCCTTCCTCAGCCTCTGCTACCCTTCAAGCTCTGTTCCTCTTCCGGGAATCCCCCAGATATGACCTGTGTCTTTTCCCCATCTCTCCCATGCACACCAACACTGCCACCCTCAAGTCAGGGCTCAGCTGTGTCCTCACCACCCCCTCTTGCTGTAGGCACACTACCCTGCCAGCTGTGGCCACATGTCTCAGTGGGTTGATGATGGTGGCTACTACGATGGCATGAGCATGGAGGCCCAGAGCAAGCACCTGGCCAAGCTCATCTCCAAACGCTGTCCCAGCTGTCAGGCTCCCATCGAGAAGAACGAGGGATGCCTGCAGTAAGAGAGGGGGTACTGTGGGGAGTCAGAGGCAAGGGAGGAGGGGGGAGGCCTGGTAGACCGAAGGGGACATAAAGCTCAGCAAACACAGGCTAGCTGTCACCTGGCACTCTCTAGTGACTTCCTGGATCTTCATGTTCCTTCCCCTGCATTTAACTCTGTACTCTGGGGGGGAATTCAAAAGCAAGCATGTGTTCAGTAGGGCAGGGTAAGATTAAGGAGGCTATTGGGATGGGGGAGGGACGGACTCCAGGGCATTAGCAGTTCTGTATCCAGCCCTTTTGCATTCCTGGCACACCCCGCCCAGAGGCAGGAGTCTTCTGACCAGCTAGCTTCCTCCACAGCATGACCTGTGCCAAATGTAACCACGGATTCTGCTGGCGCTGCCTCAAGCCCTGGAAGCCAAATCATAAAGACTATTACAACTGCTCTGCCATGGTAAGGGGCCAGGAGGGCACAGGCAGAGCCATCAGGCAGAGTGTTGCCACTGGGGCCTGGACGGAGGGGGTTGTGTGTGCAAAGCTGTTGGACCATAGGTTCTGTAGGGGAGGACAGAGCCACCTGGGGCTACAGGTACTGAAAATTCTACAGTGGGAGGTCTGTTCACAAGGACCTTCAGCTCCAGAACAGGACTTCTCACACTGAGGTGGCTACAGAAGGGCTGGGTATTCTCAGGAAGCATCAGGGCAGTGTGGAGAGAGCAAGGACTCTGGAGTCAGAGCCTGGCCTCACTGCTGAGTGTGCAGCTTTGGGCAAGTCAGTTTACTTCTCTGAGCATTAGCAGCATCTACAAATGAGGATTAATATGACCTACTCTCCATAGTTTTGAAGATTAAATGAAAATAATCTGGGGAGGGGCAGCACTTGTGTCTCAGTGGGTAGGGTGCCGGTCCCATATACCGAAGGTGAAGGATTCGAACCTGGCCCCAGCCAAACTGTAACAAAAAATAGCTGGGTGTTGTGGCAGGCACCTGTAGTCCCAGCTACTCAGGAGGCTGAG
>NW_003852426.1:13759600-13763284 GCF_000181295.1 Otolemur garnettii
GGTATCTGCCATCCATGAGGTACCCCCGCCCAAATCCTTCACCTTCCTCAACGATGCCTGCCGGGGACTGGAGCAGGCACGAAAGGTTGGTTATAGCCGTAGCTTGGCAGAGGTGTGCCAAGGGTATCTGGTGGGCCTGGCTGCCTTCATCTGACCTGTCTGGATAGAGGGAATGAGGAAAAGGCAGTGGGGAGTGGCAAGGAGAGCTGACTGGAGTGCCTCTAGGTGCTGGCCTACGCCTGCGTGTACAGCTTCTACAGCCAGGATGCTGAATACATGGATGTGGTGGAACAGCAGACAGAGAGCCTGGAGCTGCACACCAATGCCCTGCAGATCCTCCTTGGTAAGCCTACCCCAGCCCTTGCCCACCTCTTCCTTCTCTGTGCTGAGCATCCTGTCTCCAACCTGACAAGTAAAACTGGATCCACCTTCCCTTTGTCCTCTTCCTCTTTTTTATTCTTCATAGGCTACTCACCATATGGCTTTTAAGGTCTAAAGCCTATGCTGTAAGGTGCCTAAGGGCACAGATTTTACCTGCCTTTTTCTTTGATTCTGGTCTATATCCTGCCCCTAGAATGGCAGCTTCATGAGAATGAGTTGGTCAAGCTGTGCCTGGCACGTGGTAGATGTTCTATAGTTTGTTGAAGGAAGGAATAGATGAGAATGGGAGAAGGGAGGGAGCCCTGTGCCTGCCTCTCTGCAGAGGAGACCCTGCTGCGGTGCAGAGACCTGGCCTCCTCCCTGCGCCTCCTGCGGGCCGACTGTGTCAGCACCGGCATGGAGTTGCTTCGGCGCATCCAGGAGAGGCTGCTCGCCATTCTGCAGCATTCCACCCAGGTGCCTCCCCCAGCCCTAACCACCTCTGCCCTGCAGGGGTGGGGGTGAAGGTCCTCTGCCCTAGACAGCCCTTTGCTGGAATGAGTCTAGAAGGAAAGGCAGCAAGGGGAGGGGGGCAAATGGATGTCTGGAGACATAGGCACACATCCCAGCTCCTGGGCCAGCTTGCTTGATACCACTGGATCCTGTCACTCAACCTTCTGAGGCTTCCTAAAAATCAAGGGGTTAGTTATCCCACATCAAGGGTATTTAGCCAGGTGCCCATCAGAATCACTTGGAGAACTTTTCCAGACTATAATTCCCATATGTAAACTTAAAAACCCTAGGAGGGGGGCCAGAGGATGAGCTTACTGGCATAAAGGATCTCCCAGGCTGTTACCAGTTTCAGTACACTGATGCTGAATGTAAACTATGAATCCTGCCTTCAGGTTGCTTACTGACTGGTAGGTCATTTACACACACTGTAAACTCGTTAGGCACAGGGTGGTGCCTCACCCATCTCCAGTGTCTATGTAAACTGTGAGTTAACTTACACTAAGGTGTTGGTCTGCCAGCCGCTGTGGTGAGAGAAGGGGGGCATTCCTAGTAAGAGCCTGGCTCTCAGAAAGCTCAGCTGAAGGAATGCTAAGCACAAAGGCCTTATGTCCTCTTTTCCCCACATCTTCCTGTCTGCTTGCCAGGATTTCCGGGTTGGTCTCCAGAGTCCATCAGTAGAGGTGCATGAAGTGAAAGGATCCAACCTGCCTGGCAATCAGTAAGTAGGGTAGGCAGAGCCTTGGAGGGGCAGTGGGAGATGTCATGCTTCCTCTGGGCCTGAATCTGGTGGTTCTCCCTAGGCCCCAGGGCCCCTCAGGGCTGGAGGTGGAAGAGGAGGAGGAGGAAGAAGAGGAGGATGAGGATGATGTGCTGGACTGGCAGCAGGATGAGTTTGATGAAGAACTGGATAATGACAGCTTCTCCTATGATGAGTCTGAGAACCTGGACCGAGAGACTTTCTTCTTTGGTGATGAGGAGGACGATGATGATGAGGCATATGACTAAGGGGGCAGGATGCAGAAACACCTGCAATGCCCTGGAGACTCAGGGCTGAGGGGTAGGAGTCCACCCCTTCCACTGTCATGGGGGAGGGGATCCCAGTGTCTGCAGCACTTTCTTCTTCTGTTTAATGAATAAATTTTTTTTCACATACTTCTCTGGAAGCAGGCTGGGCAGCTTCATTAGGGGCCAGCCAGCTACAACTCCCCTGGTCTCATACACCCCCTACCCCCTCATTCTTTACTGCTTTCTTTAGACCTCCAGATTGTTTTATTCTCAGAGATGGGCCAAAGCAGACTCATTTGACCTAAGCTGATAAAGGGAAGTGAAGGCTAGCATAGTATGGGTCCAGGTACAGACCCAGCCCAGCTTTGGAGGAGACAGAAGAATAGCCAGCACCCATAAGCAGCCTGACATGTTCTACTGGTTGGAAGGTGGTTGAGGGTATTGGTGTCACATCTTGGCCTACAGACTTTTGAAGGGTCTCTCTACAGCTTAAAGTGAAGTGGGGTGGGAAAAGGATGTTTCTGAGGACCTGTCCTACCTCCTCCACATTTACAGTTAAAGTTAGAATTTTAGACATACTTTTTAATTTGCTACTTTTGAACTAAGAGGCAGGAATGGTACTGGAAAAGTATCTGGGATTGGAAAAATAAGAATTTTATTCAGTGGGATTAGGTCAAGTGGTTGGGCCAGGGGAGGTAGGTGTTTGCTCAGGAGGATAAGTCTCAAAGTATCGATCCAGCATGACCTCCACCTCCCCTTCTTCGTAGTTCCACACCTGGAACCTTGAGCCATCTGCTGCTCCCCGGATCATGGCTGAAAGCACTGGGAAGGAGGGGAAAGATGAAGCTGGCTCCCTTCCACACCCCCCCTATGTCACTCCCCTCTTTGTGCCCTTTTGGGGATAGGCACTTTGCAAAGAGCCTAGAATGAAGGAGCCAAGGCTATGCAGAAAGCTGGGGAGGGAAGGGGTGGCCTTCTAGGATTTAGGGTGCTCACCTCGACCAGACTGCGGGCGAAACAGACACAGGATTTGCTTATTGAGGGCCACAGCCCGGCCCAGCTCATAGCCTACACCCAAGGATGGCTGGGTCACTTCTGCCACGACCACTGGGAAGAAAGCAGAGACTAAGGCAATGGCAGTATAGTTGTGGTGATGAGGGAACTCTGGCATCCCTTCTAGGTGTGTAGGTCAGTGATCCAAGGAATCTAACATTCAGAGGAATTTGCTTGTAGGAGGGCAGGCTACTCACCATCTGCCTGCTGCAGCCAGGCCAAGTCCTGCTCATGGATGAGCCTGTCACTCTCAGGAGTCTCTTCCCCTGTAGTTGAGGGAAAGCTAGTCAAGGACATGCCCCAGCCTGGTTCTCCTTAACTTTATACTCTCTGCTCAAGGAGGGAAGGAGACCTGTGCTACAAGACCTCCAAGGGGCTGCCCAACATTAAGATCTCACTAAAAGGAGTGAGGAAATAGAATAGCCACAGGAAGAATTCAATCCTGTGGAAGGTGGGATATGTGATTAGGGCTGAAAGAGAATATGAAAAGGACTAACTGGGGAACAGAGTGATTAGGGAAAAGTGCCTGTGCACTTGGCCTAAGATAGGAGAGGGATTCTGGGTTCAGAGGGCAAGGATGTCAGGTTCCAGCTTGATTAAATGTTATCCTCCAGGTGCTGAAGCTCACAACCGCCCACATCAAAGCAGAACCACTGGAGATCTTGTTAAAAATACTGATTTGAGGGGACTTGGCACCTGTGGCTTACAGTGGCTAAGGCACCAGCCACATACACCTGAGCTGGCGGTTTGAAT
>NW_003852426.1:13763481-13766873 GCF_000181295.1 Otolemur garnettii
AAAAAAAAAAAAAAAAGCTTCCTCAGATGACACATTGAGCACACAAAGAAATACCATGAAACTAAGGAACTTGAAGCTTCAAGGTCCCTCACTGGCACAGGCCTTTTCCAGCCTCCCAGCAATTTTGTTTTGTGATTTTTGTTTTTTCTTTTTTTTTGAGACAGAGTCTCAAGTTATCCCCCTGGGTAGAGTGCCGTGGCATCACAGCTCACAGCAACCTCCAACTTCTGGGCTCAAGCGAGTCTCCTGCCTCAGTCTCCCAAGTAGCTGGGACCACAGGTGCGCCTGCCACCACGCCTGGCTATTTTTTGGTTGCAGCTGCCTGGCTATTTTTTGGTTGCAGCCGTCATTGTTGTTTTGGCAGCCCGGGCTGGATTCGAACCCGCCACCTTAGGTGTACGTGGCTGGCGCCTTAGCCACCTGAGCCACAGGTGCCGAGCCGATTTTTGTTTTTTTTCAAAGGTCTCCCAGAATTGCATTAGACCCACAAATCATGGATCTGCTCTTGGGTAGGGTAAGGGAAAAACCACTTTAGGTTTTCTGGTCAGAAGTTAAAAGCACAATTTTCAACTGGAAGGGTCAGCGAGATTCCAGACCAAGGCATTAGAGCTACGCTTGAGAAAAACACAACTCTGAGCAGGGCACAGTAGTAACAGCCTGAACAGAGGATGCGCGGGAGAGGGTGGTCCCGAGAACCGCGATAAGTCAGGCAGGAAGGTAAGCTTCGTTTGGGGTTGGGAGAAGGTGCCACGGAGTGAGGTGGGAACCCGGCAAAGCAGTCCAATCCACCTCCTTTCTGCTCCTCCCTACAAACGTCCAGGAAGGAGCTGAAGAGTTCTTGAAGAAGGAAGCAAGGTCAGGATAATCCCTGAACTCTGCGCCCTGGCTCATACCCCCAAGCTTGCCGGACACAGGAGACTGAGACCCACCCCGTTTCCTTCTAGGGGGAGCACCTGGGCAAGAGGGCGGGCTCCGAGCTGGGTCGCAGCGGGTGCAGCAGCGGTACAGGAGGCGGGGACCCGCCCGCGCCACCCGCGCCCGCGCCCGCGCCCCGCGGCCTCACCGAGCGCGCCCAGCTCGGCGGCCGCCACGTGCTCAGTGAGCACCACCCCGAAGCGCCGCAGCCGTGACACGATCCTTCCGTACAGCGCCCGGTCCTCGCGTCCGCCGCGGATGCTCCCGCAGAAGTACAGGGCTCTGCGACCCGGCTCCCCCGGCTCCCCGCGCTCCCGCACCGCGGCCGCCATCCTTGCAGCCGCCGCACACCGTCGCGCGCCAGGGGGCGCGTGCCCGAGGCCACGTGACCCGTCCGGGCCGGCTGGGCGCCCGCTCTGAGCTTAAGTGTCCTCTCTCCTGTGGGATGGGGCGGGGACGGGGTGGGAGGATCCAGCCGTATCCGCCCGGGACCCGCCCCTAAGCGGACTGGACATTCCGATGTAATCTATATTTCGTTTTTTTAACTTTTATTTATTTATTTTTTGCAGTTTTTGGCCGGGGCGAGGTTTGAACCCCCGACCTCCGGTATATGGGGCCGGCGCTCTACTCCTTGAGCCGCACGCGCCGCCCCTACATCTCGGAGTTTTTGGTTTTTGTTTTTGAGACAGCGCCAGTCTCTGCTGCCCAGGCTAGAGTGCATGGCCTCAGCCTAGCTCACAGAACCCTCAGACTGCTGGGTTTCAATCCTCCTGTCTCAGCCCAAATTCCTGTGACTATGAGTGCCCGCCACAACACCCACTTCATTTTTCTATTTTTATTTTTATTTTATCTACTTATTTATTTTTGAGACAGTCTCAGTCTGTCGCCCAGGCTAGAGTGCCATGGCGTCATAGCGCTTAGCAAACTTCAAAGTGCTGGGACTACAGGCCATCATGACGCCCAGTAGTTTTTCTATTTTTAGTAGAGACGAGGGTCTCGCTCTTGCTCAGGCTGGCCTCAAACTCCTGAGCTCAAGTAATCCATCCGCCTCGGCCTCCCACAGTGCTAGGATTACAGGGATTACAGGCATGAGCCACAGCGCCCATGCCAAATCTGCCACCCACCACCGTCACCGCCACCGCCACCACCTTTGGTTCAGCCTCCATCCCACCTCTCTTAGCAGCCTTCAGGTGGGTCTCCCCTTTCCCTACTGCGACCTGCTCTCAGCTCAGCAGCCATAGCAATCCTGTGAATGTGACCCGCCTCTGCTCAGAGGGCTCCAACGGTCCCCATCTCACTTAGGGTAAAAGACGAAAACCCCCTAGTGCCCCAAACAATCTGGTGTCCCTCCTACCTCCCTAACTCCAGCCAGCTCCTATTACTCTCGCTCACCTTTCTGATGTGGGGTTGGCCTCCTGGCTGTTCCTGAAGCATGCCAAGTCATTACCTGGTGTCAGAGTCACTGCATTTGCTATTCTCTCTGCCTGGAACTGTGTTCTCCCAGGTAGCACCCTGGCTCCCTCCTTTACCTCCTCCAAGTCCTTCACACTTCACTTTCCCTGACCACCCTATTCAATATGGCAGCCCTCTCGCCCCAGGTATCACCCTTCTCTACCTTGCCTTTTCCCCTCCTCTTGTGCCTTATAACTTATTAATTTTGTTGTATGTCTTTCCACAACCAATAAAATATAATTCTTTACAAGAGCGGGAATTATTCTCACTTTTGTTCACTGCTGTGAACTTCTAGAACTGTGCCTGGCCCATAAGAAACATTTATCAAATATTTGTTGAATGAATGAGTGGTTTAAATGAGAGAATGCCTTTGACAGCACTTTGTAATCTGCTCTGCTCTTCAGTAAGTAGGTTGATGGAAGCAATATCTTCAGGGAGACAGACAGACACACCTTGCTCACCAGTAGTAATATCCCCACATATGATTATGACAGTAACAAATACGTGACAAGAAATTCAAATGGAATAAGAGGGTGTGCAGTGGAGAGAGTCCTGAAACCCCCAGCCTCGTTTCCCAGAGGAAAGCACCATTAATGGTTTCTTCTGCATTCTTCCTGAAAGGTAACTATTAAAAATACCCAAGTATGGCATTACAGAGAAGACATAATAATAATTTTTTTCTTTAAAAAGCTTTGTTGGGTGGCACCTGTAGATCAATCGACAAGGGCACCGGCCACACACACCTAGGGTGGCGGGTTCAAACTCAGCCCCGGCCTGCTAAGCAACAATGACAACTGCAACCAAAAAAAAAATAGCTGGGCATTGTGGTGAGAGCCTGTAGTCCCAGCTACTTGGGAGGCTGAGGCTAGAGAATCGCGTAAGCCCAAGAGTTTGAGGTTACTGTGAGCTGTGACGTCACAGTACTCTATCAAGGGCAACAAAATAAGACTCTGTCTCAAAATAAATGAATAAATAAAATAAAAATTAAAAAGCTTTGTTTTTCCTAGATGTTAATATATTAATAC
>NW_003852426.1:13766929-13771482 GCF_000181295.1 Otolemur garnettii
CACAGCTCACAGCAACCTCCAACTCCTGGGCTCAAGCGAGTCTCCTGCCTCAGCCTCCCAAGTAGCTGGGACTACAGGCGCCCGCCACAACGCCCAGCCATTTTTTTGGTTGCAGCCATCGTTGTTTGGCAGGCCCGGGCTGGGGATTCGAACCCACCACTTTAGGTGTATGTGGCTAGCGCCTTAGCCGCTTGAGCCACAGGCGCCGAGCCCACAATAATAATTTTTTAAAACGCTAAGATACAAAGGAGAGACAAAGAAGTTGCAGGGAATTTCTACCCACTGCCCCCATCCCAACCCCCACCCCCAGGTGCTTTCTCTCACACCTCACACATGCATACTCACAAAGCTTTAGGAAAGTGGTCTCATGCCAGAGGACTTGACAGGTAGCTTCCTCAGCGTTACACATCTTCACTCGCGTCTTCCCTCCAGGTCCCTCATAGGCGAGGAACGCACATGAATACACATGCACATATATACACAGGCCATTTTGTTTCTGCCTCCCTATCTTATAAATAAATAAACCAACCTGCTCTCATCTCTATAGAGTTCATACCTCTGGTGTGGTTGGCATCCCCTTCTACCTCAGGCTGAAGGACAAAGAGTAGAAGGGATAGTTTGTTTCTCCAGATGGGAAACAAGGCCCCCAGATTGGTTCTGTGTCCACTGTCAGGTTGGTAAGGATGCAGAGCCAGCTGCAGCTTGCAGCTCAGACCTTCGGGCTCAGTGCAGAGAGGCCCGAGTTGGAGGGTTGGGGCACTAAGTGACAGGATCTGGGAATAGGGGCAGTTACAGTCTATTGAGGCAGCATTATGGGGAAAATATCTCAGCAGGTGACAAGATAACCCGAATTGAGTCCTGACTCAGTTACTAACTAGTTTTGTGACTTGGCTCACATCCCTTAAGTCCTCTGAGCCTGTTTTCTTATCTGTAAAATTGGGGAGCAAAGTTACCCTGCCTCACTTACCTAGTTTGAGTATGGTGCAATTCAGATAAAGTATATGAAAGCATTTTGGAAAACACCAAGTGCTCAGAGGATTTTTAGAGCAGTGAAACTACTCTGTATGACATGATAATGGTGGGTACGTGTCATTATACATTTGCCCAAACCCATAGAATGTGCAAACCAACATTGCAGGTAACCAGGCTGGGCAACATAGGAAGACTCCATCTCTAAAAATTAGCCAGGTGTGGTGGCACATGCCTGTAGTCCCCAGAAGGCTAAGGCAGGAAGATCACTTGAGCCCAGGAGTTTGAGATTACTCTGAGCTATGATGATGCCGTTGCACTCCAGCCTGGGCCACAGAGCAAGAACCTGTCTCTAAAAACAAAAAGTAAAAAAGAGCGAATCATAATATAAACTATGGACATTGAACTTTGGGTGATAATGACATGTCTGGTGAGTTCGTCCATTGTAACAAATCTGTACCAGTCTGGTGAGGGATGTTGAGAGTGGGAAGCTATATGTGTTTAGGGGGTTGGGGGTGTTCCATCTACTCAGTGTTGCTATGAACATCAAACTGCTCTAAAAAATAAAGTCCTGGCTCGGCGCCTGTGGCTCAAGTGGCTAAGGTGCCAGCCACATACACCTAAGGTGGCAGGTTCGAATCCAGCCTGGACCCGCCAAACAACAATGATGGCTGCAACCAAAAAATAGCCAGGCGTTGTGGCGGGCACCTGTGGTCCCAGCTACTTGGGAGGCTGAGGCAGGAGACTCGCTTGAGCCCAGGAGTTGGAGGTTGCTGTGAGCTGTGATGCCAGGGCACTCTACCCAGGGGGATAGCTTGAGGCTCTGTCTCAATAAAAAAAAATAATAATAATAAAGTCCTGAAAAATCATTTTACCACAAAGACATTTGCACTAGAATGTTTATTGCAGCTCAATTCATAATTGTCTGGTTGTGGAAGCAACGCAAATGCTCATCAACCCATGAATGGAGCAGTATAGCTATACCATGGAGTACTATTCAGCCATAGGAAACGATGGCGACTTTACATCTTTTATGTTTACCTGGACAGAGTTGAAACACATTCTTCTTAGTAAAGTATCTCAAGAATGAAAAAAAGATCAAGTGTACTCAATACTAATATGAAATCAATATACAAACAGCTACACGCTCATAGGAACAATAAAATACAAATATAGTCTAGCAAGGGAGCAGGGAAAGGAGGGATGGGAGGGGAGGGCAATGGTGCACAATTCGAGGGTGTTCCGTACTCCCCCAGTGAGTGTGGGGCTCTTCCACAACTTGTAATTTACCTTGGAAGTAAGAACAACGTAATCTAAAGATTTGTACCTTCATATTCATTTGAAATAAAAAAAAAGCGCTGTATAAACATAAGTCACTGTTGAATTCAACGGAAGTTGTTTTTATTATGAAAAATGTCAGACTTGGGCAGCGCCCATAGCTCAGTGGGTAGGGCACAGGCCACATACGCCCAGGCTGGTGGGTTCAAACCCGGCCGCGGGCCAGCTAAACAACAGAGACAACTGCAACAAAAAAATAGCTGGACGTTGTGGTGAGTGCCTGTAGTCCCGGCTACTTGGGAGGCTGAGGCAAGAGAATTGCTTAAGCCCAAGAGTTTGAGGTTTCTGTGAGTTGTGACTCTATGGCACACTACCCAGGGCGGCATAGTGAGACTCTATCTCAAAAAAAGGAAAAGAAAAGAAAAAAGAAAAACGTCAGACTTATATACTGATGCAGAGAATAGCAAAAAAGCTGTATATTGTATGATTCAGCTTAAATGAAATATCCAGAAAAGGCATATTTGGGGAGACAGAAAGCAGACTAGTTGTTGACTAGGGCTAGGGCTGGGAGTGGGAGTAGGAATTGACTGCAGAGGGCCCAGGAAAACTTTTCTGGGATGATGGAAATGTTCTAAAACTAGTGATGGTTACACAACTCTATAAATTTACAAAAAGTTATTAATCGTACACTTACAATTTGTAGGTTTTATTGGTATGTAAAACAATACACAAAGATCTGCATGTATTTCTTGTGTACAATTTTATGAATTTGGATACATGAAAACACTGGGATTCTATCAATACAATCAAAGTGATAAGCGTATCTAGCATCTTCTGAACCTTCCTTGTAGCTCATGGTTTTGTTTTCTAGGTAAGAACATTTAACCTGAGATCTGTCTTCTTAACAAATTTTGACGTGCACAGTACTGTATTGTTCACTATAGGCACCATGATGTATAGCAGATCTCTAGAATTTATTCATCTAGAATAACTGATTTTACATGAGTCTCACTCTGTTGCTCCAGGTTAGGGATCAACAGTGTCAGCCTAGCTCACAGCAACCTCAAACTCCTGGGTTCAAGCAATCCCCCTGCCTCAGCCTCCCAAGTAGCTGGGACCGTAGGTGCCCAACACAACACCTGGATAATTTTTGTTTTCTCCGTAGAGCTGGGGTCATACTCTTGCTCATGCTAGTCTCCAACTCCTAAGCTCAAATGATCCTCCTGCCTCAGATTCCCAGAGTGCTAGGATTATAGGCATGAGCCACTGCTCCCAGGCCTGATACTTTATATAGATGAAACAGTTCCCTATTACTCCCACACCCCAGTCCCTGGAAACCACTATTGTATTCTCTGCTTGACCATTATAGATACCTCAAATGAGCTGAATTCTTGCGATATCTGTCCCATGTCCTATGAAAGGCTTATTTCACTTTGCATAATAATCCTGCATGTTCATTCATTTTGCACACTTTCTGATTTCAAAATATACTACAGAGAGGCAGGGTACAGGAGCTCACACCTATAATCCTACCACTCTGGGAGGCTGAAGCAGGAGGATTTCTTAAGTTTAGGAGTTCAAGACCAGTCTGAGCAAGAGGGAGACCCTGTCTCCACTAAAATAGAAAAATTAGTTGTGTGTCATGGTGGGTACTTGTAGTCCCAGCTACTTGGGAAGCTAAGGCAGAAGGATCGCTTATACCCAGGAATTTGAGGTTGCTGTGAGCTAGGCTGATGCTAGGGCACTCTAGTCTGAACAGAGTTAAGACTATTATCTCAAAAAAAAAATTACAAAGCTATAGCCTATAGTAATTAAAACTGTATGGTAGTGGATAAAGATATATATGACTAATGGGACAGAACAGAGAGCCCAGAAATAAGCCCATGCATATATGGTCAACTCATCTTTGACAAACATACCAGGAGTCCACAATGGGGAAAGGAATCTCCTCTACAAAGATGATAGGAAAACTGGATAGATATTAACATATACAAAAATGAAATTGGACCAATTCCTTACACCATACACAAAAATCATCTTAAAATGGATTACAGACTCAAATATAAGACCTGAAATTGAGCTGAGCATGGTGGCTTATGCCTATAATCCTAACACTTTGGTAAGCCAAGGTAAGAGGATTGCTTGAGACCAAGAGTTTGGGACCAGCCCTGGAAAACATAGCAAGACTGCCTCAAAAAAACAAAACAAACAGAAACCCTGAAACTGTAAAACTTCTAGAAGAAAAACAGAGTGGGGAAAGGGGGAAAGCTCCTTGACATTTGTTTGATAATGATTTTTTTTTTTTT
>NW_003852426.1:13771851-13777293 GCF_000181295.1 Otolemur garnettii
TGGGGATTCGAACCCACCACCTTAGGTGTACGTGGCTGGTGCCTTAGCCGGTTGAGCTATAGGCGCTGAGCTGATAATGATTTTTTGATACAACACCAAAAGCATAGAAAACAAAAGCAAAAATAGACACATGGGATTATATCAAACCAAAACACTTCTGCATAGGAAAGGAAACAGTCAACAGAGTGAAAAGGCAACCAGTGGAACGGGAAAAAGTATTTGCAAACTATATATGTGATATGGGTTAATTTCTAAAACATATAAGGGACTCCTATAATTCAATAGAAAACTAATAATAATAATAATAAATAATAAATGGGCAAAGGACTTGAACAGATATATATTTTTTAAATTTTATTAAGTCAAATACATATAGATCATGAGTACATTCATGCGTATGTGGGGTACAATGTGCTGATTTTTTTAATAAGATCTGACGTGGTTACATCAAACCAATCATCATAGCTTTCACCTCATTTTTGAACAGATATTTCTCCACAGAAGACATATAAATAGCCAACAAGTTTATAAAAAGGCTCAACATCATTTTCCGGGAAATGCAAATCAAAACTACACTGAGATATCACCTCACACCCATGAGGATGGATATTGTCAAATCTAATGGGTGAGGATGTGGCAAAATTGGAACCCTTGTACACTGTTGCTGGGAATGTAGAATTGCACAGCAGCTATGGAAAACAGTATTTTTTTCCTCAAAAAATTAAAGGTTGGGTGGTGCCTGTGGCTCAGTGGGTAGGGCACCAGCCCCATATACTGAGGATGGCAGGTTCGAACCCAGCCCTGGCCAAATTGCAACAAAAAAATAGTTGGGCCAATTGTGGCAGGTGCCTATAGTCCCAGCTACTTAGGGGGCTGAGGCAAGGAATCGCCTAAGCCCAAGAGCTGGAGGTTGCTGTGAGCTGCAATGCCACAGCACTCTACCCGGGCAGCAAAAGAAAAAAATAAATAAAATCAGGATCCACATAATATCCACATATTGTGATTGGTTGACATATTTTTTAAGTCTCTTTTAATATATACATCCCCCTTACATATTTTCTCTCATCCTGCAATTTCTCACATTCTGGAGTTTGCTGATTATATCCCTGTGATGTATTTTAACATATTCCTCTATCCTTCTTATTTCCTATAAACTGGAGTTGAATATAGAGGCCTAATCAGATTTAGGTTCAATTGGGGCCAGACTATTTAACAGGTGGTAGTGTATACTTCCATCATGGGCACATAGTGCTTAAATGTGTCTCTCTTTTTTTATTTAAAAAAAAATGTTTTTTTGGAAGGAGAGAGCACAGAGAGAAAGAAGGAGGGAGGGGTTGGGGAGAGGAAGTGCAGAGAGCAGGAACGGGCGGTGGGGTCTTGGTGTATGACATACTTTTTTGAGGGCAGGACACAATTGTAAGAGGGACTTTACCTAACAAATGCAATCAGTGTAACCTGGTTTCTTGTACCCTCAATGAATCCCCAACAATAAAATAATAATAATAATAATGTTTTTTGTAGAAATAGTGTCTCACTATGTTGCTCAGGCTGGTTTCAAACTCCTGGCCTCAAATGATCTTCCTGCCATGGCCTCCCAAAGTGTTGGGATTACAGGTGTGATCCATGGTATGCCTCTCTTTTTTGATGTGAGCACTCACTGATCCTCAACGTTCATTATTCACTCGTTCATTCATTCAGGGGACATACCAATAAAGATATTTTTATTATAAAATCAAACCCAGCTCCAGAAAACCGACCACCTAAAACAAATGAATTATTATAAGACAAACACTTACAATACCCATATCGAGAAGTAGACCTTCTACTACCCTGAAGTTTCCATGTGCCCCATAAATCATAACCCTCTTTTTCCCTCCAAAAATAACCACTGCCCTTACTTTTTTAGTAAGGACAAAAAGGAAGACACATGGGATTATGATTAAACTTCTTTATGTTTCTTTATGGTTTTATCACCCAAATTTGCATCTCTAGATACTACAGTTTAACCTTACTCATTTTTCACATATCTTTTTTAAGTCTCTAAATCTACATGTTGGGAACCCCTTTTTTTAAGCATTTCTTTTATGTAGGATACTCAATGGACACTAAAGGAGCTACAAAGGGAGTCAAAGTGAATCTGAGACTTTGGACTCCATCTGGCTTTGGGAAGGGCCAGCCTTAGCTTGAGAACAGAAGAAACCAGGTTAACATCATGCAGCAATGTGCAAAGGGTTGAATGGCTCAAAGAAAGGGGAAACCATGCAGGTGGAGGATGTCTTCCAGTTTATCTTCACACTCCTGCCTTTTAACCACCCAGACCAAATGTCTGCTTCTGATCAAGATGGAGTAATAGGAAACAGATTTACCCTCTCATGTTTAATAACTAAAAACTTGGACAGAATATATAGGATAGTGATATTTGAACATTGGACATCAGGCAGCATAGCATAATATTGTTATCCCCAAAAGACTGAAAACAAACTAGGTGAGCTTTAAGTTTGCCCCAGCTTATTGCTTGCAAGGTTTCTAGATGGCAGGGAGGAGGAAGCCAGGCTGAGGCCAGCTGTCTCCTTGAGCTAAGGAGATAGAGTTGGGAGTCCAGGGAGGTCAAAGCAGCTAGATGTCAGGACAGAGTGCAGGACAGGAAAGAGAACTCTGGAGATGTTCAGATGGTTTCCATGAGTAGACAGCTAAGGACTGATCAGTACATGTATGCAGGAAATGGTGGTGCGGAAAGAACTGAAAGCAGCAGAGTGAACAATTGCTGGAGGTCACCCAGGGATGGGAATAGTGCTTATTTCTCCAGCTGATGTGGAAAACCTCATAATTCGCAGGACATTGGGAAAATGACGCAGAAGGGTTTAGCCTCGGTGATAAGGAAACATTAGCCGGAGGGTAGAGACTGCTCTGGTAAAGCTTAAAAGTAAGTTTTAAAAACATCAAACTGGGCTCGGTGCCTATATATATAGCTCAACCTAAGGTGGCAGGTTCGAATCCCCAGCCCGGGCCCGCCAAACAACAATGATGGCTGCAACCAAAAAAAT
Source organism: Otolemur garnettii (assembly GCF_000181295.1). Classification (NCBI taxonomy): domain Eukaryota; kingdom Metazoa; phylum Chordata; class Mammalia; order Primates; family Galagidae; genus Otolemur; species Otolemur garnettii. The sequence goes on from NW_003852426.1 coordinate 13,774,896, forward strand.
AGCTGGGCATTGTAGTGGGCATCTGTAGTCCCAGCTACTTGGGAGGCTGAGACAAGAGAATCACTTAAGCCCAAGAGTTAGAGGTTGCTGTGAGCTATGATGCCACCACACTCTACCAAGGGCACAGAGTGAGACCATGTCTCTAAAAAAATAAAAAATAAAAAATTACTAGATATGAAAAGAAGCATAAAAATATGAACCATAGCCGGGTGTGGTGGCTCACACCTGTAATCCTAGCACTCTGGGAGGCTGAGGCAGGTGGATTTCCTGAACTCATGGGTTCAAGACCAGCCCAAGCAAGAGCAAGACCTTGTCTCTAAAAAGCAGCCAGGCATTGTGGCAGGCACCTGTAGTCCCAGCTACTCGGGAGGCTAAGGCAAGAGAATAGCTTGAGTGCAAGAGTTTGAGGTTGCTGTGAGCTATGACACCAAAACACTCTACCAAAGGTGACAAAGTGAGACTCGGTCTTAAAAACAACAAAAAAAAGACCCATAGTAAGAAAAAAATCCATTGCAATGAACCCAGAAATTAATTAATTCATTAATTAGTTTTTTGAGACAGAGTCTCACTTTGCCACCCTGAGTAAAATGCTGTGGCATCATAGCTCACAACAACCTCAAACTCTTGGGCTCAAGCAATCCCCTTGCCACAGCCTCTCAAGTGGCTGGGACTACAGGCACCCACCACAATGCCAGGCTATTTTTAAAGACAGGGTCTTTCTTTCTCTTGTTCAGGGTGTTCTCGAGCTCCTAGGCAATCTACCACCTCAGCCTCCCAGAGTGCTAGGATTACAGGTATGAGCCACTGTGCCTGGCCTTATTTATTTATTTTAAGACAGAATCTCACTCTGTTGCTCAGGCTAGAATGGGTGGAATTGGTCTAGCTCACAATAATCTTAAGCTCCTGGGTTCAAGCAATCCTCCTACCTTTTTCTCCCAAGTAGCTGGTACTACAGGTACCTGCCACAATGCCAAGCTAATTTTTCTGTTTTTAGTAGAGACATGGCCTCACTGTTGCTCAAGCTGGTCCTAAACTCCTGAGCTCAAGGGACCCTCCTGCCTTGGCCTCCTAGAGTGCTAGGATTACAGACATGAGCCATGGTGCACAGCCCCAGAAATTATTTAGATAAAATTAATAGGCAAGTACATTAAAGCAGTCATTCCATATTCATATATGGATAAAGCAGTCATTCCAACTATTCCATATGTTTAAGAAGTTAGAAGAAAAATTGATTAGCCCAGAATGGTGGCATGTGCCTGTTATCTCAGCTACTCTGGAGGCTGAGGCAGGAAAATTACTTGAGCCCAGGTGTTTGAAGCTGCAGTGAGCTATGATCACACCACTGCACTCTAGCCTGGGCAGCAGAGTGAGACACTGTCTCCAAAAACAAAACAAAACAATCCTGAATGTGGTAAGTAGACATGTGTAAGACTTTTTAAAGACCCAGATTGAACTTCTAGAGATATTAACTATAAATAAAAATGGATTGGATGAGATTAATACCAGATTAGATGTTGTTAAAAAAATAATGAAGTTGAATACATAGCAATATAAACTATCCAGAATGCAACGCGGCAAGAAGAAAGACTAAGAACAAAACAAACGAAGCATCAATAAGCTGTGGAACAACATCAAGTGGCCTAATATGAAGGGTAACTGGAGTCTCTGAAAGAAAGAGGAAGGCAGAAAAAAAGAGAAAATAATGGCTGAAAAATTTCCAAACTTGATGAAAACTATAAATGCACAGATACAAGAATCTCAACAAATCCAAGCCAAATAAACAAAATAAGACTGTATTTTAAAAGGCACATCATAAACCAGTGATAAAGAGAAAATCATAAAAGTAGATAAAGTTACCCTGGCATGCACCTGTAGTCCCAGCTCCTTGAGAGGCTGAGGCAGAAGGATTGCTTGAGGCCAGGAGGTTGAGGTTACAATGAGCTATGATGGTACCACTCCACTCCATCCTGGGTGACAGAGCAAGATCCTGTCTCTTAAAAAAAGGAAAGAAAAAATTAAAAGGAGCTAGGGAAGTAAGAAACATATTACAAACAGAAGAACGAAGAAAAAGATAATCGTAGAGTTCTCATCAGAAACAATGCAAGTTAGAAGACAGTAGAGCAACATGTTTAAAGTACTGAAAACAATCCCCCCCCCCCAATAAATTGTCTACCTAGAACTCTAACCCAATCCTCACATCAGTCAGGGTCTCAACTCTGCTCAAAATTCTTCAGTAGTTTCCTAACTAAAGGTCAGGAGGTCAGGTTCCCTAGGACACTGCTTCTGAGACAGAGATGATCAGGCAGGAGGTTTATTGGGAACTGCTCTGGTGATCAATATCTGTGGAGGGTGAAGAAGGCAGGACTGGGCTCGGCGCCTATAGCTCAACCGGCTAAGG
>NW_003852426.1:13777667-13779232 GCF_000181295.1 Otolemur garnettii
AAAAAAAAAAAAGAAGGCAGGACTGGGTCAAAGGGGAAGTCGAGCTCTGGCACAAACTCCATAGAAGCCTCTGCTTACCCTATCCGTTTTGAAAATGAGATGTCCCTCCAGAGCTGTCCTGACTTGGGGGAAGGAGACTAGGCCTTTATATTCATCAGTTGGATGTGGGATGTCCCAGGAAGGGGGCATGATCTTGAGTGAGGCAGCTCCCTTGACCAAGGGCAAGTCCCAGAGAGTCAGCTGAAAGCAGCCAGTCTTCAATATCTCATACCTGGGGGAATGAGTTCCTAGATTCTAAAGCAGGATATGGATGACTCACGACAGTATCCACTACACTTCCAAATAAACAAATAGATAAAATCTAATCTTCTTATACTGCATATAAAGTCCACTCCTTGCCTCATCTCATACTGTCTTCTCTGTCTCTTTCACCCTCTGCCCTGGCCCTATTTCTCTGTTGGCAAACTTCCACCAATCCTTCAAATTACTGTTGAATGTGCCTCCTGTGGGAAGCCTCCCTGACTACTCTTGTACACTCAATAACCTTTCCTCCCAGCACAGTTGATTAGGACCATGGATTCTGGAGCCAGGGCTTGAATCCCAGCTCTGCCACTTGCTAGCTGTGTAACTGAATGCAAATTACTTAACCTTTCTGTATCTTAGTTTTCTCATCTATAAAACAGGGGATACCACAGTAGTCTCAGCTCCATAGTGTTATGAGGATTAGATAAGTTAACATGTGCAAAGCTAGAATAGCATCTTGCAGAAGTATGGGCAGCACCTGTGGCTCAAAGGAGTGGGGTGCCAGAAGTAAATAGATGCTGCCATTATTATTATTATTATTATTATTATGCATTTGTTAAAAGCATAAAGAATGCAAAGAAGGAAGAAACTAAAAGAGACAGTGCATAGTTTGTTCAGGAAATGTTGAGTAATTCCGTCTGCAAGAAGGGGAGTAATCACCTTATGGGCCCATGTTGGGAAGAGTTATTAATGTCACAATAAAGAGTATGAATCTTATTTGGTAAGCAGTAAGAAACAATGACAGATTGTTAACAGATGGGAGAAAAGGCCAAAGAAAGAGACAGGTTGAGCCAGGAGATAAGGTCTATATCTTATCCTCCTTCTTACCGGATGTAAGAAATGCAGGTGAGGGGTGGTGGATGCAAGTGCGGGGTGGTGGTAGAAGAGGTGGTTGATGGGGACCAAGGAGGGGATGAGGGGAAACGGGTTTAGAGGAAAGTAATATGAACATGGAGTGGGGAAGTCAGGTCAGGCTGATGGGTCAGGTGAGGAATGATAGGGACATGCTGGGAATAGGGAAGATAAAGTGTGATGGAGACAGGTGAGGTTTATGGGGACAGGTAAGAAGTGTTGGGGCTCTGCAGGGTTATGAAGTCAAGTGAACTGCAGAGACCAGTAAGGAGAACCGAGAGCTGGAGGGGGCCTATCAGAGAGAGTCCAAGGACTACGGGAGTGTAGAGAGGGGCAGGGTAGACGTGATGTCAGAGAAAGGCGAGTGATGTAAGAGCCGGGGCGGTGGGGCGGTGATGTCAGGGCTGGTG
>NW_003852426.1:13779713-13793539 GCF_000181295.1 Otolemur garnettii
CGCCGCCTGCCTGAGCTGGGACGCTGGCCTACACGGCCTGGGCCGCAGCCGAGGCCTGGAACCGCTCCCTGCCCCCAGCACACAAACCCACCCTCTCTGGCCTGTCCTCCAGGGAGTTTGCCACTGCCTACTCGCCTCCGTCCCTGGCCCTATGGCTTCACCCCTGACTCTCCTGTCACCCCTGACAAGTCTTTCTTGGGTCTCCATAACCTCTTCCTCTCCTCAGACCTTCCTTCCTTCCATAGCCTCCTTACCCACTTGCTCACTCCCTCAACTGTGCCCAGAGACCTCTCTCTTGGTCCTGTCCCTTCCTCACATGTCATCATTATCTCTGGCCTATCTCTATCTTCCCTGCCCCCTTCTCTGATCCTGTCACCTCTCATGCCTTTTGCTCTCCTCTGTCCCCATCCACACCTCTCTCACCTGTTTCTATTACCCCTCACTGGTCTCCTTCACCTCACCTTACCTGGCTCTCAGCTTCACACACACACCTGGCACATTACGCATCAACACTTATATTCACATACCATAAGGAGCTCCTAACCATTTAGAGATAGTCCTCTCCCCCTCACACACACTCACGCAAGCATCATTGGTGCCACACACTCTCATACATGCACTCTGTGGCAGATAGGCACATTAACTCCCTCTACAAGCCCTCTCCCTCACTACACACCCATGCCTCCACACACACACACACAGGGGGCTAAAGGGGGCAGTAATGGGGCAGCCAAGTTTCTTGTGTTTGTGTCTGAGCTGAATGTACTTTTCTGAGGCTGACAATGAGAATAGGGAGAGGCAGGTAACTCTCACATTTATTTTCCACTTCTTCCACTTTACCTAATTCTTTTCATTTTGCCCCTCTATAAAATGGGAGCAGGACACAAATTTTCCTCATCAACCTCAAAAAATTCTAATGGTGACAGAATCCACTATCACCACCAGACTGATGGCACCCCACCACACTTCACCTAGTTGGACTTCCTAAGCCCTCTCCCCACCAGTTCAGTTGCTTCTTCAGTCTTGTCCTCAACCTGTCTCCTCCACCTTTATACTAGAACCCCCATTCCTACTTCCCTCTTCATCCTGCCATTGCCCTCACTGCTCTCCAAATTCCTGGTGCTCCATATCCCACTTTGGCAAAAGGAGAGAAGAGTCCTGATACTCTGAAGTTGTGTAGATAAAACAGCGTAGCTGAGTCATTTGAAGAAAAAAGAGTGACGGTGTTCCTCTTCATGATGATCCCTTCTCCACATGTCCCCCAAGGCACATAATGACCTGTTGAAGGTTGTTTCCACACCTTCACACTGATCCTGTTCCCTACAGGATGTCTAGACATAGGAGGCCTGTGAGATCATCCCATTCCAAGGAAAGACAGGTTTATGTAGTTTCCACCCCATCTGTAGATACCTTTAGTCACTTTCCTGCTCTTCCACCTCTCCTCATCTCCAATCCTCAGCCTAAGTAACTTCTCTCTTTCTTTTCTATCTGTGACTCTTTAGAGTCATTGTGAGGGCACAGCAGTATACATGTAAAAACTGTAGGGGGAAAGAGGAGAGGAAAAGATCCTGGTTCCAAACCCTGCCCTGGGTTGGCAGAGATCTTAGAAAGTCATCTCCTCTGGCCCTGTGCCTACACACACAAACATCACATACAGAGAGACACAAAAGCACACAACCACACTCAGACACATCAATAAACACACAACACACATGGACTCATTGTAGACACACAGCCACAGAAAGATACACAAAGACACACACACAAAGGGATCATGCACAGATACACAGACATGCACACACGCATACATTTACATCTCCCTGTGTAACATGTGCCTGGCTTTTCCAGTCCTGATACCAACTTTTACCCACTCTCATGCCACAAGAGGTATGCTCTCTCTTGACTCCTGAGCAGACGCAGGAAGGTGTGGTTGGAGGCTCTTTCACCCTCTTCCCTCTGACTTGCTACTTGTCACTCCTCTTCCCTTCTGGTATTTCCTGCACTCACTAGGGACAGCCTGCTTCTGTCCTCCAAAGTAGCCAAATGACTGCTGTCCCTCTGACATCCATGTCTTAACTCCATCGCCTAGCCTATGGTCACCCCATCGCTTACATCCCCACTTCCTAAAGCCCATGGCAGGTGCTTCAGCTCACCACTAAGAATGGTGTGTGCCTCTCAGCAGCTGCATCCTGCTCACTTAGCACCATCCTCAAGGGGCTGTAGTGTCTCCCTTCGTTTTCTTGATTATATATCTCCCAGGGTTGATAAGCAGGTCACTCTGGCGTGGGTCACCCCTCGGTCAGCAGGTCTTCCCTTTTTGCTAAGCCTCTGATACACAGCTCTATGGGTATTTTGTAGCACAGAGAAGGCTTATGTATGGGCGCTGGGGACCACAGACTGAGTCATCCAGACTGGTCCTTCTTGGCCCAGATCTCCCTTCCGGTGGGCCTAGAAAGAATGCCTGCCAGGAGAGTGGAGCTTTCCTCCTCCACACCTGCAAGGTGGTCCTGGGTCCGAAGCCCGCCCCCAACTCACAGCCCCTCCCCACTCCCCCAGGTAGATGGCCCCCCCAGGGCAGGCCCTGCGGACACCCCTCCCTCCGGCTGGCGGATGCAGTGCCTAGCGGCTGCCCTTAAGGACGAAACCAACATGAGTGGGGGAGGGGAGCAGGCCGACATCCTGCCGGCCAACTACGTGGTCAAGGATCGCTGGAAGGTGGTGAGTGAGTGATTGGGGGGGGGGGAGAGGGAATGGAGAAGGAGGAGAGGACCTGGAGAGTTGTTAAAACAGGTGCCCTTAGCTTTCCTACCCTAAGAGGGAGGTGCCTCTGAGCTCATGTGCATAGTACGCGCAGGTCATTATTTTTGCCTACATGTGTGGACAATCGCTTTCTCCCAGTGCCCTCTCTCCAACCCTGTCTTCTCTCATCCCTTTCCCCGCTAGGTCACGTTGGTCCGGCCCAGCCTGGAACAACTCCTGGTTGGATGTCTGGGCAGGAGCTGCAGAGCCCAGAGTAGGGAGGGGGTGAGGGAAGGGGCTTTTTCTCTGCCGGACCTTGGAGAAGGGCAGCGAATGAGCATGTGTCCCTCCGCTTCCGCAAAGGACGAAAAAAGCTTGGGTTCGGGGAAAGAGGCCCTGCAGGTTGCTCCCACTGCATCCTCACTCCATCTTCTCCATCCACCCTCCCCTCGCCGGTTCCTGCGGCAGGTGCAAAACGCCGAGACTCCATCTCCCAGCGTGCCTTGCTGCTCCAGCCTGGGACTTCAGGCTGCTCAGCCTGCTGGGAGTTGTAGTTCGACTCTCCTTGGGGATTTGGGCCTTGATGGGAGGGGGGCTCATGAGGGTGGGGAGAAAGACAGTGTCTGGGGAACTCCACCTACTGTAAATTAGCCCTAGCCCCACCTCCTTTTTTTCTATTCGGTAAGAGCTCTCTGATGTCTTATTATTATAGGGGTAGGATGATGGGGGGCAGTAGTGTGGGGAGAACCAGTGTGTGGGCTTGTGGATCTATCTGCACCGGAGTGGTGAGCCAAAAGGAAGGGAGGGGAAACGTGAGAGGTCAGGTTCACTCTAAGTCCATGTGTCTCTGTGTGTGTGTGTGTGAGAGAGAGAGAGAGCTCCTGTGTTCATGAAACCTGTGTGCATGAAGCTAGTGGAAGGGAGGCTCAGCTTACCAGGGGTGCCAGGTTGGGGAGGAAAGTGGGACCCAAGTGGGGGAGAGTCTCCGTGGCAACAGCCGCCCAGGCTGAGCAGGTCCCTTAGAGGCCCAGGGAGAGAGGCAAAGGTGGGACTTTGGGGGAGGGGAAGAAGGGCTCAGAGTGGGTGGAGAAGAGGGGATTCTTAGGGGGCTGAGAGGTGAGAAAAGGAGGCGTTTATGTTCCAGAGAGGGAGAGGACTGGAGCAGAAATTGGAGGAGGAGGAGCAAGGGCAGTAATAAAAGGAATGAGGGCCTGGCAAAGTGAGGAGTTTTCAAGGGGGTCCTCTGGCACAAGAGCTTAGTTCTGGCAGATTGGAGACCTAATGACATTTGTACTGAAGAGGTGAGAAAGAGTGTTTTGTGTTCACACACATATTGAGAGTTTAGCCTAGACCTTTCTTGTGCTTTCTGAGAGAGGAAATGGGAGATGAATGAAGAGAGAAATGGAGTGAGGAAGTTGGGGGAGAGCGAGTATGCAGTCTTTGCCACTGCAGGAGGCTGACCTATCCTTACTCCCACCTCCTACCCCTATCCCTGGAGAACTAGAGAGGCTGGAGTGCCAGAAGCCACCCATCAGCTTATTCCCAGTGAGGGGTGGAACCAAGACAAACTGCCCAGAGATAGGCTGTGGCCAGGAGAAGTGGGGGTCAGGATGCTAGGTGGGGTATTTAAAAATAATAACATTTTATTCTTTTTGAGGAGTGCTTCTCAGAATCAGAATAACAAACAAGAATAAAAACTTACCATTTGTTTTGAGCATTTACTGTTGCCAGGCACTGCAAAATGATTTGCATGCATTATCTCAGCAACCTGTGGAGTGGAAACTGTTATTACCCCCATTTCACAGGTGTGGAAACTGAGGCACAGAGATTAGCTAATTTGCCAAGTTTCTATGAGCAGTAGGTGGGACCAGGTCTGTCTAACAAGAATCAACCCATCCAAGAATCAGGACCACAGAGCAGAAGGAATCTTTGTGACTAAATCTAGCCCAACTTTCTTCATTTTACAGAGGAGGAAGAGTGGAGCCTCAAAGTTGAGAAACTCAACCCAGGTCACAGGTCTTCTTCCTTCTAAGGACTAGTTCTGGTCCTATTGTATCATATTTCTCCTCTAGCTTACGGAGGTCCTTTGGCAAGGTTGGAAACAACTTAGGCAGGGAGGAATAGGGTTTGGCAAAGGGAGTTTGAGAGGATATTCGTGGGCTGGGCCGTGGGTAGGGCCACATTTTGACTGTCACAGGCCCCTTCCTCCAGAATAAGGTACTAAAAATTGTATTTTATGACCCTATTGGTAAAATTAATATTATATGTTACATTTTTCTCTTTGACCCAGAAGCCCATTTTTTTCCCTTCTGATTTTAACAGAAATTAAAACATTTTCATTGACTCCTGAAAGTATCAGGAGCCTACTCACTGTGCCTAATAGACATGTCACACCTAGTTGTAAGGCACAGGGAGGAGGGGTATTAGTTAAGGGGTGGTGGCTGCAGACACAACTCCTCTCCCCTAGGAAGGTTCTGTAATGAGTAGGGTAAGTAAGGAGGGGACTAAAGAAGGCTCTCTTTGGAAATAAAGGCAAGGGCACCCTGGGAAATTGGGGAGTAGGTGTCATAAATTTCTTGACCGCTCTGAGCCTTCCTTACTTATCTCTAGCAAGGATGTTGGAGTTTGGCTTGAATCTCAGCACTCACATTTTTAATACCAGAAGGGTCCATAGTTCCTATAACTATAGATTTTACATCAGGGTGGTTTCTGCATCAGATTGCCTGGGTTTGAATGAAACCTGGCTTTGCTATTTACGAGCAGAGAGACATGAGGCAAGGTTCTGCACTTCCTGTGCCTCAGTTTTCCTTCTGTGCAGAGTGAGGAGTCATATGACCTTCCTCATCTGTGTTGCCAGGAACCTTTGGGGATTAACTGAGATGACATCTGCGAACCCAAGATGCAATCATTGTTCACTTCCCCCTTGCCCTTCCTCTGTACTCACCCAAGCAAACCCTAAATCTGCATCTCCCCTGAGTTCAAACTTCTCCAGAGGAAGATGTGCCGTTGCTTCCTTTTAGCCTCAGTCTGTCCCTTCTTGCTTCTGAAATTCTTCCAGAGTCTGACTTTAACTTTCATTTGGAATAGGAAAGTGCTGTTTCTCACTGTTCTTCCTCCTTCTTCTTTCCCTATTTCCTTCCTGGGCACCAAAACCTTGAAGTTTCCCCCAGCCTTCCACTTCTCTTTTAAAATCTTCCCTTCATCTTCCTCTCTCTTCCTGAATGATTTCGATAGTAACATGCTGGGAAATCTCAATCCTCCAGCTCTGCCCTATCCTCTTCCTCCTTCCATTCCCAGGTGTCAACCACCGTTAAATCATCACTGGGCATTCAAGTGCTGAACAGATGCTAAGGGACAGGCTCAGAGATGCAGGAGGCTTAGAGTTGGGCATTTACAGGCTGATCAGAGCTCAGCTACAGCTGGTGAGATACAAGCCAACAGTGAGGGCGCCAGAGGCTGCTCAGAGAGGTCAGGCCATCATGAGGGTGGGCTCCCTGAGGGGTTGAAAATTGAGCTGTACATCTTTCTGAGACCAAATGAGTCCCCACTTGGAACTCAGCATCTTCTTCCTGCCAGTAGCTCCCTCACCCTCTAAGACCCCTGGATCTCTGAGTTCTGAATGATTTTTAATCCCTTCTTAGAACTCAGCTTTGTTCACTTCCCCTGCCAGGGCCTCCATCACAGTCCCCTGCTCTGCCCTTCTCACTGCCTGCTCTGGAAGCTGGAGGAGGAGGCCTGAGGGGGTCAGATTGTGCTGCAGGGAGACAGAAGGGAGAAGACAGAGTGCTTCTCTAAAGCACTGTTCCCACCATGCTCCAAGTGCCTACTGCCTGGAAAGGAGGCTCACCATGGTTTGGGCATCTGACCAGGCATGCAGAGAGGGATGTGAGCTTCATCAGTGAATGTGGGCCATGAACACCCTTTGCTGAGTCTCCTCCCTGAAATACTCTCTCCCTCTTTTTGGGAGGCATCTTTTAGGAGACTGCCAACCCTAAGAAGTGCTGGCTTCTCTGGGGGTTGATCCACCCTGAGGCTGGAAGGTCCCAGAGTTGGTTTCCATTCTGGTTGAGTGGGGGCAGAACAATTAGGGGGCATTGCTCAGTCTATGCAGGGGCGGTGGAGGATTATATTTGTTGACCTTCTAGAGAAGAAAAGATAGCCTATTATCTCTCCAGAATCCTACACAGACTTGTCTCCATGTCTGTAGAGTCACGGTCTCTTTCTTTTTCCTACTCCACACTCTGACATTTGGCCCTACGTGTGTGTGTGTGTGTGTGTGTGTGTGTATGGATGGTTGTATACCCATGGGCTGAGCTGTCTGCCTCCAGGCACTAAGAGAGGAGATCAGGGTACTGGTAGAGTGGGGCAAGGGAGATATGGGTCCTCCCCTTCAAGGATACCCCTGCCCCCAATGAAGGATGCAACCCAGCAGGGGGTGGGATGAGGAAATATTCAGCCTGATCTCTAAGCATGACCTACCCCCTCCCCCATCTCCATAGCTAAAAAAGATCGGAGGTGGGGGCTTTGGTGAAATCTATGAGGCCATGGACCTGCTGACCAGGGAGAACGTGGCCCTCAAAGTGGAGTCAGCCCAGCAGCCCAAGCAGGTCCTTAAGATGGAGGTGGCCGTGCTGAAAAAGCTGCAAGGTATGGGCCTAGGGCACAAGGAAGGGAGGGAAAAGATGATGGAGCCAGGGGCTGTAAGAGGTGATGGGGGTAGGAGAGGGACAGGAGGAGATGTAGGGTGGTGGAGGGAAAAGCTGATGGAGCCAGAGTCTAAGAGAGTGTTGGAGCAAGAGACTGGTTCATTACAGCAGAGGTGAGATGGGTCCCTGGCTTAAGGGAGGTAATGGAGCCAGAATCTAGGAGAGATGAGTTTGAGAGCAGGAAATTGATGGCAGAGGCACTCATGGGGCCAGCTCTAGGGGAACCAGGAATCAAGTGTGCACCAGGAGCCTCCTTTAGGGTAGGAAATGAGGAAGCAAGAGTAAGAGTTGGATGCTCATGTCTGTGCCCTGCAGGGAAGGACCATGTGTGCAGGTTCATTGGCTGTGGCAGGAACGAGAAGTTTAACTATGTAGTGATGCAGCTCCAGGTGAGCCCCCCCAGAGCTCTCCCTCCCCTCACCAAGAGCTTGGACTGCAACTCCAAGGTGGGGATCAGGGGAGGGAGACTATGGCCCAGGAAGTGGGGATGGGCATAGCCATTTGGGGATGAGGCTGGTCAGAGTGTCACAGTGGTGGTGGCTGGCAAGGCAGCTGAGACAGGTCTGGCCACACCCCTAACCCCCACCCCAGGGCCGCAACCTGGCAGACCTGCGCCGCAGCCAGCCGAGAGGCACTTTCACGCTGAGCACCACGTTGAGGCTGGGCAAGCAGATCCTGGAGTCCATTGAGGCCATCCACTCTGTGGGCTTCCTACACCGTGACATCAAGCCGGTGAGTGCTGCCCCTCCCTGCCCCACTCCTCTGTCCCTTCCTCCAGAGCACATCCCCTCCCTTCTGTCTCCCTGGGTCCTACTCTTTCTCCACAACAGCACTGGGTTGGGAGGAGACAGTCTCTTGTCTTCTCCACTTGAGCCTCCTCTCCCTGGCCTGCTTCTCAGGAGCAAAGACCCTGGCCTGCCCCTTGGCCAAGCCATACTCTCTCCTTTGTTCTCTTCTCTTCCTCATCCTTCACCCATCCTGAAGAGTCCTTGAACCTAGTAAAGTGAAGGGGCTAGAGAAGGATGGAGGGATTGAGGGAAGGGGACTAGGGCTGGGGCTTACTAAGGAATTCTAAGTAGTTGATTTTGTGGCATCTTGGATCTTGGTGCTAAAAACAGATCTCCCATTCAAAGGGATAAATACTAAGGCCCAGAAAAGTTAGTTGAATGGTCCAAGGTCACTCAGCAAGAGCAATGCAAGCCTGTTGCCCTAGATCAGGACGATTACACCCAAACCTCACTACCCTGCTGGGAGTCCCAAGGATTTAGAGCTGGACAAACCTGGGTTTAAACCCTGGCTGAGTCATCACTTGCTTTGTGGTCTCAGAGAAGCTCCCTAAGCTCTTTGACCTTCAGTTTCCTCATCTCAAAAACAAGTGTAATCACACCTGCTCCTCAGATGAGATACTGTGACCTGCACATGCGTGATTGTTGATGGTCTCTTTGTGTGTGTAAGTGTGTGTGCGTCTGAGGATCCTTTACCAGCTGCAGAGGTGAGCCAAGTAGGGATGGACCCCCAGGGCTCACAGCTTCTATCTCTTCCTAGTCAAACTTTGCCATGGGCAGGCTGCCCTCCACCTACAGAAAGTGCTACATGCTAGACTTTGGGCTGGCTCGGCAGTACACCAACACTACTGGGGATGTTCGGCCTGTGAGTACCACCACACACAGAGACCTAGGCTTCCCTGCCTTGTGCCCTCCCTCACTGTCTTATTTGGGGACCCTTCCCCAGCTTTTCCCACAGCTGGCTCAGCTGGCCTTGTGCTTCCCAACTCTGGGGTCCACAGTCATCCCTCTCTCCCTCATTCTGGGCTCTTGAGGGATATCACTTACACATTTTGTGATCTCTGCTCCCTCTGGGCAGCGAGCACTATCAGGAGGCAGGTTAGGACTGCGGACTGGGGGTCAGAGAGCAGATCCTAGGGTGGTGCGCCAGGCTCACAGGACAGTTTGTCAGGGTTAGGGCAGGCAGAGTTGAGCCTGGTAGTGGGGTTGAGATGTGGCCAAGGTCAGGAGTAGTGGACGAGATTCTTGATGGTTTCTCCTCTGCAGCCTCGGAATGTGGCCGGGTTTCGAGGGACAGTTCGCTATGCCTCAGTCAATGCCCACAAGAACCGGGTGAGTGGCAAAGCCTAAACTGTGGGGTGTGGGGGCAGAACAGGCAAAGTCAGGGGTAAACTGATGTCCAGGGGGGAGAGAAGAATGACACCGTAGGTTAGAAGAAGGCCCCAGTGTAAGCCTCCTTGGATTCACCTTCTTCCTTTTGGGAGGCCCTAGTCTCTATGTTCCCACTACAAATGCTATGAACTGAGAAAGCTTAGACAAAAGTTTTGACTGTGGGATTCTATGCGTGTTGGAGGGTTGGGTATGAACTGTGGCCTTGGGGAGACTTTAGCTCTATCCATAAGGGCCTGGGTGTCAGGCCTCCCCAACAGGTGCCTCTCAGAAAAAGGTCAGTGCCCATTTCCAGGGAAGGACCTAAGAGCTGCAGGTGACTCCCTCCTCCTCCCCAGGAAATGGGCCGCCACGATGACCTGTGGTCCCTCTTCTACATGCTGGTGGAGTTTGCAGTGGGTCAGCTGCCCTGGAGAAAGATCAAGGACAAGGTAAGTCCCATGCAGCTGGATATGAGGGGGCAGAAGGGGTCTAGGGGCAGCTGGGCCTCCATCTCCCTGCCCTCTTGCCTCCAGGAGCAGGTAGGGATGATCAAGGAGAAGTATGAGCACCGGATGCTGCTGAAGCACATGCCCTCGGAGTTCCACCTCTTTCTGGACCACATCGCCAGCCTGGACTACTTCACCAAGCCTGATTACCAGGTGGGAGCCTACCACTTTGTTCCCACCTCCCTGGTCACCCCTCCCCCCACTGTGGGTGACCATCCTCCCACAGCACCCACGCCTGCTGAGCTGAGCCCCAACATCTTTCTGGGTCTCCCAACTGCACCAGACTGACCTGTGCTCCTACAGACCATAGTCACAGCTAAGAATTATCAAGAGCCTACCCTGTTCTCAGTGCTTTTCATGCATTAACTCATTTAAGTTTCAAATAAGCCTTTCATGTTAATAGGTGCTCCTGATACATAGTATTTATTTCAGCACTTAATTAGGGAAGAGAAATGCTTTCAAGTTCTTTACACCAAAACTACAGGAGGCCAAATGGGACAATTGTTCCCATTTTACAGATGAGGCCTGATTTCATGGTTAGAAGCAGGTGTTAGGTATGCCTGGCTCTAAGTCAGTGCTCTTTCCAAGTCCTGATTCCCACACCCATGGGATACACTGACCCTGATCTGAGAATAAGAGAAATCTCAGCAATATTCTGCCAGGGATCCAAATGTGCCAGGCACAATGCTGCACAGTGTGGGGGGCTCAGATAGTGTCAGGCACATAGGCATTGAATCAAGCTGTCAGCAGAGAGAACCTGCCCTGTTTTTTGGAGAGAGCCAAGCCAGAAGTGGAATGGTCTGGGGACCCTAGAGTGTCTACAGCTGCCTGCCCTCTCCTGAACCTAGAGCTTCAGTTATTGGTGGAAGTGTCCCCAAACCCCAGACCATACAGCAGTGAGCACCCCCATGTTGGGCCCTGGGTGCTAGGGATATAGAGTAGGCAAGTGAGTAGCTCAAACCAATACTGTGCCCAGTGACAAGTGAACAGAAGGGAAGCTGTATGGGTGGGGGGCTGCAGAAGAAGCAGTCTGTGCAGAGGCAGGGCCCACATGGAGGGGCGGGAAACTCCTAGTGGTTCAGGGTTGCTAATGTGTGGAAGTGGCAGAGGAGGCTGGAGATGGCAATCAGGGGACTGATCTCAGAGGGTCTGTGTCCTGCCAGTGGGGCTTAATCCAAGGTGATAATTTGCATGCTGATTTGCATATCAAGTGCATGTTTTCACTTAAAATCGATGTGCCCTTCTCCTTCCAATACCCCCTCCCCCAGGCCCATTTCTGTCCCAGGAGGCCCTCTCTTCCCCCTGCAATCGCCCTTCCTCCTTGCTAGCCCTGGGGTCACCTCTCTGTCCTCCGGCCACCCCCCATCCCCTGCAGTTGATCATGTCGGTGTTTGAGAACAGCATGAAGGAGCGGGGCATTGCTGAGAATGAGGCCTTTGACTGGGAGAAGGCAGGCACTGATGCCCTCCTGTCCACAAGCACCTCCACCCCACCCCAGCAGAACACCCGACAGACAGCAGCCATGTTCGGGTGAGTCTCTGAAGGGGTGAGGGTGGGGTAGGGCATCAGCCAGAAGCCAACCCTCTCTCCTCCTCTCCCTACTGGACACACTTGGCTATCTTTCCAATTCTTGGTGCTCAACAGGGGAGTTCTGGAACTTGGGGAAATTCTGCTCTATCTCCGCCCTCAATCTGAATATAGAGTGGGAGTCCTTCTCATTTGGAGTTTTTGAACTTGGTGGGTTCCCTGCTGCCCAGTGAAATTATCTGAGCCCCACAGTTTCTCTCCTTCTTGTTATTCACATTAATCTAATGAACATACCATACACCTAGATGCCATGGGGACTCAGAGACAAAAGTCATAGTTCCTGCTTTCAATGTACTGTTAGCCAAATCTAGGAGATCAATTTTAGGACCAAGTGACAGGCACAAAGAGTTGGCCCAGAGAAGGGCTAGAGTGAGAAAGGGCTTTCCACCTAGTCCCAGAAATAAGCCAAGGAGAGCAGTGGGCAGGGATTCCAGGGTACACATTTAGGAGGGAGACTTAACTGGACTTGGCAGCCCCTTATGGTGCCCAGCTCTATATAGACATTTCTCAAGGAACTCCAGAATGATTCTTTTCCCTAGACTTATCCCTGAGTCTGAAGGAAGCCAGGCAGTGAATGGCAATGGAAGGCAGGGCCTTGAACAATAGCAGGGTCTCCTAAGTAAATAGAGATGGGTGCCAACTTGAGGGTAGTCTAGTCTCAGCGGTCTTGTGGATGGTGAAGGGCCCAGGATACGCCCACTCTGCTGGAGCCTCCTCTGTGCCCACTCTCATGGGTGGTCTATAGTGCTCATAAAAAGGGCCATGGGAGAGATGGCACCACCAACAGCTTTACTCATGCCTCCCTTCTGTCCTCTCCAGGGTGGTCAATGTGACACCCATGCCTGGGGACTTGCTCCGGGAGAACACCGAAGATGTGCTACAGGGCGAGCACCTGAGTGACCAGGAGAATGCACCCCCAATTCTTCCTGGGAGGCCCTCTGAAGGGCTGGGCCCCAGCCCCCACCTTGCCCCCCACCCTGGGGCTCCTGAGGCTGAAGTCTGGGAGGAGACGGATGTCAACCGGAACAAACTCCGGATCAACATCGGCAAAGTAACTGCAGCCAGGGAGAAGGGTGCCAGTGGCCTTTCCCCCACCCCCATTCCCATCCCTTGGGCCCCCACCCTATTTCCCTTGAGTACCCTCTCCTGCCGCTGGCTATCTGCCACTGGCCCTGCCTCCATTTCCTGGTCTCCTCCACCACCCTGGCCTTGCTGCATCTCAGGATTCTTGGATCCCTCCACCTCCACCCCAAGAAAATCGCTGCCCCTATGTCCTTGCCAGCCCCTGCTCATAGCACTCTCTTTTCCTGCAGACCCCCTGTGTGGAGGAGGAACAGAGTCGAGGTATGGGAGTCCCCAGCTCCCCAGTGCGTGCCCCCCCAGAATCCCCCACTACCCCAGTCCGTTCTCTGCGCTACCGGAGGGTCAACAGCCCTGAGTCAGAGAGGCTTTCCACAGCAGCAGATGGGCGAGTGGAACTGCATGAGAGGAGGTGGGTCTGGGGCTGGGAGATGGGCAGAGGTCCCTCTGCTGCCTCATGGCTGGTCTAAAGGAAAAGTCAGATGTAGGGGGTGGCAGGGCGAGGAAGTGCTGAGAGGGTTATAGTGGGGCTTGGGGTCTGACTTGGTTGGGGTGAGTGACAGGGCCTAGGGAGAGGAGGTGGGGGGGAAGACACAGGATGGACAAGCTAGGTCCCCTGGCCCAGGAGGGCTTGAGGGGTGAGTTGGTGGGTGAATATGCTTCTGGAATGTCTTCTCCTAGAAACTAATTACAGATGCTTCAGCCTTGTTGGTAGGGGCCTAGGACCTGCTAGAGGACAAGGCAGCTGAGTTTTAGGGGTCAGGACTAAGAGACCTGAGGTCAGATGGGGAGAAAACCAGTAGGAACCTACTTGGTAAAAGTAAGCACTGGAGGCTTGGCGCCTGTGGCTCAAGCGGCTAAGGCGCCAGCCACATACACCTGAGCTGGAGGGTTCAATCCAGCCCAGGCCGGCCAAACAACAATGATGGCTGCAACCAAAAAAAATAGACAGGCGTTCTGGCGGGTGCCTGTAGTCCCAGCTACTTGGGAGGCAGAAGCAAGAGAATCGCTTGAACCCAGGAGTTGGAGGTTGCTGTGAGCTGTGATGCCAC
>NW_003852426.1:13793642-13811082 GCF_000181295.1 Otolemur garnettii
AAGTGAAGGAGATGGGTAGGTGGTTGGTTGACTTTGGTGGTGGGTGGGACAATATCAGTCATGAGAAAAGCTCCTGAGAGATGTTTCCACCTTCTTTTGGCCTCTGAGTGGGGCTTCACTCCACAGCAGGGCTGAGGTCTTCTCTGCACCAGGAAAAGGGTCTCTTCTTAAGACCCAGTCCCAGGTGGGAAGGGGGAAACCTTTCTTGCAAATACTCAGTGTGTCTCCTCATGACCTACCTCAGACCTGGTGTCACCTCCAGATTCTGTCCTAAGCTGTTCTTCACCTTCAGGATGAGGTGCAGTGCCATGGTGTGGAGATGCCCCAGGCGGGTATATGGGCCCTGTGTGAGAGTGTGCCACTCCTCACTCACACAGGGTGGCCTACCTGGAACTGAAGACCACTGTTTCTATCCCTCAGCATGGAGGGTTCTGAAAATGGAGAACCAAAGAAGGGCAGATAGGAAGGGATGTGAGTAGAGAAGAGAGCTGAGAAATGCTCTGAACAAGATGGTCTAAGAGCCACCAGCATGTAGGGAATGATAAGCAATTTGGTTTGGCTCATAGTGAAATTAGGATTTCAGGATTGGTGGGGAAAGGAGAGGGCCAAAGAGAGATTTTCTGGATTGAGAGGTTCAGGATCTCATAGATAGCAGAGGGTTTGGTTTGGGCTCTGGAGCACTTGGGAGCAGGGGACAGTATGAAGAGTTTGGATTTGGATTTCTAGCTCCCTCCCCTTTGTCTTCAACCCTCCCCCATCCCTGCCCCATACGCCCACACATGCACAGCCATGTGCACATACATGTACTCCCCCCACATGATTCAGCCCTGCACTCACCTTCTTTCTGTATTTGTGAAAACAAACTGCTCTCAGGAAAGGAAATGATATCATCCATTTATATGGGAGTATAAGTATGTATAAGCCCTAGGCCTCTCTCAGGGGTGTTCTATTTTAAGTCTTATTAACAAATCAATAAAAATCTTGTACTGAGCTGGATGTAGCAGGGCCCATGTAGGCTGTGCCAGGAGTATTTTGAGAAAGGCCCGCAGGTGGTTCTGCTCTGCACCCCCTTTCTCTGGAGTAGAAGCAATTCTCCATCTAACCAAAGGCTCAATGCTGAGGGAAAATTAAAGTCAATCTCCTGCCACAAGCCTGAATGTGAGGAAGTGTACAAACCCCAGATGCGTTAGGCCCCTGTGGCATTCTCAGAAGGGTACTTTGGCATTTGGGAGAGGATTATTCTTCTTGTGTAGCACCCTACCCCCACCCCCTCCACATACACGATTGTACAACCAGAAATACATTCACCTTGGGGCTGGTATCATCCCACTTGGAGAAGCTCTGGAAGTTATGTGAGATTCACAGTTTAAGATAATGACAAAAAGATGTCCTAAGACAGAATCATTCCCTAAGTCAGATGAGACCCAGTCCCTGACTGGCAGAACTCCCAGTCTCTTGGGGAGACAGGTAAGTAGCTAGACATGAGGTCCACTCTGTGGTGAGAGGGAGACACAGGATGCGAACCAATCCTCCTTGCAGGGCAGGAATGGTTACCTCTTAGAGGTGTCATCCAACCTGGGTCAGACAGTGAAAGGTATAAGGACAGGCTACGGGGGGGCAGGGGGGAGAGTTCAGGCTGGGGGACAGCTTGTTGAAAGGGACAGGTTATTAGGGGGACAGGCCCTGTGGAGGGAATCTGATATGGATCTGGCTAGGAGAATGGGGAAACTGAGTGTTAGTCAGGCTGGGAGGGCCTTGAGTGCCAAACTAAGGAATGTGGACTTTGTTCCTGGCGCTGGGGAGTCGCTAGAGTTTGTTAAACTGGGACTAAAAAGGCATATCTTACAGTAATGATACCAGCCAGGCAGGTCTGAATGGTGGCAGTCTAAGAGGCTGGAAAAAACATCTGTAAATGCAAGAGCCAGCTAGGTTTGTTTGCCCTGGATCAGCAGGATGGAGCTACTGATGGGTTTGAGCCCTGGACTATTGAGAATGAAGTTGGCTTTAGGAAGATGAGATTTCCTGGGGGTGGCCAAAGGAGGTGTTCCTTGGTACACAGACCAAAATTTATTTTCTCCCATCCAGGTACTTAATGGATGTACCCTCCTAACCAACCCAACCCTGCTTAGCTTCCAAGATAGATGAAATTGGAGCTCATTCAGGGTGGTATGGCCATAGATGAGAATTTATTTTCTGCTCACATATACTACATATTCCTGGAACACAGTAAGGGTTCAAAAACATTTGCTGAATGAATAAACAGATGAACTTGCTAAGTCTTTATAGGAAGTGAAGTTGGGGGTGACAACCTAGGAGGAGCCCACCCCTGGCCCAGGGTGGAAGTGGTGCTATGGTCAGGAGGTTTCTGGAGTCAGGGTCTACCTTGCCCCCTGCTTGTGGGTCCAGGGGAGCCAGGCACTGAGCCCATGTCGGGTGGCTTTGCAGGTCACGGATGGATTTGCCTGGCTCACCTTCACGCCAGGCCTGCTCCTCGCAGCCAGCCCAGATGCTGTCAGTGGACACAGGTCACGCCGACCGGCAGGCCAGCGGCCGCATGGACGTGTCAGCCTCTGTGGAGCAGGAGGCCCTGAGCAATGCCTTCCGCTCAGTGCCGCTGGCTGAGGAGGAGGACTTTGACAGCAAGGAGTGGGTCATCATTGACAAGGAGACCGAACTGAAGGACTTCCCTCCGGGTGCTGAGCCCAGCACATCAGGCACTACAGACGAGGAGCCAGAGGAGCTTCGGCCACTGCCTGAGGAGGGCGAGGAGCGGCGGCGGGCAGGGACAGAGCCCACTGTCCGGCCCCGGGGACGCAGCATGCAGACGCTGGCTGAGGAGGACCTGCGGCCAATGCCGCCACAGCCCCTGCCACCCCAGCTGAGCCAGGCCGATGGCCGTTCGGAGACATCGCAGCCCCCCACGCCTGGCAGCCCTTCCCACTCGCCCCTGCATTCGGGACCCCGCCCTCGACGGAGAGAGTCGGATCCCACAGGCCCACAGAGACAGGTAAGGTTGGGCTTGCATCCCACTCCCTGTCCCCAAATGACCACAGTCCTGTCGTGTAGGCCGGGAGTGCTCCAGCTGTGTGGGCACTACCCACTAGTAACCCAAAGTTGCAGGGCTACGATAAGTATAGGCAGATTTGAGGGAAGGAAACCATGCTTGAAGGTATCCATACCTGTGCTCCCATATGTAGTGCATATCATTGCGTCGGTATAGACTACAGTGTGGGAGAAAGTGGGGCCTGAAGACAGTGTGTGTGAAGGCCTGGAGGGGGCGATCAGAGAGCACCGAGCACTTGCACGCCCGGCAGATGAGGCTTCAAGCAGGTCTTGGGACCTTGTTATGGAGGGAGGACCTTGGGGCTAAGCCAAGGGGTTGGGGTTTGATTCTGAAGTCTTGGTGAGCCACTGAGGCTTTGAACAGAGGTGCAATTTGATTGTACATGTGGTACTGCTGGACGATCTTTGGGTTGTGGTGTGCAAAATGGATTGAGAGGGCACAAATCCAGAAGCAGGAAGGCCACACAGCAGGTAGTAGTGGGAGAGAGCCCTGGTGGCTTGGACCAGAATTGGGATTATGGATAGGGGACAAGGTGGATAGAGCTAAGAGGTGATGGGGAGAGGATAAGAGGACTGTGATGGAGTGGGAGTACAGGGCTTCTTAGCTGATGAGTGGATAGCAATGCTGTCCTTGAGTGGTTTCTAACGGAGTGTGGATTCAGATTTAAATACAAGGACCTCATAGTATCTGAGGGAGTTCCATGTGGAAGCATTTGAGGCTAAGGAGAGAGATGTCCTGGAAATACAGATTTGGGGGTTTTGGAAACTATGAGAATAGATACTGTCACCCAAGAGCACTGCACAGGGTGGGGAGACACAAAGGTGACAGCAGAGGCTGGAAAGTGCTCACATCTGAGAGGAATGAGAGGAAAAAGCCCCCCGAAGAATGACTAAGGGGGAGAGGTCAGATTGTGGGAGGAGTGCAGGGAAATCAGGGCAGGAGAGGGATAAAGGGCAGCAGGCAGTTCCCAGGGTCAGGGGAGGCTCACAGAAGAGGTGAGGCCTGAGAGCTAGGGTGGATGCCATGGAAAGGCTTAGAGCCAGGGCAAGAGGACTCCAGTCTGGGCAGAGGGATGGTTGTTTGGGGGGCCCTGGGAGGGCCAGGCTGGCTGCAATGGCACCTCCTCCTATAGGAGGACTAGAGGACAAGGCTGGAAGGGCAGCAAGGGGCCAGATGGTGGCCAAATCCCAAATGCTGAGCTGAGGGTCTGAACATGTCTCATGGCATTTTGGTTATTTTCTTCTAATAAGGAGGTGTCAGAATAGGCAGAGAGCCACTGACCTGACCAAGCTTCTCTGTGTGAGGTAGCAGCTGACCTCTGACCTGGGAAGTGGACTCTTAACTCTTGCACTGTGTGCTGAAAGGCATCCATGATTCCTAAGCGGGGGCAGGGAGAGCTTAGGAGGTGATGCTGGAAGGGGTTCAAGGTCTGTTCTGCGTTCCACTCAGCGGTCCCATGTCAGGGGCTGGTCTTGCCGGTCCCTTCTCAGTGACTATGAGTCAGCCACTGCCCCTTTCTGGTCCCAGAGTTAGGGAACTGGGGTTCTTCTGAGGTTTATCTCTGAGGTTTTTTTCTCACCTTCAGATTCCTCCCTGTGTCCTGGGAATCACCCTCACCATGGAGAATTCTGGCCAAGGGGGTGAGGAGGGAGAGATTTGGGAGCACAGGCCTATTGTAGTCAGTCTCAGTCTCTGGTCTGCTCATGACAGGAATGGGTGCTGCCTGTCTCGGACAAGAGATGAACTGAGCATGTCTGTGGGGATGAATGAGGTGTCTCAACTTGATTCGTGGACTCACCTTGTGGTCTTGATTTCCCCACAGTGTACAGAACTGCTGATTGGCAGTCTGTGACCACATGTGCACTTATGTGTCAGCTGAGCATGAGGGCACACTGGTGTACAGAGGTATCCATACCTGTGCGCCTGGATGTAGTGCACATCATTGCGTCGGTGTAGACTACATAGTGGGTCTGCTAGTGTGTAGGAAACCATAGACGCCTAGAATGTCAAAGCTGGAAGGATCCAACAAGAGTCATAATTCTAATGACAGTAATAACAGGTAGCACTTACGTCGCTATGTGCCAGACACTGTTCTGAGCACTTCCATTTTTGTGTGTGTATTCCTCACAACAACACTATGGCTAGGTAATCCCTATTTGAAAGTTAAGAAAATTAAGGCTCAGAGAAGTGAAGTTTCTAGCCCAGCTCCATAAGCTGTAAATGGTAGAGCTGGGACTTGAACCCAGGCAGCTGGTTCCAGGGTCTGTGTTCTGAGCCACTCAGCCTGAGGCTTGTTAGTTTAGCAGAGGAGCAAACAAAGTCAGGAGCAGATTGTTTATGAGGGGCTGGAAAGAGTCTGGAGCATGCTTTCGTGTCTCTGTGTGTGTATACATGAGTACAAACACACGCCTGTGCACACCTGCTAGCTGGATCCTGTCAGCTGTGTGCCTATGGGAACCTCAGTGTGCATGGTGGCCTCTACATGTGCCTGTGGATGAGCATATGAGGCGTGACACGTTTTGCCAAGTATTTCGGGACAGCAGGGTAAATGTGAAACAGGGACCTTCCTTCATCAAGGACAGAGGAGGGAGAAATGGACTGGTGTATTTTTTCCTTGTCTTTAGGCTTGCCTGAAGGGAATGCTGAGCCCAGCCCGGGGCTAAGTGGGGGCTCCCAAACCTGGCTGCACCTTAGAATCACACTCTGTGAGACTCTCCACCCCTGGGTGACTAGATTATGTGGCTCAGGACAGGCAAGAAATCTCTACAGGGACATACCCCACCTCTGCCCCCTCTCTTCAAGGCACTCTCTCTACACCTAACTCAATCTCCTTGGCATCTGATGTGTGAACTTCCTCATAACAGCAATCATTAAAAATATGAACACCTGCAACTGTGTCACCTGCACATGTGGGGAGCAAGGACAAAGATGATGTAGAACCAGGCACAATTTTTAAGCATCTATTGTTCTTTGGTGTGCATGATGTGATACTTAAAAATGTTTTCTGTACACACACCTGGTTTTCTCCTCAGGGAAATGTAAGGTACAAATTAGAAGTGGCCAGGAAAGCTAGGGGGACGGTAAATCAGGTTAGCAAATGTGTAATTTGGGGGAGGGCTGTTTGCCATCCGTTGCTGTTTGTCACTGGCTGATAACATGGAAGGTCAGCATTCCCTGAGTACACAGACATTTGCTTGGCAGCCACCAAAACATTTTCCTATCACGTGCTGGACAGTGTGCTGTGGGACAAAGATGAATAAGGTTGCACAGTCTTGCCCTTTCGGAGCTCACAGTCACAAGGGGCGGGGTGGGGATGCCAAGGTCCAGAAACGGATGTTTACAAGGGCCAAACGGGGAGATAACAGAGATGTTTACAAGGGCCATCGGGGAGATAACAGAGAATTCTTATCTGCTAGGAGTAGAGAGCTTGCAGGGGAAGCTGGGGTGGTCTTCTCACAGAGGAGACATTTCAACTGGGTGTAGAGGACAAGTAGGTGACCACAAGTGGTGCCTGGCCTGAAGGGGTAGGAGTATGCTGTCATTAAATGTCAGCCTAGGAAAACAAAACTCTAGCTGGAATATTAAACTGAAGCACCAACATGTGCAGGGAAAAGGGCTTTGGGGAACTGTGGGTGTCTTGGTGTTTCTGGGTGGGTCTTAGACTCCTAACCCTCAGTGCAGATGGGACTAGCTTGGCCAGAAAGAAGCTGAAACAGAAAGCAGGGAGGGAGCAAAGACAACCTTTTTAGAATCTTTTTCTTGGCCAGGTGCAGTGACTCATGTCTGTAATCCTAGCACTCTGGGAGGCTGAGGCAGGAGGATCCGTTGAGCTCAGGAGTTCAAGACTAGTCTGAGTAAAAACAAGATGTCATCTCTACTAAAAATAGAAAAACTAGCTGGGCTTCATGGAAGTGCCTGTAGTCTCAGCTATTCAAGAGGCTGAGGGAGGAGGATCACTTGAGCCCAGGAGTTTCAGGTTGCTTTGAGGTAGGTTGATGCCAAAGGACTCTATCTAGCTTGGTAGCCTTGCAACAGAACAAGACTCAATCTCAAAAAAAAAAAAAAAGAAAGAAAGAAAGAAAGAAAGAAAGAAAGAAAGAAAGAAAGGAAGGAAGGAGAGAGAGAGAGAAAGAAAAAAAGAATGTTGGCTCGGCACCTATAGCATAGTGGTTATGGAGCTAGCCACATATACTGAGGCTGGTGGGTTCAAACCCAGGCTGGATCATTTTGTTGCAATGACAACTAGAACAGAAAATAGCTGGGTGTTGTGGTGGGTGCCTGTAGTCCCAGCTACTTGGGAGGCTGAAGCAAGAGAGTAACTTAAGCCCAAGAGTGTGAGGTTGCTGTGAGCTGTGACACCACGGCACTCTACTGAGGGTGACATAGTAAGACTCTGTCACAATAAATAAATAAATAAGAAAAAAGAATGTTCTTTCTAATCCTCATTCTGCTGGAGTTTCTGTGCCCCTGTGCCCCCATTTGACATCTTTGACATCAGCAATGGACTCTGGAGCTGAGTGTCTCCTGCCCCTACTCCTTTGGCTTCTCAGAATTGGCACAACCAGTTCCCCACTGCCACACTAAAAGCTATTTAAACTGGCCTCAGTCACCGGAAGAGCTAGGGATCAGACTGGGAAAGGTCTGGTAACTCCCAGGAAACTATTTCCACCCCCACATGCCTGGGACACTTCACCTTCCCCCTGAGGGCATGGGGTCACAAGGGCAGGCCTCTTTCTGCTGGCAGGAAGGCAGCAGCTTGGCCAACCCTCTTCTACAGTCTCCCACTTTAGAAAGATGATCTCAGTTGTCTCCTCCCCCCAGTCCTCTATCCCTCTCCTCATTCTGAAGAGTTCATTAAAAGATACAATGGCTTACATGACCCCAACATGTACTCTATGGCAGGCACTGTTTTGAGTGCTCTGCATGTTATAACATGAAATCCTCATGTGGGTACCCCTTTTGCAGACAAGGAAACTGAGGCTTGGAGAAGTGAAGCGACTGGCTCGTGGTCACCCAGGTAGTAAGTGGTGGAGTTGGGGTTCAAACGTGCTTCTCTGGGCTACAGCTGACCTTAGACCCTGACACCTCCCTGGGGCGGAGGTGCCAAGGCAGAGAGTATGCAGGAAATGTTCTTTCGACCTAATGAGGGGCATAGAGTCTAGATAGGGGAACATGGTGAGGAACAGTCACAGAGCCACCTTCCCAAGAGGGAGGGTTTCCTCAGCCTAGAGCAACTGGGAGGTAGGTAGAGCTAAGCCCGCAAAGCTTCCCAGAGGAGGTGAATGGCCAAGGTCTCTGCAAGGAGACCATGGAGTGAAAAGTGCCAAAGAGGTGGTGGAGGGGGCAGGGTGCTGGAGGCCAGAACCTAAGTTCTGAGCAGGACCTGGGGCGGGTGGTCTGCTCCCTCTCCACCTTCCTGGAGCCCGCCCGAGCCCTGCCACCTGCCAGGGACGCCGGCGCCGCAGGGGCTGTGAGCGGTGGGTGGCCCCCGAGACGGAGCTGTCGAGTCTGTGCCTGACGCCTCTTTTCCCTCCACTCTCTTGGTCTCTTTCAGTTGGAGGAGGACAGACTCTCGGGGCACTCCCTCCCGCGGTACAGCCCCCTGCGACGACTGGCGTCTTCCGTGTTCTCCTCCTCCACGCTGGAGACTGAGCATTACCCTCACCCTGGCGGCGGCAGCTCCTCGGGCTCCTCCGGTTCCCTCATTCAGCGCAGCCGCTCGGCCGAGAGCAGCCCTGTGCGGGCGCCCCACCGGCGCCACGCGCCCCTCGCCGCCGGCAACCACAGACTCGTGCCCTCGGTGCTCCGCATCTCGCGGTCCCAGCTGCAGCAGGTGTGGGCCCGGTTCACCCACAAGACCTAGGCTGGGCCCCCCCCCTCCTGGAGGGGGCAGGTGGGGGGGGTGGGGAGCAGACAGAGACCATGGTTTCTTCCCAGGACGCAATAATCACACACTCACACAGCCCATCTCACCCCATCATGCAATACGGCCCCCCTAAAATGTTGGCCCAAGGTACTGTAATACTCCCATCCACACCAGGGTCTCGTCCCGCGCCCACTCGGCTCCCTTTGCTAAGCGCCAGCCAAATGGTGCAGGGAGGGGTGGGGTTGGTGGTGCAGTTTCAGGCACAGGACAGGGGGCAGTGGGCTGGAGATACCAGTGGGTCCGGGATCCAGTGGAAACCTAGGTGTCAGGGACATGAAGCTTGCTGGGCCAGAGTCAATCTGACAGGGCTTTTTTTTTCTGTTTAATCTGTGATCTCTTGGCATGGCTGGGTCTGATTCACCCCTTAGGAGCTGGCGGAGACCAGGACCCTCTCTGAGTGCAGTGAGTGTGTATCTAATTGGCATGTGGCAGGGCAGGTGGCCTTTTGTATGGGATGGAGGGCTAACCAGCCATGTTTGAAGTGCAATGGAGGAGTATCTTTGCTCAGTGATGGAGGTGGGCCACTCTGGGACCTAGTGAGCCTTTCCCATGCCATTATCACAGAATCGTTCCCTCGCACATCTTGCCCCAGGAGGCATGGGGCTCAGGTCCATGGTAGGCTGCTCCTCCCCCAAGACACTGGTAGGATTGGTTGTCTGGCCCCAGCTCTCAGGAGCTGAAGATGGATGAGAGGGGTCCTCGGATTGCCCCTGCTCATCAAAGTAGGCTGGGACTGAGCAGCGAGGAGACCCAGTCTAGAAGCAGTGGCAGAGAATGTGATTGTTAAGGATGAGCTCAGCAGCAACCCAGATGTCTCAGGACAAATCACAACCAGGAGCAGCCCTACCTCTGCCCCTCTCAGGATGACTCCTTCTGTAGGTGCTCAGTCAAGCCCGTCAGCCCCCAGGGAGGGGCTGTGGTACAGACAGGCCAGATGGAGGTCTGGAAATGGGGATGTGTGGTCAGGATGCCAGATTGCTCATGCCCCTTCCCCACATTTCTTAGCCCCAAACCTGCCAATGCAGGGACCCCAAGGTTGCCTTTCTTTCATTCTTACACATGTCACCCAGCACCTCTGGGGAATGAGTTACCAGTGAAGATGGTGTCAGAAAGGTCTGTGCCTGAGAAGGAGGCCTGAAGATTTGAAAAATGTTTATTTCAGTGAGATTGGATCTGTGTGTGTGCTTGTGTGCATGCACGTACACTTGAATGAGTGTGCTTATGCATGGGCATTTGTGCATGTGGCAGGCCTGCCATGAATGAATGCTCAGGCTGTGCACTGTGCAATTGCAGGAAGTGCCATTAACATGAACCCCAGTGTGAGTGGCACCCACTGAAGTTGCACAGAGCTACAGCCCTATGCATATGGGTGTGTATGAATGGGTGTGTACGTGTGTTAGGGAGCCGGAAAGATGTTTATGCAGTCCTCAGTAGTTTCCTATGTACCTTTTTCACCTCAGCTTCTCTCTACCCTCATCCCCCTAACTCTGCTGCCCTCCCAATTCCATGGCTTGTCAACTTCCCAGTTGTCTCTGATTAGAATAGAGGCCTCAAGGCTGCTACCCGAGCCTGGGGATGCTATAAGGGTAATGAGCAGTGCCCTGGAGCCAAATTGTCCTCACAGGTAGCCAGCATTGTGGTATGGCTCATCCACATGAACTACTCCATACCTACCTTTCTTCTTTCTTCAAAGTCTTTCTTTTTTAATATTTATTTATTTATTTATTTAAGGATGCCTGGGCTAAGAACACCTTCTCCACCTGGCATCAGAAACCCACCTGGGTTCTAATACTTGCCTAACACCAACCCCCATCTCATCTACTCACTTTTGAACCTCCCCAAACTCGAGCCTCTGTTGCCCTATGGGATGTTTTAGATGGCTCTGAACTGCCCAGTAAGAAGGTAGAGGAGGGGTCAGGGTAGACCCTTTGAGTAGAGACAGAGAGCATAAAGCACAAAGGTGGAGATGAATAGCAGCCCCATTCCCCTTCTGTTAGCACTGTCTCCCCTTTCTAGCCCATCCTCTGGTTTTCCTCTCATCCACCTCCAGTAGCAGCAGGGGTGAAATGAAAGGGGTCTGCCCGCCAACTGCTCTGTAAGTCAGCAGCAGTGGGGGCAGGGCCCCTTCTATCTGGGGTTAGATGAACCCTGAAGTACTCTCAGATCCCAAAGTGCCTTGTGACTTATCAAAGATAATGGCACTAGCTTCGGACTCATTTTACCATTACATACATATTTGTTTCCAAAGCCTTTGAAAGTGGGGGTTGCATTTGGAAAGTGGCTGAATTTTCAAACTCCCCTCACCCCCAGAACTGAAATGTGGGAGAGGATGTGTCTTCTTCTTTTTTTTTTTTTTTTTTTGAGACAGAGCCTCAACCTGTCCCCCTGGGTAGAGTGCTGTGGCATCAGAGCTCACAGCAACCTCCAACTCCTGGGCTCAAGCGAGTCTCCTGACTCAGCCTCCCAAGTAGCTGGGACCACAGGCTCCCGCCACAACACCTGGCTATTTTTTTTGGTTGCAGCCATCATTGTTGTTTGGCAGGCCCAGGCTGGATTCGAACCTGCCACCTTTGGTGTATGTGGTTGGCACCTTAGCCACTTGAGCCACAGGCGTTGAGCCAGGATGTGTCTTCTAAAGAAAGGCCATGATTCAAACTGTTTTGTCCTTTGGAGGACATCCTTTTACATATCCTCTCTGGTGGAGGAGAGAATGTTTTGTAAGCCATAAAGCTCTGAGCTAACAGGAGGAGATCTTGATGATAGTACTAGCTTTTCAGGGTGGCTAAAATAATCTAAACCACTTGTGTTGGATTAAGCTCATATGGCACGTGGCAGAGCCCCACATGGTTTGGGGTTGAATTGCCAGTCTCTGGTTCCCAGGTTAAGTTAGGGATGCTGTGAGTCTATAATGTTAGACTCTTTTTTCCCTGAAGGATTTCCCAAGAGGAAGCCAGAATGTTTTAAGAAGTGATACGCTACTTGAGGGAAAGCACACGGCCTTCCCAAGGTCAGGCTTAAAAAGAGACAGTACACTCTGTTGTACTTTGAAAATGGAATTTTCATACCTGATAGTCACACCCTGCATAAAGTGTTGGCTTCCAATTATTATTTAACAGTTACTGGTACACAGTGCTTATTATGTGCCAGGCAGTGATCTACACACTTTACAATATTAACTCATTTATACCTCATAATAGCTTATGAGGTAGATCCCAGTATTACCTGCATTTAATGAATTAATCAGAATATTTTATTTACAAGAATGTATATAAAACCAATCCATGCTGAATAATCTGAGGTCTTGTTTGATAGGAGTTTTAAAAATTCCTCCTCACTCTATATAGGAAGAGGGGAGTTTATGAGCCATACTTTCCTTCCTTTCCCATTCCCACCTGGCCATGGGATAGTGTCCAGATGGAAGTCACTCCAGAGTATTGGAGTTGGTTGAAATGGCTGGATCCTGTCTCTCCAGAGACCCTCAACCTCTCAATACCACATGGCCCCAAACCCCATTCCAGAGTAGCTCTGGTGGATTGGGTGGGCAGAGTAAGAATTGCAGTGAGAGAGCAGGTGCTCAAAATCCTGGCCTCAGTGGTCTTGGTGAGGTCCTAGGGGTTAGGCTCACAGATGAGGCAGACATTGGCATCAGTGAACACTGACCAGAAAATCTGAGTGGTTGTCGCCAACTCACACATTAATAGGAGTCAACCAGTGTCTGGGACTTGCCAGGTTTGAGGACCATGGTAAACAGGGGACCCCACCATCCTCAGCTAAACCAATTCTTGCCACTACCTTCTAATTTTTATGTGAAATCTCCCAATTTGTAATTGTAGGCATCTAATTTTTTTAAAAAAAAAATTTTTTTAAAGAAAAATCACCATGTAAGCCAAACAAAACTGTTTACGGGAGATGACCCAAGCTCATTTTGCAACCTCTGTGAGCCTGAGGACTCTCCACAGTACCTTCTGTCCAGGGTTGAAGCACTTGAAGGGTGACAGTGTTCTTCTCTAAGAACTCAAACTGGGTGGGTTTCTTGGAAGGAGGCAGCTAATGGCTCACGGAGATGTGTGGTGTGTGCTGTGTGCACAAGTGCCTGACTGTGTGTGTGGGCCAGTGGACTTTAGCATGGTGAGTAGGGTACTTCGGGTAGGACCAGTATTTTCTCAAGGAGAGAGTGTGTGTTCTAAGAACACTGGGTCAGTGAAAAATGCTCTATTAAATTCTCAATAATGAATATATGCACCCCACACACTGAAGGCAGCTTGGGTCACAGCAATAACCATTCGACACTCTTGTCCCAACCATTAACATCCTGAACCCCAAAATCTCCCTTTTTATTTCCAGTTTTGGGAAAATAGACACACACAGTCCTGGCCAGTGGGCGGGGGGGGCGGGGATGGTGGCACCTCTGAGCTATGACTGGTCCTCCCTTTCTCTCTCATCTGCCCTGCCTAGTTCTTTTGCTGGGAGGGGCGGTGCTGTCTGCTCAGGCACTGGGGGAGGAGGAGCAGGGCCACTGGGGTGGGTAGAAGGAGCTGTGTCATGGTATCTATATGGGTGGTCAGGGATAGGGACCAGGCCTAGAGAGGGTGGGGCTCTGGCTGGGGGGAGGGAGTGCATCTGGCTGTTCTGGCACAGAAAATGCAGTATGGTCTGCTGTCCTTGGGTTGACTTTGTTCCACCCCATCCTGCCCCAAACTCTACCTAGATCTGCGACACTCCCAGTCCAAGGGGCAGGAACCAGTCCATCTCTGTAGAGTCAGTCTCTGAAAATTTTAAAGCATCCTTCTCCCTAAGGGAGAGGCTCCTAGCCTGAGGGCCACACCCCTCAAATATCCCCATGCTTCCCAACACACCACCCAGTGGGCTTCCTGGCCCGGGAGGCCCTGAGCCTGAGTGCCTCCTTCCTTGAAGTAAAGAACTGAGAAAGGGTGAAGAGGAGGGGGGATATCGAGGCCAAAGGACTGTGGGTACCTTCCTAGATCTCTCCTTCCACGTGGTTCCGCCGTCAGTCCGACCACTTACCCTCCCTTCCCGCACAGGCTGTGGGGGTGGGGGGAATGGGGCTCACCTGGCCCCCCACTAACCGGCCCTCACTCACTCTCACACACTCTCATTTGGTAGCTGAGCGCACACTTCATCCAGTCTCCGGAAGCAAACAGCAGCCCCCGCCCTTCCGGGCAGGTTTCTAACTGTAAGGGGACCCCTGCCACCTCCGCCCCCATTGGCCCGCGCACCACGAATGTAGTTCGGTCCTTTAGCTGCTCGGCGCG
This sequence comes from Otolemur garnettii, assembly GCF_000181295.1. Taxonomy (NCBI): domain Eukaryota; kingdom Metazoa; phylum Chordata; class Mammalia; order Primates; family Galagidae; genus Otolemur; species Otolemur garnettii. The sequence goes on from NW_003852426.1 coordinate 13,807,906, forward strand.
CGCCCAGGTGCGGCCCGGCACCGCCCCCCGCGGCGTCCCACTCCCCACCCCAATCTGTTTGCTTTTCCCTTTAGCTGGCTCTCAGCCTCTGGGTCCCTGGCCTGGGGGCGAGGGCTGGAGTCGCGGTTCGCCCCTAGTGCTTCCAGGGCTGGGATATAGATTAGGGGCTGCGGGGCGGGGCAGGGTGGGGGAGGCTGGCTGATTCTCCAGGCTTGAAGGCTCCCATCGCCCCACCCCAATTCCTGTTACCTCACTGCCCACAGGGCTGCCCCCTCCCCAAATAATTGGCCTTGCAATTGGATGCCAAAGAGCCCAGAGTTGAGGGGGAAGCAAAGCTTTGAGCCCAGGTCTCTCAGAGCCGCCTAACGCCCCCATTTTGCCCACGCCGCAGTCTGCATCCCCTGCCCACTCACACTCCTCCACTGTGGGCCCTGGGGGTCCCCAAACATGCTCCCTACTTCCAGTTCTTCCTGCACCCCGCCCCCCAAAATAAAACTCAGGGACCAACATCTGCTTCCTTTGCACTTGCTCCGTCGACCCCTCTCCCCACTTGGAGGGACTTCTATAGGGGAGGGGGCGGGTTCCCGGGACCTTAGAGTTGACAGTATTGAGCGAGGAAAGGGGCTGGCCCCTGCCCCAAGAAAGGTGGGACTGGTGGGATGGGAAGACTCAGTTCTGGGGCCCAGCTGAGTCTTCTTCTACCAGGGACGGGGTTTCCCCCTTCATTGGAGACTCTTCCTAATGGGGGGTGGGGATGGCGAGGGATGGGAAGGGGTTGGTAAGAGGACCCTTACCCCCCAGGTCCTAAGTCCCAGCCGGTATTCCTGAGCCTCTTCTCCTGTCATAAATCCTGACCCCTGGCCCTCCTTTTGTATTGCAATAATACTGTATTATACGCTTGCACTATTCCCCCGACCCCAGCCAGGCCAGCGTAAGCATGCACAAAAAATTCAAAATCACACACACGAAGATGGGACGCTTTTTTTTTCCCTCTTTCTCTCCGGGGTGCGTCCTCCTTGGTGTACATAACGGCGTCGGGGCCCCCGGGCCGGGTAGAAAGCATGCACTGAGCCCCCGCCCCTAGACTGCGAGTACTGTACAAATCCAACACTTGAAACCGACACGCACACGCGCGGCGCCGCCACGGGGGTGGGACACGGACACGCACCCACGCGCACACGGCCGCGCACGGGCGGGGTGGGGGCGCCCCGCCTCACGCGTCGCTGTGCGAGGGATCTTGTGCCTTTTTAAGTCCCTGTATGTTAATGCAGACAATCCGGAGAGCTTGTGTACTACCAAATCCTGATTAAAGACGCCTTCTAGGAACCTGCGCCTCTGCCTGCTTTCTTTCACCCGCCCCCATCCTTTCCCACCACTGATGCAGACCCCCCACTTCAGGGTCTCTAGGCTGGGCACAGAGCAGGGGGCTAGTCCACTGCTGACTCAGGGATTAAGGGGTAGCAAAATTCTAGGTCAATGGACAGACGAGCTTCTCCTCCATCCCAGCCAGGTAGTTGGGTTGGAAGAGACTCCAACATTTAGGTCCAGTCAACTTGAATACCCCCCACCCTGCTGGCTATTTCATTTCATGGGCAGTGAGGGGTATATGGCCTCTGGTCTCTGGGGCCCAACTCCAAATCTTGCCAGATGTGGGTTGTTAGGAAGTAGAGGAGTGGGTCTACTGATCAGTTCTCTATGGGGTGTGGTTAGTGAGGTAAAGTGTATGGTAGGGTAGAAAACTAGGATGGCCAAGAGCCCTGGTGAGGGGATGCTGAGGAGCACTCCACTTCCACTCTGCTGTGATGGGAGACCTGGGGTAACCCTGGCTGGTCTCTACTGACTCTACTGCCAGGATGGGCCAGAGCCTGTTGGAAAGGGATCCCTGAGTGCTTGGACTGTGAAAGGCTGTGGTGTGGGCAGTGCAGGATGGAATGTGTGGCTTGATGGAAGACTTAAATCAATGCAAGAGTTCAGCCACTAAGAAAGAACTGCAAACTTATGAGACTACACAGAGAGGGCAAAAGGGTGCTACCAAAGAGGAGGTTCTCCCCAGCTCCCCTGGGCACTTTTCTTCTTTGGTCCTAGAGCAAGTGCAGTGCAGAAGGGCAAGCTATAGTTGCATTTTTAAACCCTAGGGCATTTAGAGGACTCCCCAGGCAGGCACGGATAGGGGAAATTGAGACCTGGGGTCAGGTGTGTGAGATTTGACATAGACCTAGGGTAGGTGGCCATGTTCCCAGGTCATCTTACCCCTTCTGCCACCCTCCTTTTCCCAGGCAAGAGGACCCCTCACACCTGGGCGTGGGGAAGAAGAGCAGAGGGAGGTCTCTTGGCTTGGCAGAGATGTTTGGAGAGTGGAGATGCAGACAGACAGGTGTAGGGTCTGTGTAAGGTGGTGGTGGGCAGAAGACCTGATGGAGACCATGCAGTCCATATCTCCTCTTCTCTCAGGCTGGGCAGGTACACTAAGGTTGGAGTGTAGAGGGTGATTCTTCCAGAGCAAAGCAGGGAGATGGGAGGAGGTGTGCATTAGCAGGGAGGGAGGAAAAAGAGGGAGGGGAGCTTCTGTGAGAGGCACAAAGCACCCACACACAGCAGGGCAGAGGTGGGGTGCCAGGGTGCACCCTTCTGCTTTTTTCACTTATCCCCTCCCCCACTTCTTTGACCCATAATTCCTTGGGACGGTGGACTGATGTTCAGTGCTGGTGGTCTGGGCCTGGTGAAGGCCCAGGTGGGAGAGTTGCTCTATGTGCCTTGTGTGGGTACCAGGGATGGGGGTATGAGTAATAACCTATCCCCAGTGTAATGGCAGAGAGGTTTCCCAAGACCCTGAGAGCTCAATGTAATTGGTGGCAATGATAGATTGGAATCTATTTAGTCCATCTCCTGCCCTTACTTTTCCTGCTGACTAGAATAAACCTGGACTTGGGCTCAGTTCTGAAGCTGATGAAGCCCAGCCCTTCACCCTCTGGACTGGACTAGGCTGAGCAGAAGGAAGGGAAGACTGGGCTTTCATTCTCCCCCACTGCCCCTCCTCCCCTGTGGTCCAGCCTTACCGCATCTGGCTTAGGGTGAACTCCCATCAGAACAACAGCCAGAGCTCTGAGCCTCATCTCTGACCTAGAGAATCTGGATGAGGGGTAGGAACTAGGGCGCTGTATTTTTTTTTTTTTTTTT
>NW_003852426.1:13811216-13813396 GCF_000181295.1 Otolemur garnettii
GGCGCCCGCCACAACGCCCGGCTATTTTTTGGTTGCAGCCATTATTGTTGTTTGGCAGGTCTGGGCTGGATTCGAAACCGCTACCTTAGGTATATGTGGCTGGCGCCTTAGCCGCTTGAGCCACAGGCGCCAAGCCAGGGCTCTGTATTTTTAAAAAGCAGCCCCAGTTAATGGTATGCCAAGCCAGGCCTAGGAGACACAATTAAGCAAATTGGTATCTTAGAGTCACTGCCCTGGGAAGGAAGCAAGAAGGTGTGAGCTTCCCCAGACCTGACTTCCCTTCCTTGACTGAGGGCCAGGACAGCTGCTGAGCTGAGGCTACTGGGCCCCTCCCATGGTATTCTCAGGCAGATAGGGCCAGGCACACACAGAGGTGTCTAGTGATGGCTCGCTGAATGAATGAACACAAGACCAAATGGGGGATTGGATGAATTACTTCTTGGGCATCCAGGAGAGCCAAGGTTAGGCTACTTTTCCCCAACACAGAGGCAGATGGGAGAAGGGCAGAGGGACTTTGAAACATAACTCATTATGCCTAGGCTGGCATGGAGGTGGCAGTGATTCTTAGGGCAAAGCTGTCCCCACTCTGAGATTCATGGCCCTTTTCCCAAAGGGCAGAGGGTCCCAGGTTTCCCCACGTGGAATGGAGTTATAGGGCCAGTGAGGCACTGGAGAGTGTTCTAGATCCTGAGTCCATATGCCTAAGACCCTGGGTCTGTGCCTTGAGACAGGCATGACTGTGACTGATTTCCAGTTCTCATTTCTCTTGTCTCCCAGGTAACAGGAAGGGAGGGCTTTGATATGGAAGGAGAGAGGGTTCTATCTTCAATGATCCAATGTGGGCAGTGTGTGGGAGGGTTCAGTCCTCTACATGGGGCCTTTGCAGAGAAATCCAGGGCCTGGCCAGATAGCAAAGGAAATGGTGGTTCTAACAGAAATTTCCAAGGTGTCAGGAATTAGACAGGGAATATAGGCAGATGTTCTGCCAAGACTGAGTGACCTGGTAAAGAGACATCCCTGTTGACTAGGATGTGTCTAGTGCTGGGTGAGTGAATTCTGAGCTGGACAGGAGAGAGACATGATCAGAGCTCTGTATCTGCCTGTCCCTGGCTCTCAGTGCTAGCACCTCCCCCCATGGTCCCCACTTACCTGGGAGGTTACATCAGCCCCATCCACCTCTGCCCAACCATTTTCTCTAGCCTTAACTTTGGTGACTGGACATAGAAAAGCACCCTACCACAAGGCCTGGTACAGAGTCAGTGTTTAATGTTTACTAAATGAATGAATGGATGAATAAGAATGAATAAATGGGTCAGGTGCAGTGACTTATGTCTGTAATCCTAGCACTCTGGAAGGCTGAGGCAAGAGGATCACTTGAGGCTAGGAGTTCAAGACCAGCCTGAGCAAGAGCAAGACCACATCTTTACAAAAATATAGAAAAATTAGCTGGACATGGTGGTATATTCCTATAGTCCCAGCTACTTGAGAGACCAAGGCAGGAGAAATGCTTGAGCTTAGGAGTTTGAGATTGCTATGAACTATGATGATGCCACTGCACTGTAGCCTGGGCAACAGAATGAGGCACTGTCTCAAAAAATAAACAAAAACAAACAAACAAACAAACAAAAACAGAAAAGAATGAATGAATGGTATAGAAAAAGAAAATAATTCTGGAGTCTTCTAACCTGGATATGGAAGAAACAAAGTTCTAAGGAAGTTCCCTGCCTCCCTCCAACAGGGTATGCTGGGGTCCTGTTGGGATCTGATGCTACCCTCTTATATCAAATGCACTCCCATCAGCTCTACAGGGATGGTCTGATCACAAGGAAGATTATGGCAATTGTGGGTGAGGGGAGCAGTTATAGCCATGGGCAGATCCTAGGCCTTGGAGATCCCTGCCTTCCCCTCCACCAGTCTTTGTGCTATTTGTAAGCAGGCCCCAGCTATCTGAGCCCCCTCCTTTTCCTACATCTTATCCCCCATAAGTATGACATCAGGCTTTTCTGGGGTTGAGGAAGGGAGCAATGATCTCCAAAAGAACAGAGCAGGAGGTAGGGGTTGGAGGGAGCTAAATTAATTGAGCAACTGCAAGACCCTTTGCTCTACATGTATGATCTCATTTGTGAGGAAACCTTGGTGAATGTGCATTATCTCCATTTCATTTCTTTTTTTTTTTTTTT
>NW_003852426.1:13813726-13822903 GCF_000181295.1 Otolemur garnettii
CTCCTAGCCACATGGGGCCCAGGACAACAGACATTCACATAGTACTTTTTAAATAAGTGAACCAGTGGGGAAAAAAATGAGTGAAAAATGCTTTGTGGGGCTTTGTTTATCAGGAGCATCACATAAATACATGCATGTAGAATAGAGGGTGGGAGGTTCTCTAATGGAAAGATGCAGGAAACAAGTAAAAAAGGAGAGAGTAATGAAGTCTGCTTGGTGGGTAGACAGGAAGGCAGGCAGGAAGGCTATCCAGAAGAGGAGCTGTTTGAGCCAGTCTTGGAGGAATTCATCATGTCAATAGAGGGGAGTGAGCGAGCCCTTAGCAGAGGAATCTTCTGAGCTAAGTGTAAGATATAACACCATTTAGTGAACTACTGGTAGCATGGGAATGGCTGGAGTATAAGGCAGGAGTCCAAGGGTGCTTCAGTAAGTGGGGCTGGAGCAGAAGGCAAGAGCCAGGTTGTGAAGTGGTCAAGTGTTACTCATGAGGCAAGCCAAGAATAGGCTCCCAAGGACTGTGGGAGCCATTGCAGGTCTGAAACAAAGAGAGATGGAATCAGATTTGAGTTTCAGGAAGATCACTCAGGATGCTGTAAGGACAGATGGGGCGGTGCCTGTGGCTCAGTGAGTAGGGTGCCGGCCCCATATACCAAGGGTGGAGAGTTTGAACCGAACCCTGGCCAAACTGCAACAACAACAACAAAAAAATAGCTGGGCGTTGTGGCAGGTGCCTGTAGTCCCAGCTACTCGGGAGGCTGAAGCAAGAGAATCGCCTAAGCCCAAGAGCTGGAGATTGCTGTGAGCTGTGACAGCACAGCACTCTACTGAGGACGACAAAGTGAGACTACCTCTAAAAAAAAATGGCCAGTTAATGGCACAGGATGGAAAGAACAGGCAGATGGCTGAGGAAACCCCAGATTGGACAAGGATGTATCCATGGGCCTGGAGTAGCAGACACAAAGATGTATTAGAAGAATGCTTGGCAGGACTTTCTGGGAGTGTGGATGAGCATGAAGGTGTGAGAGGTGTCAGGCTTCTAGTCTGGAAGGGATATTTTCTGCTAGTTCAGAAAAGCAAAGACCCAGTGTGTTAAATAAGGCTAACAGAGTACTGGACACCATCAGCACCACCCACCATGGAACAAAGCTCTGTGAGCCTTGATGGGCCTGGTGTCAGGGGGTGTTTGTATATTAAATAGGGTAGAGCTGGGGAAGGGACCAAGGAGGGGAAGGAGACACAGCAACTGAGGTCCTGACATGGTGGTCAGGGCTTTCTAGTCTAGAAAGAAGGAAGCTAAGGGGATGGGCAAGAGTCTAGGAAACGAAGAACAGGTTTGCCTACCTTATTGCCAAAGGCTGGGCACAAAGCTTCAAAAAGAAAAATTAATGGAGTTTAAGTACAATTATGGAGCGCTTGCAAATTCCTGGCTGACAAGATGGGATGGGAGGGAAGACAGTTGGAGCTCCAAACACCTAGCCTGCACTTCTAGGGGTAGAGGACAGCCCTAACTTTGCCCCTGTCCACTGCAAGATGTGGTGGCCCTGGGCAGCCAGTGTGGGCAGCCAGTGTGGGCAGCCAGCAGCCATCTCCCTGGCTGCAGAGGAACTGCACTCAGTGAAGAGGTGGGTGAGGGCTAACCATCTATCTATGAGTCAGCTTGGCACAGCCCATTCTGGGAGTTACACAGACCCTTGCTGCCCCTCTCTGGGCCTGTTTTTCTTGTCTGTAAAAGGGAAGGTTGATCTAGTTGTGGTGACTTCTGGATTTTATTTAATGTTATTCATTGAACTCTAGGGTTGACTCTGGGTTCAGGGTGTATGTGGTGGGGAGAAGAGTGGGGAAAATGGAGAGGACAGGGAAGACAGAAAAGCCATAAGGATCAGGGCTTGGGACTTCAGGGGACCTGGAGTATCATCAGAGATTTACTGAGCACTTACTAGGTGCCAGAGATCATTCTAGGCCCTGAGGATAGAGCAATGAACAAAACAGGCCCATTACCTGCCTTCATGGAGCTCGCTCTGGGGGATGAACTGGGGCATGTGGGGTCTCCTAGCTTATGGGTGCAGATGAGGTCTTCTTGGGCCCAAGAAGGTGGGTGACTTCAGAGGGTCCCTGTGTGTGCCCCTTGCAGGTGTTCTCCGTGGCGCCCCTGTTTGAGGTGAATGGTCTCCCACGAGCTGTGCCTCTAAGCCTGCCCTACCAGGACTTCAAGAGAGACCTCTCCGATTACCGAGAACGAGCACGATTGATCAACAGGGTCCGGAGGGTGGGCTTCTCGCACATGCTGCTTACCACCCCTCAGGTCCCACTGGCTCCTGTTCAGCCTCAAGCTAATGGGAAGGAGGAAGAGGAGGAGGAAGATGAGGAAGAGGAAGATGAGGAGGAGGAAGATGAGGAAGAGGAAGAAGAGGATGAGGAAGAGGAAGAGGAGGAAGAGGAGGAAGAGGAGGAGGAAGAGGCAGCTGCTGCAGTGGCCCTGGGGGAGGTGCTGGGGCCACACAGTGACTCTAGCAGTGAGGGGAGTGAGAGGAGCACTGACCGGAGCCAGGAGGGTGCTCCATCCACACTGCTGGCTGATGACCAGAAGGAGTCCAGGGGCCGGGCCTCCATGGCTGATGGAGACCTGGAGCCTGAGGAGGGCTCCAAAACGCTGGTGCTTGTCTCCCCTGGTGACATGAAGAAGTCGCCTGTCACTGCCGAACTGGCTCCCGACCCTGACCTGGGCACCCTGGCTGCCCTCACTCCTCAGCATGAGCGGCCTCAGCCCATGGGCAGCCAGCTAGACGTATCTGAGCCAGGCACCCTGTCCTCCGTCCTTAAGTCTGAGCCCAAGCCCCCTGGACCTGGGGCAGGGCCGGGGGCTGGGACAGTGACCACAGGGGCAGGGGGTGTGGCAGTCACATCTTCACCCTTCACCAAAGTTGAGAGGACCTTTGTGCACATTGCAGAGAAAACCCACCTCAATGTCATGTCTTCCGGCGGACAAGCCTCACGGCTTGAAGAGTTCAGTGCTGGGGGCGAGCTGGGTCTGGATGTGCCCTCTAACGGGGGTGCTGAGGAGGCAGCCTTGGTGCCCCTGGAGAATGGCATCGCCCTGTCAGGGCTGGATGGGGCTGACATGGAGAGCTGTGCTTTGTCCGGCCCTCCCAGGGAAATCCCCTCAGAGGTGGCTACAGACTCACTGCCCAGTGGCCCAGCCATTGCTGACAGGCCAGCCCCAGTATTCCCACTGGAGCCAGGCCCTGAGAAAGTGGCTGTCTCCCCAAGCCGCCATGCCATGTCAGGCACTCTCCCTAGGAGCCGAATCCCTGTCCTGCTGTCTGAAGAAGACACAGGCTCAGAACCCTCGGGCTCACTGTCAGCCAAAGAGCGGTGGAGCAAGAGGGCCCGGCCACAGCAGGACCTGGCACGGCTGGTGATGGAGAAGAGGCAGGGCCGCTTGCTGCTGCGGCTAGCCTCAGGGGCCTCATCCTCCTCCAGTGAGGAGCAACGCCGTGCCTCAGAGACGCTCTCAGGCACAGGTTCTGAGGAGGACACACCTGCCTCTGAGCCCATGGTGGCCTTGTCCAGGAAGGCTGGGCGGGCAGCTGCCACCCGGAGCCGGATTCCCCGCCCCATCAGCACCCGCATGCCCCTGCCTGCTGCAGCCCAGCAGCCCCCCAGCAGATCCCATGGTGCGGCCCCTGCATCGGACACAGCCATCACCAGCAGGTGAGAAACCACTGTCAGTCCCAGAGGGTGACTACAGAAGGCCTCCACTAGCAGGAGCTTTCCTAGAGCCAAAGCCAAGGACTCTCAGCTATACCTCCTGTCCACCAACTCTGACTCAGGTCCTAGCCCTGTCCCTAGGCTTAGGGAGTGGCCACAGTAAGCATGTCTGGAAAGGTGCCAGGGAGGCCAAGCTTGGGAAAACTTGATGGGAGTAAGAGGGGTCCACACAGAGCTTTTGGTATGACATGGGGCATTTCATAAATGCTCTTTCAATGCTCAAGAGCTTTGAATAGTTGGGAGAAAACATTATTTCATATTAATATAAAAATAAAAACAGATATAGGTTAGAATGCAAAATCCAGGAAAATTCTAAAGATGAACCAGGATCTCAAAGAAAGCCTGAAGCATGCTCTTCCCGCAGCAGCCTAGGAGTATGTGACCCCTAGAGGTCCTGCCCTGGAGGATGGTGCACCAGAGCTCAGTTTACTAATCTGTACCATGGCATCCTCAGTCTCATCCAGCTCTGAGGATGCTGAACTCTAGGGCTCAGTGCCCAAAGGATTCTAAAACTGTTCTTTTTTTCTTTGTATTCTTTTCTCTTGCCTTCTGCTCCTCAAGCAGGCTCCAGCTGCAGAAGCTCCCAGGGCCCGCCGTAGCTGCTGACCTCCGTCCCAAACAGCCTCCCGCCCACAGCCTGGGCTCAGGACGAGCCCACGCGGGTGCCAGAGCTCCGGCCCCCCGCAGTCCGGGCCTTCCACCCAGCACTTCCCCGCGGAGCCAGTCCCTGTCCCGAAAAGAGAGTCCCTCCCCCTCGCACCAGGCCCGACCAGGGGTCTCCCCAGCGCGGGGCGTCACGCAGGCCCGGGTCCAGCCTGACACCACCCCCTCCCCGGGGGGCCCCAAAAAAGGACCCAGAGGGAAAATCCAGGCTCAGCGCGCAGCAACCAAAGGCCGGGCAGGGGGCTCAGAGAGCCGGGCTGGGGCCAGATAATGACGCCTGCGGCTCTCTGCAGCCCCCCACCCTCTCCCTGGACCCCCACCCGCAGCCGGCCACACTGGAAAAGCTCCCAGCACAGCCTTACGCGCCCCAATGCGCGCCACCCGCAGCCCCAGCTTCCCGCCTGCATCCGCCAGGACATACACGGACCGCCAGCCCCACCAGGACGGTGGGGGATGTTGCGGGCACTGAGGGAGGGTCCGCCTTCCCCTTTTGGTCTCCTCCCCTCCCCCTGCCCTCCTTCAGGCGGGGCAGGCTGACACCCAGGCCTCTGCCTAGGGGAAGGCTCAATCACTCTTCACCAAGTACTCCACTTCTGGGGACACCCCATTGACCCACCAGGCCTTGGCTGCTCTCCATGCTCCCCCAGAGACCTCTGCTTACACCTCTTGCAGCACCTTGCCCTCGTCCCAACCCTTGTCCAGCTAACAGCCCCTACCCCCTTTCAGTGAAGCAGCCTCAATTTACAGAAGTGGAGGCTCCAGCCTCCCACTGAGGGCCAACCCCACAGTCTCCTGGGAGCGCTGCTGGTGGTGGTGAAAGGAGTGGTGGTCGGGGGAGGAGGAGGAGGAAGATCTCTGGACTGCCCATCAGTCTACTCAGGTGTGAGGGTCAGGTCTGACCTGCCCATAGTCTGCTCTATCCTGGACAACCAAACCACTGGGAGGCAGTGGGAAGATGATTCTTGGAGGCAACATACTCCTCCACACCACTGGGGTGCAGAGACCCTGGGCTTCAGTGGGAACCATGAGAGGTCTGTGTGGGCTCCCTTCCTGGGCAAATGTTTCCCTCTGGGAAGGTGGAGCTTTGAAAAAGGTTTTCACCTGGTCCCTGATCCTAGTGCTCAGGATCCCTCACCATCAGGAATTCCTTCCTGTCATCTAACCTCAAATCTGCCTACTGCAGTTTCAGCCAGCCTCTCTCTCTCCTGAATTCAATGCAGGTGAAGAGTGCCTGGATATCATCTTTGTGCTGGCCCTTTGGACTCAGTTCTGGTCGGGTTACCCTACCTGTCCTCCTAGCTGTGGGGAGTGGGTCGGCTCAGGCATTATCTCCCCCAGTGGGAGTGGGCAGAGAGAATAGAGCTGGCACACAGCTAGCAGTGGACAGACAGCTGGCAGCTCCCCTGTGGAGGCAGAAAGGCCCTTCTAACTTCCTGACTATATGCTTGTGTGACAGGTCCCCAGCTCAAGCCCACTCCTCCCTCAGCTCACCCTCACCTGGTCCTCTCTGGCCCTAACCCTAGCCCATGCAGCTACACTGCTCCCTGAATGAATGAGGGGCCTTCTCCTGGGTTCTGGCTCCTGCATAGCTCACCCCACCTCATCAGGAGCCTCAACTGCCTGTAACTGGGGCAAGCAACACACCAGCTGTAGCAGAGACAACCAACACTGCTTGTCTGGGAGAAGCCCCCTGCAGGCCTCCTCCATCCTCAGCACCTGCAATCTCTGTCTGCCCCCTGTACTGCCCCCTCTGTCCTTCCCTGAGCCACAGAGAGCAAGCCAAGACATCTAGGGGAAGAGAAGGGAAGGAAGGTCTCAGCATGCCCCAGTAGTCTGGTTGCTTCCAGGCACCATAACCCAGAAGGATGCCCGTGAAGAAGCTGGCCCCAGGGGCAGGCTGGTGGTGCCAGCTGAGCCCCTCCTGGAGTTCAGGCTCGGGCAGCTGCTTCTATGTAAACATGGCAGCTTCCATGCAGACCAACCCAGGGGAGGACTCTAGGGTGGACAGCTTTTAAGGTCCACCCCATGCTGATGCAGAAGCTCCCAGAACACTCAGGAAACCTCTCTGGACAGCTCCCTCTTTGTCAACCTGAGCCCCTCCTAAGGCCCTCTGGGTCCAACACAGGAGGTAGAGGAGGGGCCACTGCTTCCCACCTAGAGCTTCTCTGAATGACAATCAGCTTGTGCCAGGTGGGGACTAGGGCATGAATGAGCCCTGGTGCCCAGCCCCTGGGCCTGTTCCTTGCCAACCGAACTGTGAATGTAGGGCCCCCAGCCTCACTTCTGCTCCAGAACCAACACTACCCTGGTTTGGAGCTGGAAAGAAGGGCGCCTGAGAGAGCCCCAAGTCCATTCTACCCTCAGTTTTACCCAACATTGAAGCTGTCGGAGACACAAAACCCAGTCTGCCCTTGGGATTCCAGACCTTCCTAGGGCTCCCAATTGACCTCAGGCCTCTGAGTAATCATTGAATGTCATCAGGTGAGGGGGTGGGGAAGAGGGCCAGTGGAGAGAGGGGCAGCAATGGGACTAACTCTGCTCCTCTCCCCAGGAAGGGTCCAGGGCAGAGGAAACCATATCACCCAGTGCTCTCACCCCTAACTGCAGCCTCTTCTCCCTTGAACATTGATTCCCTCCACCAGGCCCTCCAGGCCCTAAGCTCCTTCTCTATAAAAGAGTGTCATATCATAGCTGTAGCCCGCCTCTCCAGTATTTCCCCTTTCATGACATCCTATGTTACTGGCTCAGATGTGGAGTCTGCTCACCCCAGAATATGCCTTCCCTCCCTGGCCACACCATGCATGTAGGGGGCACTGGAGAGGGGCTATGCCCTAGGCCCATGGGCTCCCCCTTCCCAGATCCTTGCAGGGGCCTGGCTTGCTCAGTCTTCTCAGCTCCAGGGACCAGCCCTGGCAGGCATGGGGTGGGGAGCAGGGAGTTGCTCTCCCCCTCCCTTGGGAAGCCACCTAAGAATGTTTACATGCCAAACAGAATGTAACACCCCCCCCACCCCTTCCCAGTCACTGCATGGCCTCTGCCTATCCTGCGCCTGTCCATCCCACCCCAACACCCTGGAAGCCGCTGTCATGATAGATTGGGTCTCAGAAGGGAAGTAGCCATCAAACCATTAAAAAGCCTGTGGACCTTTATTTCTGTTGGCCTGAACTCTTCTTCTCTTTGAGAGGGCAGGGAAAAACAGCTCTTGTGGCTGGGAGTAGGCAAGAGAGAAAAAAACAGGTTGGTGGGCAAATGGGAAGAGGCACTCAGAACAGATACAAGTAACTTGCTTGAGTGCCAGAGGTCGAAAGGCACTGTCCTATCACTGTAACACACAAGCTGTCACTCTCTCAGATCCCCTGGCCACTTCTCCTGAGCCAGAGACTTTAAGTCCAGCTTTATGCGGAGAGACAGGGAAGAAGAATTTTCATTGCCCCAGAGGTAATGGACAAAAGTGAGAGTGTTTCTAAAACCTATTAAGTGTAGCAGCTCCCAGGCAAGGTAATTATTGTAGCAAAATCTATCAGATCATAAGTGAGCATAGCTGTAACACAGCATATCCACCTATAGAAATTTATCCTGTGGATATATTTTTGTACACTGCAAAATTACTTCCAAAGTTGTTCATTGCTGTTTTGTTTGCATTAGCTCCACAAAGCCTTATCTACAATTCTGAATCCTGGGAAGTTCTGAAAACTGTTTTTTTTTTTTCATTAGATTGACGCAAACTCATTTGGTATCAAAACCTGACAAGGCCATTTTACAATCTTTATTAATTCCACTTATCATACATATGTATTGAGGAAATACTAGTGTATTTGACTGATTATGGGACACCACCCCAGATCCTGTTATGGTATTTCATATCTCATATACACACTGAATTATCTAACTATATATATTTAAATATGCAGTTGACCCTTAAACATAATGATGGTTAGGGGCACTGACTCCCCACACAGTTGAAAATCTGTGTATAACTTTTGACTCCCCCAAACTTAACAGCTTGCTGTTGACCAGATGCCTTACTGACAACAAACAGTTAATTAATACTTATTTTGTATGTTATATGTAATATGTACTGTATTCTTACAATAAAGTAAGCTAGAAAAAATGTTTTAAGAAAGTCATAAAGAAGACAAAATATGTTTACCATTCATTAAGTGGAAGTAGATTATTATAAAGGTCTTTGGGCCAGGCACAGTGGCTCACTTCCACAATCTTAGCATTCTGGGAGGCCAAGGCAGGAGGATGGCTTGAGCTCAGGAGTTCAAAGTGAGAGCAAAGTGAGACCTCCATGTCTATTAAAAATAGAAAAATTAGCCAGGTGTGGTGGCTTGGACCTGTAGTACCACTCAGGAGGCTGAGGCAGGAGAATGGCTTAAACCCAGGAGTTTGAGGTTGCTGCAAGCTAGGCTGAGGCCATGGCACTCTCGCCTGGGAGGCAGAGTGAGACTTTGTATTTTAAAAAGAAGAGGGGGCTTGGGGCCTGTGGCTCAAGTGGCTAAGGTGCCAGCTATATACACCTGAGCTGGCGGGTTCAAATCTAGCCCGGGCCTGCCAAACAACAATGACGGCTGCGACCAAAAAATAGCCGGGTTTTGTGGTGGGTGCCCATAGTCCCAGCTACTTGGAAGGCAGAGGCAGGAGAATTGCTTGAGCCCAGGAGTTGAGGGTTGCTGTGAGCTGTGATGCCACAGCACTCTACCCATGGTGACAACTTGAGGCTCTGTCTCAAAAAAAAAAAAA
>NW_003852426.1:13822961-13824607 GCF_000181295.1 Otolemur garnettii
GACCCCATATACCGGAGGTGGTGGGTTCAAACCCAGCCCCGGCCAAAAACTGCAAAAAAAAAAAAAGTGGGTGTTTCATCTGCACCATCTTCTCCTTGTGTAGGCTGATGAGGAGGAGGAAGAGGTTGGCTGTAACCATTTTTTTTTTTTGGAGACAGAGTCTTACTTTATCGCCCTCAGTAGAGTGCCGTGGCATTATAGCTTGCAGCAACCTTCAGCTCTTGGGCTTAGGTGATTCTCTTACCTCAGCCTCCCGCGTAGCTAGGACTATAGGCACCTGCCATAACGCCCAGCTATTTTTTTGTTGCAGTTTGGTCAGGGCCCGGTTTGAACCCACCACCCTCAGCATATGTGGCCAGCGCCCTACTCACTGAGCCACAGGCACCGCCCCTCAGTGTAACTTTTATTGAAAAAAATCCATGTATGAGTGGACTCGTGCAGTTCCAACTCCTGTTGTTGAAGGGTCAACTGTGTGTGTGTGTGTGTGTGTGTGTCTGATACCAGTGGTTTGGATAAGAGGCTGTGGACATAAAAATATTCAGAAGCAATCTAAGATCCACTGATTGGGACTGGTCAGTAAAGCATAGCGCATCCATGCAGTGGAGACCCCTTCGTGGGGTACTTCACTCTAAAATGAAGGAGGCTAGCTGGACATGGTGGTGCACACCTGTGGTCCCAGCCACTTGAGAGGCTGGGGAAGGATGACTGCTTGATCCCAGGAGTTGGAGGTCAGCCTGGGCAACATTAGCAAGACCTAAACTCTTAATTACATTAAGGGATCATCTCTTTATATACACTTACAAACCAGTCTTCAAGATTAAGAAATAGAAAAAGAAGTGTGAATTTAATGCACAACTCTGTGTAGAAAGGCAGGTTAGATGAGTTGGAGGCCTCCAGCCTCTGCAGGAGAGGAGAGCTAGGTGGAAGGGAGGCTTCGCTGTCATGTACATGCTGTACCTTCTGCATTTTGAACCCTAGTTCACTAGATGTGAATCATTCACCTGGTCAATACATCAACTATTTTTGTTCCAGGCCAGGTTCCTGGCTCCACCTGGAATCAGGGGTAAAAGGTTCAATCTTCTAAAGTTCTGCTCTCCCTCTGAGAAGGCCACTCTCTGACATGCCAAGGCTCCATGACACCTCCTATCCTCTGACGCAGATGCCAGTGGGCTCTAGGGCCTGACTTCTCAGCTTTCAGTGGAGCCCCACGTGCTTTCACTTTCCTTCTTGTATAAAATGTCCAAAGCAGGACACTTGTAGCAAACAGGCCAATGCCAAAAGCATATAAAACCTGAAAGCTCCCCTCCCAGTCTCTGGGGCTAACCATCTGAACTAAGGTAACTATTGTGGAGGACTTGGTGTGTACCATTTCAGACCTTCTTTTTCATATTTATAGTAATAACGTGTGCATGTGCTCTGTGCATATGTGTGTGTATATATATACATATTCACACAATATATATGTATATATATATTTATGTGTTTCTTATTAAAAAGGAGCCTATTACACCTATTATGAAACATGATTTTTCTTTTCTGAGATAGAGTCTCACTATGTCGCCCTTAGTAGAGTGATGTCACAGCTCACAGCAACCTCAAACTCTTGTTTCAGCCTCCCACGTAGCTGGGACTATAGGCACCTGCCA
>NW_003852426.1:13824763-13827116 GCF_000181295.1 Otolemur garnettii
TTTTTTTTGCAGTTGTCATTGCTGTTTAGCTGGCTTGGGCTGGGCTCGAACCCGCCAGCCTCAGTGCATGTGGCTGGTGCCGTAGCCACTATGCTATGGGCACCAACCCTGAAACATGATTTTTATGCCCAACAATGTGTCTTGTCTTAAAGTGACAGATCTTCCTCATGTTTTGACCTTATTGGGAGCGGGAATGGTGGATAAAGCTGTCTCTAGTCATCAGATGTTGGGGCCTGCTGAGATTTTCCCATTGGCTACTGATGAGTCAAGACCAGGATAAGAGTTAAGATCAACTCAAGGCTAAAGGATGATTAAAATATCCTCTCTCCTTTCTTTCCTCTCTTTTCCTCTCCTCCCCTCTTCTTTCTTTTTTTATGTTTTTTTGAGACAGTGTTTACTCTGTTGCCAGAGCTAGATAGAGTGCAGTGGTTTCATCATAGCTCACTCCAGCCTCAAACTCCTAGACTCACATGATCCTCTCGCCTCAGCCTTGTGAATAGCTGAGACTGCAAGCATGCACTACCACACTCAGCTGATTTTTCTATTTTGTGTAAAGACTGGGGTCCCATTCTTGCTCAAAAGGTCTGGAACTCCTGGGCTCAAGTGATCCTCTCACCTCAGCCTCCCAAACTGTTAGGATTACAGGTGTGAGCCACCATGCTGGGCTCAAAATATCCTTTCTAAGTCCTCAGCAGTTTCAGGAGCTTGATCACTGGCCAAGAAGATGAGATGATATGGAAGAACAGTCTGCATGGTCGTGGGAATTTGGTATGGGTCAGAGGTCATATCATCTAAGACTATTTCCAGCAGCTCCAGGTGGCATCTTCTGCATTCCTCCTCATCACATGTAGCGTTAAACCTGAAGTGGTAAACACCACCCATTACTACCGCCACCAATTTTACTTCAATAATCAGCTCTGTCTCCATTACCCACCATGACTAGCATCATCATCATTCAGATCACAGACATTCTTCTCTCAAGCTATCACCATCACCACTGCCCTGATGACATAACAAACAAGAGACACAGCCCTTGCTGTCAGGAAGCTCACACATCTTCATCACCTTTCCCACCACCATCATTATTACCACCATCTACCACATAATCCTCATTGCCACCACTGCCCTCATGACCACATCACTACTACCAGTGGTCCTAGCTCCATCTTCCTCATCCTACTCTAATCACCCTTGTCACCATCATTTCCACCACCAGCACCTCCACCTCCTTTACTGTTACACCATCCCATCACCACACTTATACTGCAATTAATTCCATCATTACCACCATCATAAGTGTAAGAAATGATTACATGGGATGTAGCAATGGTTAATGGTCATCGAGGCTCCAACTAAGATGGGGAGGTAATCTAAGATCACCCAACAGGGAGAGGGGCAAGAGAGCAAAAGGCCTAAATTGTAAGAAGTTCCTATCACAAGTAATCCCAAATAGAGAATTATTTATCCCAGGAACTCATTCTTTCCTAAACCCACCAATAGATCTAGCAATAATTCCAACTAAGGAGTTGTTACCTTTCTAGTGCACAAGACTCTTTCTTATCCAATTTGATATAAATGAAGGTGTCTAAGTTCAGGTTTGGATTCCCAGATTGATGGGGTGGGAGGATGGTTAAAAATTCAATCAAAACCAGCTCAGCTCTTAACTGCTGATTCAGAGCTGATTTATTCTCTGGTTAGACTTAGCATTTCATACCTCCCTGCCCAGCTCTATCATCTACCTCAAACATCATGGTCAATGTCAACCCCATTCCTCAATGCAATCAAAGAAGAGAGCTGCCACGTGGGATAGAGTGAGGGGAAAAGACAAAGCTGAGGGTACAACTAATGCTTTCTCTGCAGAAATTACTCTCTGTAGAAAGTGGCCACAGGCCAGATGTGGTAGTTCATGCCCGTAATCTAAGCACTTTTGAAGGCCAATGCAAGAGGATCACTTGAGGCCAGGAGTTCAAGACCAGCTTGGGCAATGGAAAGACCCTGTCTCTACAAAAAACTAAAAAATAATTAACCAATTGTGATGGCATGTGCCTGTAGACACAGTTACTCAGGAGGCTGAGGCAGGACTGTTTGAGCCTAGGAGTTTGAGGGTACATGAGCTATATAATGATGCCATTGCACTCTAGCTTAAGCAACAGAGACCCTGGCTCAGAAAAAAAGAAAGAAAGAAAGAGAGGAGAAGAGAAAGGAGTGAGGGAGGGGGTGAGAGAAAAGAAGAAAAAGAAAAAAAAGAAAAGAGAAGAGGGCTCGGCGCCTGTGGCTCAAGTGGCTAAGGCACCAGCCACATACACCTAAGGTGGCGGGTTTGAATCCAGCCTGGGCCCGCCAAACAACAATG
>NW_003852426.1:13827718-13839427 GCF_000181295.1 Otolemur garnettii
TTTTTGGTTGCAGTTGTTATTTTTGTTTAGCAGGCCCAGGCTGGGCTCAAACCCACCAGCCTTGGTATATGTGGCTGGTGCCCTATTCACTGAGGTACCAGTGCTGAACAAATGTTTTATGTCTTTTATATAAATAATATGATTGTGTGGTACTTAATGAGGGAACAACCAGCAGTCTCTGGGGTCATACATAAATAAGAGTGAGAGGGATAGGAGGTGTCTCCCCTTGAGCTGGTAGGGAGGACTGGGTATTTACCAGGTAAATAAGGAGGAGGCCAGCTCTGTTCAAGGGAGCATATCTAGGTGTGATGTGCTGATCGATGGGCTGGAGACCTGGCAGGGAGGGGATATTTGGGGGAAGGCTAAGGACAGCTAGAGGAGAGGAACAGATTCTGAGAGTATCACATGGACCAAGCTGAGGAGCTGGACTTCCCTGGCTCAGGCAGTGGAAGCAGGTGAAAGGTTTTAAACAGGGACGTGGCCCTATTAGATCTGTGTTTTGAAATGTTCGTTATGGTGGGTATGTGGAGAATGGACTGAAAGAGCTGAGAGTTGAGGCAGGGAGGTTTGTGTAACTTGCTTAAACCCTACCAGGAGCTCCCTAAGGGCACTGATTGGTCTGAGGCATCTCTGTGCGTACAGAATGCCTTGCCTGTGCTAGAGGCTCCACAAATATCTTACTATCTTCAGCCCTGCCATCATCTCCACCATCCTCTCTGTCTTGCTGTCCACCACTACCCTCAGGCCCACGCCTGTCAACACTCACCTTAACACACATCATGCCACTGATTTAGCACCCTTTCCAGAGCTTTCTCAGGAAGTCCAGCCTGGAGCACACTGGGACATCTCTAGCTCAGCAGCTTGGGTCAAAGGTGCGACTGCTAGGTTGGGGTCAGGGACCCTGGTTTTCTCTTCAGCTCTGCTGCTGAGTCATTTTGTGACCCTACCAGTTACCTGCCCTGCCTTTGGTTATTTTTTCTGTTCCAAATGGGAGCTATGTTAAATTAATGGCTCTGCCATTCTGTTCAAAATGGGAGCTATATTAAATTAATGGTGTTTGGAGAATAAAACTGAATAAATCTGATATTGCTGGTTTCTGCTGCCTTTTGTGGAGAATTTAGCAGGAAGGTTGGATTAAGCAAATCTTGGTTTGTAGGCATTGTGAATACCTATGGCAGGATCTTGGCATAGCCCCTCACTCCCTTCCCCTCCAAAGGGTAATCTGGGAAGCTCCTGAAAACAGGGAAATGGTGTAGACAGGAAGGATGATATGTATGGGTAAATAAGTAATGCAGGAGTGTGATGGGTCTGGGATCCCCAGAGAAGTCAGACTGCCCAGTGTGATTCCAGGTGAAACCTTAGACCAAGGCTTAGCTCCAGCGGAGCCAGGGTATGATGAGGCTTTGTGGCTCAGCAGAAAGAACTCTTCTTTTGGTAAGGGCCCAGCTTTCAGTGCTGAAGTCTGGGCTGTCAGCCAAGCCACAGTTGCAACTCCAAAAAGGCAAGGCTCATCTAAGGTCTCATAGGACAAAGGGCACCCAGGGAGAGCTGGTACCACACCCCAGCTACCTCCTCTTCTTAGGAATCTTTGGAGTGCTGCTGACATCTCCTGCTCCTTCACCCAGCTACCTCTTCATGGTGGCCCAAGGCTCCCCTATTTAGTCCCTAAGCACTAATGTGTAAGCTCCACAGCCATGGAGTCAATGACCTTTGAAGACATGACTGCTCTTCCCCCAGGCACTAGGTCAGACAGGCAGGGGTCCTGGGAGCCCTGGGTGGCTAGGGAGGGCCCAGTCCTGAGCCAGCCCCTGAGGGCTGGATTCTGGCTACAGGCTGTCCACTGATCAGTCCCTCCACTCCCGCCTCCAGAGTCCAAGGGTCCATGTGGTGGGCAGGTTGAGCTGTGCTGGACACACAGAGGGAGGCTATAACGGGACAGTTGGCGGGTGAGCAGCATGGGCTTTGAGGAACTACTGGAGCAGGTGGGCGGCTTTGGGCCCTTCCAGCTGAGGAACTTGGCACTGCTGGCACTGCCCCGAGTACTGCTGCCCTTGCACTTCCTCCTGCCCATTTTCCTGTCTGCTGTGCCTGCCCATCGCTGTGCCCTGCCTGGCGCCCCTGCTAACTTCAGCCAGGACACATGGCTGGAGGCCCACCTGCCCCGGGAGCCTGATGGCACGCTTAGCTCCTGCCTCCGCTTCGCCCACCCCGAGGCTCTCCCCAATACCACGTTGTGGGGAGAGGGACAGACCCCTGAGGAGCCAGAGGGCAAGCCCTCCACAGTGCCCTGCTCTCAGGGCTGGGAGTATGACCACACGGAATTCTCCTCCACCATTGCAACTGAGGTACTTGAGCCCAATGAGTGAGGAACACGTGAGTGGGATGGGCCTGCCATTGCTGTGGGTGGTTACTGTGTGGGTATTAGATATATTAGTTTCCTTTTAGAGTCTCAGTTTACCAATGTGTAGATAGGATCTATGAATATAAAACATTTAGCTTAGTTCATGGCTGGTGGTAAGGGGCTCGTGCACAGGAGCTGCTATTATTATCATTAATTGCATTAATTGGGAGGTGCTTAAGGCAGGAAAGAGCTAAGGTAGCTCCAGGGAGTTAAGGCAAAGAGGAGAGAAGGCTGTTTCTGCACTAAGAGAAACCCAAGTGCCTCCTTTCCTCCCTACCTCTTTTTGGGCCCCAGGTCTGGTATTTACATAAGCTATCTGGGGTGGAGTGTGGGAGGAGGCAGAGTCTCCTGGTGGGGGGGGAGGGCAGCAGGATTTCTGTCCATCACAGCCAAGGCCTTCCCTGGGAAGAGCTGAGGCTGCAAGATTGGGGAGGAGCAGTCTCCTATTCTCCATAGTGGGGTGAATAGTTGAGGGCTTTATTATCTGGTATGGAGGTACTAGAATGGCACAGTTGACCTCAGAATGCCCCAGGGTCTAAAGAGGAGGGGCTAGTGCCAACTGGAAAGGGGCTGGTGCCTATAGGAGGCCCCTTCCTGACTGTCCTTGCAGTGGGATCTGGTGTGTGAGCAGAAAGGCCTGAACAGAGCCACATCCACCTTCTTCTTCGCTGGTGTGCTGGTGGGGGCTGTGGCCTTTGGATATCTGTCTGACAGGTGCGATGAGACATTGGGCCAATCAAGGAATGGGCTGGAGGACCCTTTCCCACTAGCGGGGGTGTAGACCTGGTCTACCTCTATCTTGGAACCTCCCTCCACAGGAAGCTGACCCTGCATGACCCCTTTGCAGGTTTGGGCGGCGCCGTCTGCTGCTTGTGGCCTACGTGAGTGCCCTGGTGCTGGGCCTGGCATCTGCAGCTTCGGTCAGCTATGTAATGTTTGCCATCACCCGCACCCTCACTGGCTCAGCTCTGGCTGGCTTTACCATCATCGTGATGCCTTTGGGTGAGGCAGGCAAGGGACAGACAGGGACTACAGAGTTGGAGGATGGCAGTTGTCAGGGTGAGACTGAGCCAAATTGGCCTTCACTGTCTTCCTGTCTCCTGCCCTGGCCCAGAGCTGGAGTGGCTGGACGTGGAGCACCGTACCGTGGCAGGTGTCCTGAGCAGCACCTTCTGGTCAGGGGGCGTGATGTTGCTGGCACTGGTTGGGTATCTGATACGGGACTGGAGATGGCTTCTGCTGGCTGTCACCCTGCCTTGTGCCCCAGGCATCCTCAGCCTCTGGTGAGGACTGCAGGCAGCTGGGACTGGTAGATATGGGACACCAAAGACAGCATTAATCAGAATCTGAGATTTGAAGACAGAGATTGAGCGATAAAGGAAAAGGAAATAGAATCAGTGACCAAGAGACACACATAGAGAGATATACACACAGAGAGACAGAGACCAATATAATGGAGATGGCAAAGAATAATGAGAAACAGAGAACAAGGTAAAGACAGAGATGGAGAGACAGGGAAAGAACCAGTGAGAGGAAGTGAATGACCAAGATCAGTACTGAAAGATAGACTCAGAGAGACAGATGAGATAGATACAGTGAGAGACAGAGAGCTAAAGACGGAGAAACAAAGACAGAGTCAAGCACAAATTGAGGCTGACTGCTTTGGTGATGTGGAATGGGGACAGGGCCTTAAAAGAAGTAAGAGTTCGTCACGTATGGTAGGGTTGTAGAGGAGACAGTGATCCAGGCTAAGGGAGTGCCTGAGAAAGAGCCTGGACCTTGATTACCTGTGGTGTGCCCAGGAGGGAGATGTGGCTTAGGATGCTGATGTTCTGGCTGAAGGGCCTCCTGCCTATCCCCTAGGTGGGTGCCTGAGTCTGCACGTTGGCTTCTTACCCAGGGCCACGTGGAAGAGGCCCACAAATACCTGCTCCGCTGTGCCAGGCTCAATGGGCGGCCTGTGGGTGAGGACAGCCTGAGCCGGGAGGTGAGGGTAAATGTGTGTTTGAGCCTACATATGTGTGTGTGTGTGTGGGGGGGAAGCCCACAAGTATAGGGTAGGTAAAGCCCCCAATCCTAAGTGGAGGGTTTCAAACTGTTTAGAATATCCTGCCTGGCTCTGGTGGCCTGCCTCCCTCACTCAGGTCTCATCCTTCTCTCCACCTCAACCACTGCAGAGAGAAGGAATGGAAACAGAAAGAGAGAGAGAGGAGCTCATGCTAATGCTTGAGCAATGTGCCCCGCTGAGACCACAGAGCACAGAGCCAACTCTGATGTCACAATCTCACTTTCTCCCCCACTAGGCCCTGAACAAAGTGGCTGCTGGGGAACGAGTGGTCCAACGACCTTCGTACCTAGACCTGTTCCGCACACCCAGGCTCCGACACATCTCACTGTACTGCATGGTGGTGTGGTAAGGAGGGGGCTGGCTTGGGTTTGGTGGGATGGGGGAGGAGCTGACTCCAGGAAGGTGCTGAGTATAAGAAGGGTGAGGATGAGGATAGTGTAACTGTAGAGGGCAGGAGGGGATCAGAAAACGAAGCAAGCAGTGTTAAGTTGAAATTCAGGCTCTGGCACTTGGTCAGGTTATTTATTTAACACTCTGAGTCTCAGTGTCCCTTCTGTAAGGATTAGGGTAAAGGCACTTTGACCTCTGGCACATGCTGCACACTCTGGAGGGATTATTGGTATTGGGGAAAGTCCTAGGCAGTGTGCTCTGAAGGGGGAGAGGTCATCTCTCTAAAAGGCAAAGTCTTCTTGACAAGAGAAGACAAAGAGGGATGGGAAGGAAGGTCCCTTGAGTGGCATCACGACTACTTTCAGGTTCGGAGTGAACTTCTCCTATTATGGCCTGAGTCTAGATGTGTCAGAGCTGGGGATGAACGTGTATCAGACACAGCTGCTCTTCGGGGCCGTGGAGCTGCCCTCAAAGCTGTTAGTCTACCTGTCCGTGCGACATTTTGGACGCCGCCTCACACAGGCCGGAACACTGTTGGGCACCACCCTGGCCTTGGGTATTGGACTGCTGGTGTCCTCGGGTGAGCAGGGTCTCAGGGGCCTCACCCACCCTGAACTCCACCCACTCTCCCCCAGGACCTTTTCTGGGAGGTGCCCACTCACGTTTTGTCCACTCAAGATACTCCATGTCCCCTTGAGGAAACCTTTGGCTCTCCCACAAAACCCTCTCCGTATGCTTACCCCGTCCCTTCTAGAGAGGAAGTCCTGGAGCACTGCCCTGGCAGTGATGGGGAAAGGTTTTTCTGAAGCTGCCTTCACCACTGCCTACCTGTTCACTTCTGAATTGTATCCTACAGTGCTGAGGTGAGGCAAGCCTGGGTAGCAGGTAACTGACCTAGGGGGTAGGGCTTGTTAGTCTTCTGTCTCAACCAATACTTCTACATACACGCTGCATTCCAATCCCTCATTCATTCTTTACATCATACCCAGAATACAGAGTTAATCAGGCTCATCTGTGTTCGTCAGTCTTGAAGAAGGCTAAGTTTTTATCTTACATACTATGGAACCCAGAGCCAAATCAGACAACCTCTCTGAGCCTCCTTTAGAGGAAGATTGTCCTCAGGAACTCCCTCCTGCCTACTCCCAACCCACTCAGGGCTGGGAGACAGAGCCAACCTTGAGGATTGTCTCTGGAAATAAGAGAGCTCTTTCATCTAGATATTGGTGTGTATGTGTGTGGGGACTTCTAGGCACCTGCAAACAACATGGCAGAGCCTGTAGTTTTTTTCTTCCACACTATCCTTTCCCCTTCCCTTTTCTGGTGACTTTCTTCTCTTTCAGTGGTATTTGATTGGTACTCTGTCAGAATGGGAGCCCCATCCTTTGGTGGGTGCTGGCTTGGGGGTTTCCGGAATAGGGGTGGGTAGGAAGACCAATGGTAAGACAGCCTAGCTTTCCTAGCTGTCTAGGGAGAATGGGTATCGGGGAGGGAGACTTTGGGGCATGACTCTAAGTAGGTGTAAGTTCCACCTGACTCCTTAATCCTCTTTCCCTGAACAGACAGACGGGTTTGGGGCTGACTTCACTGGTGGGCCGACTGGGAGGCTCTTTGGCCCCACTGGCAGCCTTGCTGGATGGAGTATGGCTGTCACTGCCCAAGCTTGCTTATGGGGGGATCGCCTTCCTCGCTGCCTGCACTGCCCTTCTGTTGCCAGAGACAAGGCAGGCACAACTGCCAGAGACCATCCAGGATGTGGAGAGAAAGAGGTGTGTGCACAGGACTATGTGTACATGTGAGCACATGCATGTGGATGTAGGTGCTCAGATACCTGACACCTTAGGATTCAAAGAAAGACATCTGCACATGTGTACTTGGTGCATGTATGTATGTGTACATAGGTTGAGTGTTTCAGGGTACATGACGACCTGGAGTATGTAAACTGTGTGCATGTAAGTTTACATGAGTCCATATGTGTGTGTACATAAATACTTAATGTTCAGGAGTGTGAACACTCAAGTATATGTGTACACTCAAGTATGCTTATACACCAGGAATGTACACATGCTTGTATGTGAGTCACTTGTGTTTGTATACCAAGAGCTGGGGAGAGCCGTGAGCCTAATGGGGCTGGCTGGGGTGGTTGGCTCAGGGATTAAACCCCATCATTGCTCATGACTCCTTCATCTTCAGTGTCCCATCCAGTCTTCAGGAGGAAGAGATGCCTATGAAGCAGGTCCAGAACTGAGTGGCACTGGAATAAGGCCTGCCACAACAGCTCTGCAGCAGGGGCTAGAAGAGCAGAAGGGCAGGGCCTGTGACTGAGCCTGAGGCCATCTCTGCTAGGGCTGGAGTTGCCACCAGTGCCCCTTCTTGTGCTCATTTAGCCTTGATTATTTGGCTTCCAGGAACAGGTGACTTCCCAGAATGCAGTGGGCTGCTGGAGATTCTGGCTACCCCTCTCGTGGCTGGGGAGGATTCTGTAAACAAAGGTATCCCTTGGGTTTGGGCAATGGTGATGAACTGTGGGAACAGCCCTGATGGCAATCCACTGAGTTTGCCCTGGGTTCTGATCCTGGCTTCATCATTGATTTGCTATGTAATCTTCAGCATGTGATTTTCCCTCTCTGGGCCTCAATCTGTTCTTCTTCCAAATGGATAATGAAGCCTCTTGGTAGACCTTAGCACAAGATCTGTTATCATGCTCCAAATGAGATACTGAATAAGGTGTTTCTTCTAGAGATGGTGCTAAAGACAAGAATGTCCATTGATGATAGGGCTGTCTACTCCGTGGACAGCTAGGGGCTTCCAATGCCAGACCTAGGGGACCAGGAGGACAGACCTCATTGTTCTCCGGGCTGGACCAGCTACCTCTGAGGCACTCTGCAGGGCAATGCCTTCCTCCACCCCTACATTGCTCATCCTCCAACCTACTGTCTAGGCTTCATGCTCAAAGAAAAGTAGAAGACGTGGGAGCCAAAATTTTATTGGAAAAGGCAGAGATGCTAAGATTTAATAAACACAAGTTTTATGAGTAACACGAAGCTCCACAATTTGCTGGGGAAAGGGTATGGGAGGGCCAGGAGGACACCCTTCAAAATGGGGTAGCCTATGTCCTCTCACCAGATAAGAATGGGAAAGGGAAGAATTAGCAGAGAAAATTTAGACTTTCTGGCCTACCATGGAGCCTATGTCCAGGTCCCCAGGATCTCATCTTCCACGTGCTAATAAGACTGGAGAATTTTGCAGCTCCCACTGGACCAGAAGGGGATGGCAGGAACCTGAGTTAGGGTGGCATCTTCTGTGAGTGTCTCATTTGGATTTTATCTCCACTGGGTCATAGATGTAGCAGCCCACATCACCAATGTTCACACCTGAATGAGAGAGCCCAATCACCAAAGGCCTTGGGTCTGGTGGGTGTTGGGTTTAGAGCTGGAGGGAAATGGAAGGGGCCTGGGATATGTTTGACCACCAGGGAAGTTGCTCACACATCCCTACAGACCATGTACATGCCATACTTTAGACCTGGTGTCTGGGGTGGGGCTGCCCACCTTTAGGGCCAAACAGGTAGCCGTAGCAGGGGATGTGGCAGTAGGGGACTCCATCATGCTGGGACACAGAGAGAAAGAGAGCTGTCTTAGCCTGGCTCTCTTCCCATCTCCGACCTCCTTCCACCCAACATTTACCCATCCATCCCTGCCTTGCTCACTTCGGCATGACTCCCAGCAGTCAAGGTCTTCCGGCAACGCTGGCACCTCAGACAGGGTCGGTGCCAATTTCTGCCCAAAGACATTACCTTCTCAGCTGGTGGTAGAGAGAAGGGGTAGTTCTTCCATTGTAGGGGCAGGGAAGGGAGACACAGCTGCCTTGGATTTGCCTCCCTGGCCCTTGCTGCCCACCATGTTTCCCCTCCCCAACCTTTCCATTGTCACTTACCAAAATAGACAGGTTCACCACAGCCAGGGCACAGCGAGGTCTCCCCAGTGAATGTCTTCATGTGGGGAGGGCCTTTAAGAGGAAAAGGCCCTGGGTAGGGCTGAGGTGGGGGCCAGGGCCTAAGCAGGGTTCACCAAGAGCCTGACTGCACATGGCACTGTCCTCTTCCATCCCAGAGCCCCACATCCAGGAAGCCATGAATCTGCCTTCCTCAGGTTCAGAAGTAAGCCCTTTCTGACCCCACCTCTTCCCCCATCCCTTTCTGCATTAGGGACCAGCTTCTCCCTTCTCATCCTCTCAGGGGCTCAGGTGCCCACCAGCCTAACCCTGTCAGCAACTCAATCCTCAGGAAACCTGAGCTGATATAGGAGCTGGCCAGGGCAGGGGTGTCAGGTGTTGAGGAGCACAGTGTCACTGCCCACTCTAGGGAGTGGGAGGAAGGAACAAGGACCAAAGGAGAGAAGCTAAAGAATGTGAGGAGCTAGCCCCACTCCAATGACTCCTCACACCATAAATCAGTGCTTCCATGGTCCTGCTCTGAGAGAGGTCTGAAGCCTTGCCTCTGACTAGCTGTGGGACTGCACAAGGTCACTTGCCCTCTCTAGATGTTTCCTCACCTATACAACGGAAGTGACAATGCCCTCTGCCCAATTTACCTCTTAACTCAGCAGCTGACATGAAAGAATATTAAAAAAGGAGTGGGGGCATGGATAGAAAAGACTTTGCCAAAACAAAATATATGAGGCTGTCACTTGGCCCTGCTCCCTCCTCTAGCCTGGGGAAGGGTTGGGAGAAGGAAGAGGAGGAAAAGCTGAGGTCCAGCATCACTTACTTTTCTTGATTTGGGGGAGGCCAGTCCTGGGCCTGGGAGGGCTGAAGCTGCTGGGGCTGAGGGGAGTGGTGCTGGCAGGAGTGGAAGTGGGAGAGTTGTACAGATAGGCACCCACACCACCAATGTTCACCCCTGCAGAGATTAGGGGAGGTCAGACTTGAGCCTCCAAAGCTAGCCCCCTGTGGCCCCCTGGCCTCTTCTAGTCTGGTACTTACCCCTGGGTCCAAAGAGAGCCCCATAGCATGGCTTATGGCAGTATGGCCTCCCGTTGTGCTAGGTATAGGCAGAGGAGAGGGGTCACTCAGATCCAAAAGATGCCATGCCCCACAGGCCTTTCCCCAAGACAGCCTGCCAGGTGTGTCTGTCCACTGGCTTGGTCTGAGGGGTTGGGGAGAGTGGGGTGGGCTGACATGCCAGAATTGTCTCTGCAGTCAGGGAGGAAGGGCAAGAGTGGCTAGGAGGTAATTTTGGTTCCCTGCCTCCCTTCCCAGACCCCAAAGCCATGGGATCCACTGTTACAACTCAGGCTCCAAAAATCCTGGCTGACATGGGCCCACTGACAGGTAATCTTGGGGTTGGCTGCTGAAGTTGCCTTTTGTAGGCCTTCGGGGTTGAATTTGGGGGGTTGATGCCAGGGAGGCAGCAACAAACACGGGGCTGTGCACCCTGGCCAGGCCTCACCTCTGCATGCCCGCCAGGAGACAGGACACTGTGGCAGCGCTCACATTTCAGGCAGAAGCGGTGCCAGTTTTTGCCCAGGGAGCTCACCTTCTCAGCTGTGGGGAAAAAATGTGGACAGGAGCTGCAAGGTGCGGAGCCAAACGTGGGGCGCCCTTCTTTTCCCCTCAGTCCTCTAGGGGAACCAGCCAGGCCCATACTGCTCCTTGAACGCATAAAAGTCTTCCGGGAGGTCAGCTTCTCCCCTCCCCCCATGCCAAACTCCCCTGCAAGAGCTCTCAGTGGAGGAGAGGAAATTGAACCGGAGCAAGTACTGGTGTGAGACCACACGCCTGCGCCCGTACAGGTGGAAAAGGGTGTCTGAGACCACAATTTGGCCAACACTTGCATCCTTGGGGAACCCAGAGGCTTACACTCGTCCCATTTACTCCCCCTCCTCAGCCCAGGCCTCACCAAAGAAAACGGGTTGCTGGCAACGGGGGCAGGTCCAGCTCATGGCTCTGCTCCGGGTAGCCTGCAGGGCACTCACTAGGTACGTACAGCCGCTGGGGCTCCGTTTCGCCCTTCCGCTGACTCCTCCCACCTCTCAGCTTAGTGCCTCACTGGATCCCGGCGGGCGCCGCAGCACTCATTGGCCACCAGAATTTAGAACCATTCCATCTAGGAAACAAAGGCAATTTTGCAGTATTTTCAAAAAATGTTAAAGCCCATAGGGAGGAGGAGGGGTCCTGAAGCCGAATGGGCTCCAGACCGGAGGGTAGGTGGGCAGTGAAGACACCTGAAGGGGCGGCACTACTAGTTCTGGACTGGGAAGGACAGGAAAAATGTCCATAGTGCAGATGCCATTGAGAAAACTATTCCCTCCCCAAATGAAGAAGGCAGGCATTCTTTGAAACGTTTTAATTCCATCTTCTCAGTCAGTCTAGCAAGTGGTTAAGAGCCAGGGAATCTAGTACCCATGTTTGCTTACTCTATTCTTTGGCTTCAGGCACATTACCTGACCTCCCTCTGTCTCCATTTTCTTATCTGTACAATGAGTATAATAGCAGTCTCTACCTCACAGTATTGTTTTGAGAATTAGATGAACTAACACCTGTAGGGCGCCCAAACAGCCTCTGGCAAATAAATGCTATAAAAATGATAGCTATCACTATGAGGGGTCTCTTAATGAACTCAAGAGATTAAGTTTGAGTTTGGAACCCTTAAAACTGGTCTGCATATAGTGGTTTGCTTATTAAATTGTAATACTTGGGACGGTGCCTGGCTCAGTGGGTAGGGCGCCTGCCCCATATACCGAGGGCGGCGGGTTCAAACCCAGCCCTGGCCAAACTGCAACAGCAACAAAAACAACAACGAGGCTGGGCGCCTATAGCTCAACCGGCTAAGGCGCCAGCCACGTACACCTAA
>NW_003852426.1:13840180-13847979 GCF_000181295.1 Otolemur garnettii
CAGGAGACTCGCTTGAGCCCAGGAGTTGGAGGTTGCTGTGAGCTGTAATGCCATGGCACTCTACCCAGGGGGACAGCTTGAGGCTCTGTCTCAAAAAAAATAAATAAATAAATAAAAAGACAACACAATTAAAAATAGGCAGAGTCTGAAGACATTTTTCTTTTCTTTTTTTTTTTTTTGCAGTTTTTGGCCAGGGCTGGGTTTGAACCCACCACCCACCACCTCCAGCATATGAGGCCAGTGCCCTACTCCTTTGAGCCATAGGCGCCACCCCCTGAAGACATTTTTCCAAAGAAGATATACAAATAGCAACAAGCACACAAAGAAATGCTGAACATTATTAAACATTAGGGAAACGTAAATCAGAACGACAATGAGATATCATTTTGCAGCCTCTAGGACGGCTATAATTAAAAAAAAATTCTGGCAGTGAAAAAGTTGGATTCCTCTTACAATGTTGGCAGCAATGTAAGTTGGTGTAGTCACTTTGGAAAACATGTAGTTCCTTAAAAAGGTCAACACAAAGTTATCATGTGTCCCAGCATTCCAACTTCTATCTACACTCAAGAGAAACAAAAATATATGCCCACTCAAAAACTTACTGTGGGTCATACCTGTAATCTTAGCACTTTAGGAGGCTGAGGTGAGAGAATTGATTGCTTGAAGCCAGGAGTTTGAGACTAGTCTGAGAAAGAGCAAGACTCCATCTCTACAAAAAATAAGAAAAATTAAGCAGGCATTGTGGTATGCACCTAGTCCTAGCTACTCAAGAGGCTGAGGCAGGATTCCTCAAGCTCAGGAATTTGAGCTGCAATGAGCTATAATGACACCATTGCACTCTTGCCCAGTCAACAGAGTTTTAGAAAAAACACCACCCCCAGCTAAAAAACTTGTATGTGAAATGTTCATAGCAGCAGCACTATTTACAATAGCCCCAAAGATAGAAACAACCCAAGGTTCATCAACTGATAAATGAATGTGGTACATACATGATAGAAAATTATTCAGACACAGAAATGAATCAATGTAACTGATGCATGCTACAACATGCATGAACCATAAAAACATTGTTAAGAAACCAGATACAAAATGCCACAAATTACATGATTACATTTATATGAAATTTCCAGAATAAGGAGATCTATACAGGGACAGAGCAGATTAGTAGTTGCCTGGGAATGGAGGCAGGGGGAAATATAGGTGTCTGCTAATGAGTACAAGGTTTCTATATGGGGAGATGAAAATGTTCTGGAATTAGAGGTGATGACAGTTGTACAACCTTGTGAATATACTAAAAACCATGAATTACACATTTTTAAACAAATTGATTTTATGGCATGTGAATATAGTCTTAATAATAATAGAACCTGAAGAGAACTAAAGAAAAAAGGTAGCTCAGCCAATGAGGGGCAGCAGGGAGAGCTGATCACTTTGTGCCAGTAGTTCCAGCAGAGGAGACAACAATCCCTTGATGAAGGATGGTAGTCAGTTTTCTGAAGCTCCTTTGCTCCATCAAGTCTGTAAAGAAAGGGCAGAAGGGAGTGTACACTCATTAGAGTGCAGTGCTCTGTGCTGGACTGGGTGAAAAGAGCACTGCTCCAGGAGTCCCCTCTTGGGACTTCAGTCTCTTCCTCAGGGCAAAGGGGATGGAATTGGTGTCTATGAACTTCCACTCAACATCTGTTTTCTGAATTATCTTCATCAATAATTTTTGCTGGCTTGGCACCTGTAGCTTAGTGAGTAGGATGCTGGCCCCATACACCTAGACTGGTAGGTTCGAGCCTGGCCCAGGCCTGCTAAACAATGACAACTGCAACCCCCTCCCCCCTATAAAAAAAAATAGCTGGGTGCTGGGGTGGGCGCCTATAGTCCCAGCTGCCTGGGAGGCTGAGGCAAGAAAATTGCTTAAGCCCAAGAGTTTGAGGTTGCTGTGAGCTGTGATGCCACAGCACTTTACCAAGGGTAACAAAGTGAGACTGTCTCAAAAAAATTTTTTTTTGCTTATAAACTTGTTTATCTTCCTTGTTTACATCTAAGGGTAGAAGTCTTGCACAAACTTTTCTATCCTTTCTTGTTATGTATTTCAAGATCCTTAGTTTTATAATTGTATCCTGAAGGGCTTCTTTAACATACTTGAAATATTAGTTTTAGCCTCCACTGAGTTTTACTGTCTTGTTTCTGGCCTCTCTTGTTACTTCTTAAAGGCAGCTAGCAGTTCACTGCCTCTTGCTCTCTACTGCTCTTGTGGAGGCCCCACTTCAGGAGGTTGGAGGGATTGCGTCAGTGTACTTACTTATTCTTAGATTTGCTGCATCCTCTGGGAAGGCTAATTTCATCTGCCCAGGTATCTATTCTCCTTAGAACTTCAGGATACATCATATAATCCTTTTCCAAGATTCCCAGGACTTTCTGTCTTGGATCACTTTGTGTGCTTGCCGCATCAACCTAGGCAGGTCATTTTTATCCCAGCATCCAGCACAGGGCTTAACACAAAAAAACAAACATTGGGCTTGGCGCCTGTAGCTCAGTGGTTAGGGCACCGGCCACATACACCTAGGCAGGTGGGTTCGAACCCAGCCAGGCCAGCTAAACAACAATGACAACTGCAACAATAAAATAGCCAGGCATTGTGGCAGATGCTTATAGTCCCAACTACTTGGCTGAGGCAAGAGAATCGCTTAAGCCCAAGAGTTTAAGGTTGTTGTGAGCTGTGACACCACAGCACTCTACCGAGGGCAACATACTGAGACTCTATCTCAAACAACAAAATAAAACATTGGACTGTGAATACCAAGCTACTTTTATACATCTTGTACTGAGTCAGTGGAGCAAATATGTTTTACTGGTCTCCACATGTTCTGGGGCCATCTTTATTTGCGTGGTCTTATCTCACAGTACATTTTGGTGCTTAGAAAAAGACTAATTGAGGCTCCTTCCTTCCAAACATTTGCTATTGTATCCATTTGCAGGTATAGCAAATCTCAGTATTCCACTCTTCTTTGCCTGTTTCTCTTATTCTGATTCTAGAAGAGGGTTTATAAAGAAAGAATGCTAAGAAGGAAAAAATTAACACTTCTAGTAGGAATGGATTTGTTGTTACTGACAGTGGGTGTTTTGAAGAATAGTTGGTGTGAATAAAGTCTCTAAAACAATGTTTTAACAGATACTGCAAATGGATAATTATAGCTGAGAACAGGAACTACCCAATTGTCAAGATGCAGTTTGTGCCATCTCCTATGAGGCAGGCCCCTCTCATAGAGATGAATGTTGCCTTAGTGTCCTGAACAGATCTCTGTCACAGTATATATAAAACATTGTTATACTTGCTTACTTGTATGACTTTTTTTTTTTTTTTTTTTGCAGTTTTTGGCTGGGGCCAGCATCCTACTCCTTTGAGCCACGGGTGCTGCCTATTGTATGACTTTCTTATTTGACAAGATTGACTGAGACTTAAATATCAGTGTATCTCTAGCACTGAGTATGGTGTAGGGTATTTTTAAAATGTTCCACTAACAAGCGGTGCCTATGGCTCAGTGAGTAGGGTACCGGCCCCATATCCTGAGGGTGGTGGGTTTGAACCTGGCACTGGCCAAACTGCAAACCAACAAACAAAAAAAAGTCCCACTAACATACTTCATAGTTTTATTTTTAATTTTTAATTTTTTTTATTAAATCATAGCTGTGTACATTAATGCAGTCATGGGGTACAGTGTGTTGGTTTTATATACAATTTGAAATATTTTCATCAAACTGGTTAACATAGTCTTCATGGCCATGGGTTTTGTTTTTGAGAGTTTTTCTTGTCCAGGTAGAGTGCATGGGCATCATCATAGCTCATTGCAGTCTCAAACTCTTAGGCTAAAGCAATCCTCCTGCCTCAGCCTTCCAAGTAGCTGGGACAAGCAGCTAATTTCTAAACACACAGCTAATTTCTCTATTTTTTGTAAAGAGGGGATCTCGTTTCTGTTCAGGTTGGTCTCAAGCTCCTGAGCTCAAGGGATCCTCCATACTTGGCCTCCCAAAGTGCTTCATACATACTCTGAGCTCTTTTTTTATTTATATGTGTGTTTTAAGATAACTGTATTTTGGCTCGGCGCCTGTGGCTCAAGTGGCTAAGGCGCCAGCCATGTATACCCAAGGTGGCGGGTTCGAATCCAGCCCGGGCCTGCCAAACAACAATGATGGCTACAACCAAAAAATAGCCGGGCGTTGTGGCGGGCGCCTGTGGTCCCAGCTACTTGGGAGTAGGAGGCAGGAGACTCGCTTGAGCCCAGGAGTTGGAGGTTGCTGTGAGCTGAGATGCCATGGCACTCTACTCAGGGGGACAGCTTGAGGCTCCTGTCTCAAAAAAAAAAAAAAGATAATTGTATTTTTCTGATGAATTGACCATTTATTGTTACAAAATCTAAATAAACAAGCTTTTCAATTCTAGGTGAGTGAATGAATGGTGGTGGAGATAATGACTTAGAGCTCCTGGAGGTTTGGAAGAGGCATTATTATTAACAAAGGCTAGGTTGTACCTTAGAGAGTGAAATAAAGTATGCCAACTTCCTTCCCACCTCCTCCACTTCAATCCAGACTTTGTGTGCCTCCTTAGTCTGTGAGCTCCATGAGTGTAAGGACCGTCTTTGCCAAACAGTGTTTCTAATGCCTATTTAATCTCTGTCACAGAATGCTCAGTAAACATTATTTGGTGAATGATTGTTAAATGTTACACACAAGTCCCCTTCAGCTATGAGTAGATGAGTGCTAGTGGTAGAGATGTGGGAATAGGAGAGGACTGGCAGGAGTTGAGAGTTACTAAACAGCTCTGGGGTGAGGGAAATTCAGCTTCCTAGGAATAGGGTCTTGGGAGTTTCTTAATACACATGAGGATCAACAGATATGACACAAAAAAGGGATATGATTTAACATGATCCTAATTATAAATAGTAGGTAACTGATAAAAAGGGAACTAAAAATATGCTTTGGCAGCAACTAGTCTCACTAATTGTAGACACAAGAATTAAGCTTAATTAGCATGTAGCACAATTATTTCTATCACTAAGTATGTGGCAATAAGAGAATGTGGGCAAGTGTTATGCAAACTATAAATCAATGTATTAATACTGCTCCCAGGCTCGGTGCCCATAGCTCAGTGGTTAGGGTGCCAGCCACATACACTGAGGCAGGCTGGTTTGAATTTGGCCCAGGCCTGCTAAAACAGCAACTGAAACAATAACAAAAAAAAAATCGTTGGGCGTTGTGGCAGGTCCTATAGTTCCAGTTATTTGTGAGGCTGAGACAAGAGAATCGCTTAAGCCCAAAAGAGGTGGCTGTGAGCTGTGATGCCATAGCACTCTACTGAGGGTGACATAGTGAGACTCTATCTCAAAAAAAAAAAAATATTGCTGCTATTATGTGTCAGGTTAGCTTTGCAGCAAGTTTGATTAAACTATAAACTCCACCTGTTTTATACCTATATAGATTTGTTCAAGTACATGGTTATATGCTTGTGATTTTAAGGCACCATCTATAACTTTATTCCTAGACGACTCTTGAAAGGGAAATTACTCCATTCTGGTAAGTTAATAAAAGTCTTATTTCTTTATAGTTGTGTTTCTTAATCTTTATTACCCAAACCCTTCTTATTCTGCCATCCTGGATAGAGTGCAGCTCACTGCAATCTCAAACTCCTGGGCTCCCCTTGTGCTTTTCTCACTGCATCTTTCCTCCAATTATAAAGCTTTACTTTCTATAATTTACATTACCATTTATTTAGACAAAGTCTCACTTTCTCACTCTGGTAGAGTGCCATGGCATCATAGCTCACTCCTGGGCTCAGGTGATCCTCTTGCCTCAGCCTCCTGAATAGGTGGAACTATAGGCGCCTGCAACAACACCCAGCTACTTTTAGAGACAGGGTCTCAATCTTGCTTAGGCAGCTTGAACTTCTAAGCTCAGGCAATTCATATGACTTAGTCTCCCAGAGAGCTAAAATTACAGGTGTGAGCCTATATTACTTTTTTAAAAAGGAAACACACACACAAGACTGAATTTGCTTTCTTAAAAGCACACTAACTTTCCCACCTGTAGAGAATTGCTGCTGTATAATCACACATCATTTATGTTTCTTGTAATAGTCTGAATTTTCCCCCTTGTTTTCCAGCATCATCTTGCCATTACATGAACCCATCAAATGCACTCTCTATATGGTTACTAGTGGTTAGCTCCTTGGGGCCAGTGACTAGGCTACATTTTGTGATTCAGTGGCATCAACTGGACTAATTCACAATCAAGACTGCAGGGTAGAATCATGGCTGCTTTTGTTGTTTTGTTTTGTTTTGCAGTTTTTGGCCGGGACTGGGTTTGAACCCGCCACCTCCGGTATTTGGGGCCAGCGCCCTACTCCTTTGAGCCACAGACGCCGCATGAATCGTGGCTGCTTTTAACCTATAATTGCAAAGAAATCAATAACAGCTTTGATGGTTTTCCATGTAAAAATGGATTTGGCTTTTCAAGTATCACTAGAAATGTGTATTTCATTCGAGAGTACACAAAAATAACTTCCAAACAATTTGCAGCTCAAAAAATGTACCCATATGCTGGAAACTAAAGAGAAAAAGAGAGGAATAAAACTCTGTAGTCAGCTTATTTATAAATCTGACAGATGGTGGCAATGCTCCTTGGAGTTAGTGTAAAGTACTAGTAACTTCCTCATCTTCATAGTAAGGTCTGGCAGGTAATTTTTAAAAAATATACAAGAATAGTCCTGTTAGGTCAGGTCATTAGACTACATTAATGAGGCTAAAACAGGTAGAATTCCGATGAATTCAGACAAATGTAAATACTTACCTTCTATAAAGGAGTCTTTCATCTCCTCTATGAAAGTTGAAGGTTACAGAATTAGGAGTCAGGGTCTAGCCTTTTCCTAAACCCAAAATGACTAGACTTTTCTCCAAGCTTTGAAATTGCCAGGGCTATAATGTCCTTAATTGTAGTATCTACCTTCCCACCACCCACACTTATCAAAAAAGGCAGCATCTTAGTGGGGATAAGAATCTGAATACTCATCTCTTTTTTTTGCAGTTTTTGGCCGGGGCTGGGTTTGAACCCACCACCTCTGGCATATGGGGCCGCCACCCTACTCCTTTGAGCCATAGGCACCGCCCTGAATACCCTTAATAAAAAGCCACAAAGACAAAGTCTGCAAGGAAGTCACTGAATCTTTATAGATCCTGTTTTTATTTTCTTTTATTTATTTAGAATCCTATTTTTATTTTCTTCCTAGAGGCATTTCCTTGGAGATCCTCATTTCTCCCTATTCCATGTCAATTCAACTTTGTCTAGATGGTTTGGCAGGGCAGACTCGGAGTACTCTATCCACCTAGCCACAGTAATTGTTCAGGAATAGAGATGTGGTTCAAATAAGACTAGTCAGTATCTTGCTGAGATTTTCTGGTACTATAAGAAAAGATAAAAGCCTACAAGGACCATGGCAGCCTGAGACTGAAGAGGCTGCCTTGCCCCTAAGTAGAAAGGCCTCTAAAAATGAGGCCACGTAGAGGGACTGGGGAAGAAAGAGTTCTGATGACATTTCTGACCTCCTAGCTGTAACCTTTGCCTTGGTTTCCCAGTTTCTAAGTCATAAGTTGCCCAACATCTACTGTTTTTCTTAAGTTTGTTTGCATTAGGTTTCTGATACTCAATAAAAAGGTTTCTTTTTCTTTTTTTTGGAGACAGAGCCTCAAGCTGTCCCCCTGGGTAGAGTGCCGTGGCATTACAGCTCACAGCAACCTCCAACTCCTGGGCTCAAGCGA
>NW_003852426.1:13848985-13870358 GCF_000181295.1 Otolemur garnettii
AAAAAAAAAAAAAAGAAATCACTTTAAGTGTAAATGGATTAAACTTACCAATTACAATCATCTGAATGTTTGTGTGAGCCCCAAACTCACTTCTTGAAACCTAATCCCCAATGCAATCACCTCTTTAGGAGGTGATGAGGTCATGAGGTCAGAGTCCTCATGAACAGGATTAATGCCCTTATAAAAGAAGAGTAAGGGAACTTGTTTGCCCCTTCTTTGATATGAGGTTACAGCAAAAAGACTTCCATCAATGATGAAGGGGTACTTATAAGATCCTGAGTCCAGGGTGGT
Source organism: Otolemur garnettii (assembly GCF_000181295.1). Lineage (NCBI taxonomy): Eukaryota > Metazoa > Chordata > Mammalia > Primates > Galagidae > Otolemur > Otolemur garnettii. Next base: position 13,849,277 of record NW_003852426.1, read on the forward strand.
GTCTGTGGCTCAAGGAGTAGGGCACCAGCCCCATATACCGGAGGTGGCAGGGTCAAACCTGGCCCTGGCCAAAAACTGCAATAACACAAAAAAAAGATCCTGAGTCCATAAGTGCCTTGATCTTGGACTTCCCAGCCTTCAGAATTGTGGACAATAAATTTCTGTTGTTTTTAAGTTATCTAGTCCAAAGTATTTTGTTATAGTAGCCTGAACAGACTAAGACACCAATTAGAGGACAGAAACCAACAAAATGGATTAGAAAAAAATATAATTCAACTATATATATGCTGTGTATAAGAGACTCACTTTAGATCCAAGGATACACATAGATTGAAAGTGAAAGAATGAAACGATGTTCTATGGAAATGGTGACCACAAGAGAGCTGAGGTGTGGCTATACTAACGTCAGACAAAATAGACTTTAAATCAAAAACTGTTACAAGAGACAAAGTCATTATATATTGATATAATGGTCAATGCATCAGGAAGATACAGCAACTATGAACATCTACATATCAGTCATCCTTTGGTATCTGCAGATCATTGGTTCTAGGACCTCCTGTAGATACCAAACTCTGAAGATGCTCAAGCCTCTTATATCAAATGAAATACCATTTGCATATAGCCTATACATATTATATACCTTGCTGTTTTCAAGATGGGGTCTTGTTATATCATCCAGGCTGGTCCTGAACTCCTGGGCTCAGTCCACTAGTTAGCTAGGCTGGAGTCAAATGCCTGGCTTCAAATAATCCTCCTGCCTTGGCTTCTTAAAGCGCTGGATTTATAGGCATAAGCCATGGCATCTGGCCTTGTATTATTAATTTTTTCCAAATATTTTTGATCCATGTTTGGTTGAATCCACACAAGTGGAATACATGGATATGGAAGGCCGACTGCAGGCAGGTCCTACGATAATTTTGGAGACTCCAGCACTCTACTTCAATAATAAATAGAACATCCAGACAGAAGTTCAATAAGGAAATAGAAGACTTGAATAACACTAAACCAAGTAGCCCTAATAACACACACAAAATACTTTTTTCAATGACAGCAGAATACACATTCTTTTCAAGGAAATGAAACATTCCCCAGATAGATTACGTGTTAGGTCACAAAACAATACAATAAAAATATCTAAGTTGACTGAGCATGATGGTTCATGCACAGCAGTTCTCAACCTGTTGGTCTCGACCCCTTTGGGGGTTGAAAGACTCTTTCACAGGGGTCGCCTAAGACCATCCTGCATATCATACATTTACATTACGGTTCATAACAGTAGCAAAATTATAGTTATGAAGTAGCAAATGAAAATAATTTTATAGTTGAGGGTTACCACAATATGAGGAACTGTATTAAAGGGGCACGGCATTAGGAAGGTTGAGAACCACTCTGCCCTAGCACTCTGGGAAGCCGATGGGGGAGGATCACTTGAGGTCAGGAGTTTGAGACCAGCCTAAGTAAAAGCAAGACTCTGTGTCTACTAAAAATAGAAAAAAAATTTAGCCACATGTTGTGGCATACACCTATAGTCCCAGATACATGGGAGACTGAGGCAAGAGGATCACTTGAGCCCAGGAGTTGAAGGTGCAGCAAGCTGTAACAAGTCCATTGAACTCTAGCCCTGGCAATAGAGCAAGACTCTGTCTCATTTAAAAAAAAAAAAAAAAATATATATATATATATATATATGCTAACTTAAAAAGAAGAGACATAGAAGGTTACATATGAAATATACAAAATAGGCAAATCCATAGATACAAGAAGCAGACTGGTGATTGCCAAGGGCCACACAAAGGTGAGAATGGAGACTAACTTCGTATGTGGTATATGGTTTTATTCTGGGGTAATTAAAATGTCATATATTTTATGATGTAAATTTCACCTCAATTTTAATTTAAAAAGTACCTGAGATGGCTCGGCACCTGTGGCTCAAGTGGCTAAGGTGCCAGCCACATACACCTAAGGTGGCAGGTTCGAATCCCCAGCCCAGGCCCGCCAAACAACAATGATGGCTGCAACCAAAAAATGGCCAGGTGCTGTGGCGGGCGCCTGTAGTCCCAGCTACTTGGGAGGCTGAGGCAGGAGACTCGCTTGAGCCCAGGAGTTGGAGGTTGCTGTGAGCGTGATGCCATGGCACTCTACCCAGGGGGATAGCTTGAGGCTCCGTCTCAAAAAAAAAAAAAGAAAAAAAAAGTACCTGAGATAGCAGTCAGAGCAGTGGTTACATTTTGGGGAAGTAGTGACTGGAAGAGAGTATAAAAGGGGTTCCCAGGATGTTGGTCCTATTTTATTTTTTGATTTCAGCGTTGGTTATCCAGATATATTCATTTTGTGAAAACTTTTAAGCTTAATAGTTGTGATGTGTGTTTTTTCTTTTGTGTGTCCTTTTTTGATATGCACATTATACTTTTTTTTTTTAGAGAAAGAGTCTCACTTTATCTCCCTCCGTAGAGTGCGGTGACGTCACAGCTCACAGCAACCTCCAGCTCTTGAGCTTAGGTGATTCTCTTACCTCAGCCTCCCAAGTAGCTGGGACTATAGGTGCCCACCACAATGCCTGGCTATTTTTTGTTGCAGTTTGGCCAGTTCCAGGTTTGAACTCGCCACCCTTGGTATACGGGCCCAGCACCCTACTCACTAAGCCACAGGTACTGCCCTGAACATTATACTTTAATACAAAAACTTACTTTAAAAAAGTTAAATATAGTTATCATATGACTCAGCAGTTCTATTACTAGGTATACATCCAAGAGAAGTGAAAACATATGTGCACACAAAAACTTGTATATGAATATTCATAGAAGCATTATTCATAATAGTTCCAAAGTAGAAATAACTAAATGGTTACCAACTAGATGGATGAATGAAATAGTGATACATGACACAGTAGAGATGAACCTTGAGAATATTATGCTAAGTGAAATAAGCCTGACACAAAAGACCACATATTATAAGACTCCATATATATGAAATGTTCAGAAATAGATAAATCCATACAGGCAGAAAAGAGATTGGTGATTGCCAGCAGCTTGGGAGTAGGAAGTACTTATGTCTGCTAATAGGTATGTGTTTTGGGGGGAGGTGAAATATTCTGGAATTAGACAGTTGTGATGGCTGTACAACAATGAAGATATTAAAAATCATAGAACTGTACATTTTAAAATAGTGAACTTTGTCATGTGAAATATTATAGATAATATTTTTTTTTCTTTTTTTTTTTGAGACGGAGCCTCAAGCTATCCCCCTGGGTAGAGTGCCATGGCATCACAACTCACAGCAACCTCCAACTCCTGGGCTCAAGCGAGTCTCCTGCCTCAGCCTCCCAAGTAGCTGGGACTACAGGCGCCCGCCACAACGCCTGGCCATTTTTTGGTTGCGGCCATCATTGTTGTTTGGCGGGCCCAGGCTGGGGATTCGAACCTGCCACCTTGGGTGTATGTGGTTGGCGCCTTAGCCGCTTGAGCCACAGGCACCGAGCCATTATAGATAATATTTCAATTAAAAAGTGAACCTTAAACTTTCATCATTCAAAATATATGTGAACTCTAGTATATCAAATTAACAGAAGTCCAAAGTGTTCTAAGAAAAGTTCTTTTTCCTCTGCCCATCCCACCCACACCATTGGAAAATTGAGGTCTAAGCAGCAAAGCAGGGGATGAAGGTAGGACTGGGGGTCATAGTTCAGTATACAAGCTTGTGACCAATATCTTGAACAAAGGAATTCCTTGAACAAAGGAATGTGATAGTTGATGAGAAACAGATCTTAGGTTGGAACAAGGGAAAGTGGTTGTGACAAAGTGTTGGCAGCCCTGGCACCAGGCTGCTTCCCAATGCTTCATTCAATGGGTCATTATGCATTAGAAATGAGTAGTCCTGGCTTGGTGCCCATAGCACAGTGGTTATAGCGCCAGCCACATAGGCTGGGGGTTTGGAGTTCGGCCTAGGCCAGCTAAACAATGACAACTGCAACAAAAAACAGCCAGGCATTGTGGTGGGTGTCTGTAGTCTCAGCTACTTGGGAGGCTGAGGCAAGAGAATCACTTAAGCAGAAGAGTTTGAGGTTGCTGTGAGCTGTGATGCCACCACACTCTACTGAAGGCGACATAATGAGACAGTCTCAAAAACAAAAAAAAAGGAGTTCTTCCTGATATAATCACAGCAGGAAGAGGCTCTAAAGTACTTTTTACCCTTTACTGACTTCTTTTTTTCCACTGATGACTTTGGTTATATATTATAAATTTATTGAGCCAGTAAATTAGACCTCCAGAACTCTAAAAGGATCCGGGTTTATAAATCAAAACCAAAACAGATTTTACAGTTTTCTGGGTAAATCTGGACCTGAGGCAGCTTAGAATTAAATAAATCTCAGAATTGATGGGACTTAAAGGTAAAGGTCAACAAAATTTTGCTGGGTTCTGGTTCTCATTCCTACTGTGTTCTGGAGCACACAGTCCCAAAGTACAAAGAAGAGTAAAAGAAGTATCTATTGGCATTTTAGATGATCAGAAAGTAATAAGGGGTTTCCTTGGTGTTTTGAAATAATACTTTCCTGCTCCAGGGTTCCAGAAGTTTCAATATTATAGGAGAAACAATAAGACTCAGTAGAAACTGACAGGTAGTTGTCTGGTATTTTTTCCAAATACCTCCTTTTCAAATACCCTGGATTTTTCAAATACCTTCTTTGTGATTATCCCCCTCATTGAGCCTCCTTTGCCTACATGTACCCTATTCCTCTAAGGACATACTCAATTTTATTTTGTTCTTGTATAGACCAGTAAAGGAGGCTGAAACTGAGATAGGAGACGTTCTACTTGATGGGGACCCTGGGGTCCGGGGCCCAGAAAGAACAAAAAGACCTAAACTCAATAGTTTTTACATAAATACCATAGCACAAAATGAAAAATGGAAATTTAGGAGGTAATTTATTCATTGCCAAATGAGGTAAGAAATGCCAACTCTAAAATATATTCCCTTAGCCAGGCATGGTGGCTCACTCCTAAAATCTTAGCACCTAGTACTCCGGGAGGCTGAGGCGGATAGACTGTGTGAGCTGAGGAGTTCGAGACTGGCCTGAGCAAGAGTAAGACCCTGTCTCTACTAAAAACAGAAAAAACTAGCCAGGCATAGTGATGGACATCTGTAGTGTCAGCTACTTGGGAGGCTAAGGCAAGAGGATCTCTTGAGCCCAAGAGTTTGAGGTTGCTGTGAGCTATAACACCATGGCACTCTACCGAGGGCAACAGAAGTGAGACTCTGTCTCAAAAACAAAAACAAAAACACGCACACACATAAAAAACATACCTTCCATGTCCATTCTCATCTTGTTCCTCTTCTACTGTTGTGTGTGTGCATATTTATATATGTGTGTATATATATTATATATATATATTTTTTTCCCCCATTCACTTACCATTTCCTAGCAGCTAAAATGACAACCCATTCAACTCCTGACAGCCATACCCACCTTCTGGAAGTCAGACCCTTGAAATGATTGCCTACTGGCCACAGGGGCGTTCATTATTCCCATGGTCTCTGTGGCTTCTATGCCTTGCTCCCTGGGCCAGAAATGTCTGCTGTATTCCTTCCTTTTGGAAATCTGAAGACTTCCGGAATTGCCCCTGAAAAGAAAGAAAAACAAGTAGGTGAGAGTTAATAACAATGTGATCATAATCATCTTTATGTAGGTGAGCTACAGGAAGGCTGGATGAAACCTTAATAGGGGCAGAATATCAGAGAAATGAAAAGAAAATAATACCTCAACATGGTTGATTTTATCTCTTTGCTATCTTTTCTCCACATCCTCTACCTTTCGTTTTCCCATTACGTTAATTTAGCCTCTATTTTCATCCTGTTAATTCACTTCTCTTAAACATACTCACTTCCCTTATTTCCTAAAAACTCTTTTCTTGCTTGATCTTCGGCAAATAGAATGAACAAAAGCCTGAAAAGTTTTAAATCATGACATTTAGATATCTGAGTTATTTTCTGTTCTTTTGCATATAGCAAACACTATGTGATGTCTTTTCTGTAACTGCATTAAATTAAGCTTTGTGAAGACAGGTATCTTGATTTATGCCGCTTTATGTAGAAGTGTTTATACAACATTAGTGGATATGCACAATCAGCTCAATGGAGGTGGGGCAAGAGAAGGGGAAGTGAAAGAGAAAGAGGAGGAAATAATGGTAACAGATTCTTGAAGAAGCTATGTTGCCCAGCATTGATGGGAAGAGAGGAATTTAGGTAGTCTTGAGGAAAAAGGACCAAGACTTTCTTAAAATGATGAAAAACAGATGAAAGAAGACAGGGATGCACTGAGCATAAGATACACAACTTAAAAAAAAACATTATTTTTTAATACATAAAAGTATACAGCCTATACACAATACCAGATGACCCTTAATGATAAAAACATTACATATTGTATATGTGTATGCATGTGTACATTTTATGCATAAAAAAAGTTTTTTCTAGAAAATGCATTTTCATGGTCAGAATGTTGAAACAAAACAGGAGATACAAATAAGTAAAACCATCCCTCCTCCCTCTTCCAAAGGCAAACTTTTTTGGTTACAATTTAGTTTTGATGAAATGGTAAGAAAATTTGGGGCCATAAAGTACCGAATTACTCCTTTAGTGAAATGAGAGAGATCTGGGGATGAACTGACTTCAACATGCTTATGGAATCTAGCTGGAAGGAAAAAGAGAGCCACCTAAAATTACAGCCCCCAAACCTTTCTCTGCTACCTCTAAAGTTAGTTTATGTTCTTTCCCATCCTCAGTTCCTCTTCTAGGAGCTGCAGGAGTAGTGTATTCCCCTTCTAGCCTAGCATCACTATTCCAAAATGCTGTGGAAATGAGGGAAACAGCAGCTGCTTTCATGGGCACTCACTGCTATTGATAGTGATTTGTATGCAAAGACTCAGGACAGAACGGAGAAGACAGTGAGCTTCAGCAGTGCTAAGCACCCAGCAAATACAATCAGCAATTTACAGTATTTATCTATTTATAAATTACTAAGTAACAAAAATCAGTTAATAAAAACAGCTGATACTACCACATTAATTCTTTCAAGAAATTTTTTATTGTGCACCATCTATGTGCTAGGCAATTGCACCATGAATACAATGATTAAAAAAAAAACAGTAAGTAAAGACAAACTTCTTGTTTTGGAGAGTTTATAATGTAATTGGGAAAAGGTAGGGGAAACATATTCATCAAAGAAACATACATGTAGAATTACAACTATGTTAAGTGCTACAACATAAATATACATATTTATGTTTTTTTCTGAAAATTTATATGGCTCGAGGGCAAATCAGGAGAGATGCAATTTTTTTAAGAAAAGATTTTGATTATAAACTCTGATTTCCTTGGTATATCAATAAATACTGTTATTACATAGTTTTAAAAAAATTACATAAACATTACTGTAAAACAAAATTCTAAATAAACATGAAATGTGCTCACATTCCCAAACTATTCTCATTTGTTCATGCTCTCACATAAATGGTTAAAAAATGAATACTTTGCTTAGGTTCTCATCCTGGGCTTGGTAGGTAAGCTTTGTTGAGGTAAGGAGAACCAAAGTTTAGGAATGTACACATATATTTTTAAAAACCACTCCTCTTACTTCTGCGTAGGTTACCTCCTCTTGAAACTTACCCTCAATTTTTAAAAAATATACTTAATATCCCTATGGGATGCCTGTATCTACCCTACCTGCTACCCCATTCTTCCTTAGTCCCCAAACCTGGTAGTCTGATAAATTATGGACTCATATTCTGGCGTAGTTAACATTAACTTTTTGACTTTTTAGAGAGATGAAGTGGCTTGGGGTAAAGTGGGAACACTCAACTATATTATTCAGCAAGTATCAGCAGAAACAAATTATGTGCCCTGTGAACAGCTGTGAACAGAATGATGCTTATAAATAAGGAGGCATTCATTCACAAAGCTGAATGGAATTTTTAGGGGCTTATTTCTACAAGGTAAATAAATTTAGGTGTTTGCCCAAATTCAAATCTAACTGCTGATAATTTGTTTTCACAGTTGAAGGAGTCCAATAAAAATTTGTCTTGGGGCGGCTCCTGTGGCTCAGCGAGTAGGGTGCTGGCCCCATATACCAAGGGTGGTGGGCTAGAGCCCGGGTCCAGCCAAACTGCAACAAAAAATAGCCAGGGATTGTGGTGGGTGCCTGTGGTCCCAGCTACTCGGGGGGCTGAGGCAAGAGAATCGCCTGAGCCCAGGAGTTGGGAGGTTGCTATGAGCTGTGACGGGCACTCACAGGGCACTCTACTGAGGGCAACAAAGTGAGACTGTCTCTAAAAAAAAAAAAAAATTGTCCTGATGTTTGTATAAATTCGAAAGTTGTAACACAAGCCACATATAAAGATCAGAGCCCACTGCTTACATGCTTGTGTCTTACAAGTTGAACACTTATTTAGTACTGGGTTACAGTGAATAAAGTGAATGAATATGCTCTAACTCTAGGCACTAGCTATGGGTTAGAGTTCTGCCCTTTCTTGATGGGCTCCAAAGCTAGATCTTGTTGATTAAAGGGAAAGAAGCTAACAACACTGCCTGTCTATACTGCAGAATCCTAAAAACTCTTCCTCTGCTGGTTCAAGGAAGATAAGAAGAATGCCATTCCTTCATCTCTTAGAAGTGAGCATTAATCCAGAAAAATCCCCAGATTGGTAGATGCATTTGGTGTAAATCTTGAAGTTATCCACTGAGCACAAGAGCTGCTACCAAAGCTTAGGCCCAAAGTACTCCAGCCCCAGCTACTTGTATTAGTTCTGCCCTTCCTAGACGCTGCCCCTCTCTTGTCAGCCCCCTCGACCCTGCCTAACCTAGACAGTAAGATTATGACTCTGAGAGGAAGTGACATTAGAATTAGGACCTGGGTATGATCAAATTTCTCCACTCTTCCCTAAAGCCACCTGTCTCTCCCCAAAGAGAGGTGAATTTATAAGTGAATAGGCCTGACAATCAGCATAAATTGGCACGTAAAATTCTTATTTTTACTGAATTCCTGTAGATAACCTACAAAAATGGGAAAGGAGAATTTCTCTGGGAAAACAAATCTCTCTGAAGCTCAGCTCACCTGGGTTTAAACTTTACTAAAAGGTGCTTTTTGAGCTAATCTATCATTTCTAAGCCAGAAAAGTTCACTGGATTTAGGCTTCAGAAAAAAAAAGAACAAAAAAAAAACCACACCAAAAAACAGGCCTAGAAAGATTACACAGGCAGGATGGCCTAGCACTGTACATATTTGGTGCTAAGATGGAGATGATGATCTCATTTTAAAAACATAAAAATGGGCTCGGCACCTGTGGCTCAAGCGGCTAAGGTGCCAGCCACATACACCTAAGGTGGCGGGTTTGAATCCCCAGCCCAGGCCGCCAAACAACGATGATGGCTGCAACCAAAAAATGGCCAGGCGTTGTGGTGGGCGCCTGTAGTCCCAGCTACTTGGGAGGCTGAGGTAGGAGACTCGCTTGAGCCCAGGAGTTGGAGGTTGCTGTGAGCTGTGATGCCATGGCACTCTACCCCAGGGAGATAGCTTGAGGCTCTGTCTAAAAAAACAAAACAAAACATAAAAATGAAACAACCCTGCAACACAGAAGTACTTGTCTCAAATCATGGCAAAGCAAATGGCTGAGGTATATTCAAGGATCTAGCTCAAATCTGTGCCCTTTCCCCAATATGATGAAGAAAGGCCAAAATAACTTCCAAACTGAAATTAGTCAAGGTTCTAAAATTAAATAACCTCCCAAGCTCAACCTAAGGACTCTACAGTTCTGCACACAAAAAAAAAAAACAGAAAAAAAAAATCTTAGGAAAAAATGACCAGCAATTTCACATCATCCCTGAGAAGCAGGAGGAGAATAGGACTCTGGGACAGAGATTAGAAAATCTGAGGACTGAGTTCTCTGGTTCCCAAGAGCACCTTTAACAAGAACCTGATTGTCCTAGGGGATCTTACTTCCCAGAAGATCCTTGGGAAAGTCAACACAAGGATATATAAAAAGCTTTGAATTGGATAATGCCAATATCAGACCAGCTGACTACTCACTACCCATCCTGGCAGCACTGAGGCATAGACTATATAATTTAACATTCTGGCATGAAGAAAGTAGCTCTAACAAGTGAAAGAAAGGGTGTGGGTTGACAGTAAGGCAGCCAGGGTTCATTATTCTAGTTTTCCTTTGGAGTTCAAACGTGTGTGGTTTCAAAACAAAAATCCAGAAAGAAACATGAGATTAATGCATTTATTCCAAGTAATTAACACATGAAAAATAAAGTTAAACTTGCCCAAGACAACTCATAAATTCTTTAATCTTTTTAACAAAATGTACAACTCAAAACATCACACTATGGTGGACATAACTCAGGGAAGGAGGTAAAGATACAGTAGGTTTGTGGAACAAGGAATGAGTCCGATCCCAAGACAAATTTGAGATTCTACCTCTTCAGTACAGAAATGGCCACTGAACAATTTAACACAATTTAGTACAAAGTATTAAGGAATCACAATACAATGAAAAAGGCCATTTAAAAAAAAAAGTGATCCCCAAAAGTATATCTGCTTCCAAAACTGAGCCACGAATATTAAGCCTTACCGATTTGTCGTCTTCCAAAAGTGAGCCTGCCAGGTTTTCTTCCATGTTTACTGAGCCATTTCCATACAGGTCTGTGAGTTAGCAGGACCATCTCAAGCAAAGGCAACAGAGTAAGGGAGGTACATACAGGAGTTGACATGCCAATAAGGGGAGTAGCCAGTAACAAAACAATTACTAATGATACATTTCAAACAATGTTAAGGCATCCAAATGAAAGCCTAAAGATGAACAATTCTTCTTTCAAGTTTTCCACTTCAGTAAGCTCTCTGGTGTTTCTCCAGAGATCCATCAGCTGCCCAGGAAATTGGGTAGGAATACAACACAGCAATTGGAGAAGTCTTCTCTCCCTCCCTCCTCCCCCACATTCCAGAAATGGCAGAGTCAAAGCCAAAATACAATTGGAGCACACTATGAGGTGAGGCAAATAGACATTTGATTTTAATGACAAAATTGGCCAAAACAAACAAAAAAATGAACAGAAAACACTTTTTACAGATATGTATAGAAGTTATGATTGATTTGTCTGGTATCTTAAAGGGAAAGGAAAAAAGGAGGTAAATTTTTTAGTTTCCACAAACATGTACTGTAGCTGACTGCATCTCTTGGTGTAGATTCCAGGTGAGATAGTAAACTAGTCCTGAATCATCTGGGTGTCTGATTTCTAGAAGCCAATTAAATTCATCCACAAATAACTCTGGGTATTTATTCTTGCTTGTAAACACTGGATTCTGTGTGGTCCTGGATGGCATCAATTGTAGCTTCTCGTTCAACCATTTCCTCAGGGACCATATTGCCTCCAACTACCTGTTCCCTTGGAGAAGACTGTGAAGCTGAATTTTTTACAAAATTCAAAGTGTTGCCATTGTCCTCATCTACTTGAGGAAGTGCTGTGTCTGTGATGGATGCATCAGGTATTTCTAGTGGTAGTGGGCCCATCTCCAGGGAACTATACTTAGGAGGGTCACCTGGCTCAGAGAGTAGAGAACACAGTTTTTCTTTCTGAACCCCAGAAGTCCGTGTTACAAAGTCAACAAGGTCTGGAAGGCAAGGAGATGGCCCGAGGCCTGCAGGATTAACTGTTTCTGATTCCAATCTGAGTGACTCTTGTTTCTCTAATTGGCAAGTTTCTTCTACTTCCTCAGGCATCATTCCTCCTGCTAACAGGTCAAGGGCCTGATGCATTCCCTCTAGGGCCCCCAAGCCACGGTCAATATTTTCTAGAGGAAATTCAGTTTTCGAAATATTAGAAGTGATTCTACTTCTTGGATTAGATGAGTTTTGTTCACTCTCCGTCTCAAAGTTAAGCACCAAGGTTTTGGGAGAATCTAATGGAAAACCAGAAAAAGATGGGATTGATTCAAAATCAGTGCAAATAGAGGGATTACACTCTAGAGGTGATACAGAATTTTCTTCACATACTTTCTGAGACAGGGTGGCTGGTGATCTATGTGCTGGATCTACCTGAGTATTACAGATATCAACATGCATATTCCTCAGATTATCCAGGGTGGCAAGCTCCTCTACCTTTAAGTCTGTAGCTTTGAAGTCTTCTAAGGCCTTGCTTTCTATTGTCACTGTTAATTCTGGATGGACGTCTTGTAGCTCCAGAGCTTCTACTTCTGGTTTCTCTGGGCTCTCCCAGGTCTTTGGCTTCTTACTGTTCTCATCCCAAACAGTCAGCTCATAGATCTTTTGACCTTGAAAGTCTTTTGATCTTTCTCTCTTGAGTTGGAGGCTTCTGTACCTAGAAGTTCTAGATGCTGGTTCTGGAGCTGAATTTTCTAAGCATTCCTCACTACCAGCTGAAACTCTTTGTTCCTGTGAACTATCTGTTAAACACACAGTAGATCTGACTGGGGTCTGAAGATGCAATTCTGGAGAAATTTTCATAGGTATATCTTGTGGGTTCAAGAGTAATGCCCTAGCTTCTGATGGATATGAGTCTAGTTTTGTCTTTGTGGAAGAGAGAGCCTGTGCACTCAATTCAATCGCTACTTTACTTGTAGTTTCACTTCCTGTTATCAATTTCTTGGACTGTTCAGCCTCCTTGTCAATCATTAGCAACTTAGGCTGTTCTACTTCTCCTTCCCACATGTACCTGTTCCCATGGTTTAGATTAGAATTTTCTATGCTGTGTGGCCCAGTGTTGATCCTGGCTCCCTCTTCAATAACCCCCTCAGAGAGTTTTGCTACCCTTCCTTTTAGTTCACTGTGTGGGTCTACCTCACTTTCTCTAAAATCCTCAGAATATTGAAGCTCTTGGCTTTCTTTATGCTGGTTACCAGATTCAATGAGGTGGATTTCTACTAACTTCTTAGATTTCTTGGTATAGCAGTGTATATCTAAGAGCTGACGGGTTGCTTCTACACCAGGTGGCCCTGGCTCTCCTAGGTCAAGGTCAGTTTTCTCCTCTGGAGATATATCCCTATTAGTGTCATTCTGGAAAGAACTAGAAGTCCACATAGCCAAAGTATCTGTCTTTGGGGTAAGAGTTTCATAAGGTCTGCTTTGACATAACCTTGTCAGAGGCTGTAAGAAGCCATAGCTGCTGCCTCTGCTTTTTGGGTCTATATGTTCTACCACTGACCACTTCCCTAGGGGCACCAGAGTTTTTGCAATGGGCTTTTCAGAGTTGTTGACTATAGAAGCAGTAGCCAAACCACTATCTTGAGACTTCTCTTGGGATGCACTGCTGTTCAAAGTAGAAGTCGAAGAGTTGTCTAAACTTTCAGGTTTAGAGAGGCTGCTGTTTTCCCCGTTGGCCAACAGACCACCACTCAGCTTAGTCTCAGGGGCCCCCTTTCCACCACTACTATAGAATATGTCATATAGGTCCTTAGCATTGGCTGTGGCTAAGCATGAATTTCGCTTCTCCAATTTTTTTGCTTGTTCACTGAACACACTTGAGAGGGGTGGCGGAGGACGTACTAACACAGAGAACAGGGTCTGGTCCCGGTCACTCTCACTCACCCCAGGAGCTGTCTCATCAGAAGGAATGGGAGCTGGATGTGCTGAAGCCATGATGGCTGCAGGCAACACTGGGTTCAAAATGGTAGGACCCTGGAATCCAGGGCTGAGAGTCTGAGATACAACTGGATTTGATTTTACTGGAGTCAAGACAACATTTGCTTGTGCAGCAGATGGGGCAGCTGGATGAGGTATAGCTGGGGGTGGGGGAGGTGGTAGCATTGGCTCTGGTATATGGGATGGCTCATTTTTTTCAGCCAGCACCATTTTTTCATCTGGAGACCCTTTCAGAATTACCTCTTCCCCTCCAAATGCTTTAGAGATGATGTCTGGAGGTAAGAGAAGATCAGCTGAAGACTCTTTAACCACTGGCAGAGGTTTAGCAGTTGTTCCAGAGGATTTGATGGACAGAAAGGTGTTAAGAGGAGCTGGTTTGCTCACTGTGGCTGAACCTGACTTGCGGAGTACTGTGGATGGAATAGGCAGGTTAGGTCGGATCTTAGTCTGTGTTGAAGTTGTTACAACAGGCATCCAAGGGTTGGTATGCGCAACAACAGTTTTCCCGGAGAGCTTGATCTTGATGGGTTTTGCCTTTCCAGCTTCAGCTTTGCCATCCTCTTTGTCTTTACTGCTTTCCATGATCTCTTCTTTAGGGATACTTGGGGCCACCACCGAACTTTTTTCCTCTTCTTTTTCTGGCTTCTTCCAGCTGAATTTCCCAAAAGAAGATGAAGTTGGTGATTCCTTCTTTACCTCTTCTTTTAATTGAAGTTTGATAATGTTCCTTTTATTTTCGACTTTTTCAGGGGAATTCCTACCCTCAGAGAGTTGGTCTTCTAATTCATCAGAGACCTTGTCATCCACCTTTATTTCTTTCATGACCTTTGCCTTTTTTTCTTTCTTCTCCTCCTTTGGTTTCTCACTAAGTTTGCGCTTTAGCTCACTCTGCCGTCGCCGTTCTGTCTCTAGGACCACAGCCAAGCCAGCTTGACGGTCCAGATTCCGCCGCTCCTCATATAATGGGTTTTCATCCACATATTTCTAGGAAGAGAAAATATAAAGGCTCAACAACGGGTCAACATACTATAAGAGAAAAAACCTTGGCCCACCACTATTAAGAGTACACGTAGTAGAAATTTCTAGCATAATCTTCCTCAAGGATATAGGTGGTTCTATCAGTTCAGTATCTCTCATTAGGACTGAGGAGAACTTCCTCATGGTTATATAAGATTGGAAGTGTCAATGACTTTTTCTGGCTCTGAAGTTGTTCGACAAAGTCAAAAGAATTACTGCAGGAAAGTGGAAATTCCACAGACTACTATAAAGACCAACCTTATATTTCTCATTATGTTGGTGACCCTTCACGTGTTGCTCCCCAGAAATTGGATCCCCCAAAAATTCCTCACAGAGCTGGCAGTAAAATCCAGTGATAGGAATCAGAAACTCAGAGCCTAGAAGAAGTAAAAAAAAGTCAAAGCAATAAGCTGTTTCCATCTAGAGTAACAGCAACTAAAGGAAATCCCATCACCCCTCTGCAATAAAATGGTTACAGTATTTAGGACCTTACCCCCTTTGAAGTCAGAGTAGCAGTTAGGTGAATCACATTAGTATAGTTTTCTCAATCTAAGGCTTGAACTCTAGACCTCTATTCTTTCTCCTCTTGGGAACACTTACTAGTTAATTCACAAGTTTCTTGTTAGATCTATTCCTGTTGCTGATTCTCCTCAAACTCTAATTAGTACAAAGCATCTTAGGAGATTTAAAAATTATACTCCTGAACAGACCACTACCATTACCATTTATATAAGGATCTCTCATGTTGATAATTTCTCAGGAAATCTATATAAATCAAAAAAGATATGGCCATATGCAGTGGCTCACACCTGTAATCCTAGCACTCTGGGAGGCTGAGGCAGGTGGATTGCCCAAGCTCACAGGTTTGAGACCAGCCTGAGTAAAAGTAAGATCCCGTTTCTAAAAATAGCTGGGTGTTGGGGCGGGTGCCTGCAGTCCCAGCAACTCGGGAGGCTGCAACAAGAGAATTGCTTGAGCCCAAGAGTTTGAGGTTGCTATAAGCTATGACGCCATGGTACTCTACCGAGAGGGACAAAGTGACACTCTGTCTCCAGAAAAAAATAATAATCAAAAGGACATAGCAGCAACTCTGGCTACTTATGAAAGTTAAGAACTTGCAAAGTTTAAAGACAAAGAAACTTTCTACTTCCCAGCTGTTTAAATGGAAATTATCCTTTAACAATGACTCAAAATATTTTATACTTCTTAGTTGAAAAGCAGTTAAATTCTGCATCTCTCAATGTCCTTTTTTAACCTAGACTTTAAGTAAATAAGATTTTGGTGTGTAAACCAAGGGTATTACAGTTTTAAGAATGTATGTTTAAAATCTGTCTTATTTTTGATCATATGGGTAGAGATCATTGTCTTATAGATCTCTTTATAACTTCAGGACCCCATGTATTGTTTTACACAAGGCATTCTTGGCTTGGCATTTGTAGCTCAACAGCTAGGGCACTGGCCACATACACTGTGGCTGGTGGGTTCAAACCTGGCCCAGGCCTGCCAAACAACAATGACAACTACAACAAAAAAAAATAGCTGGGTGGTGGCGGGCACCTATAGTCCCAGCTACTTGGAAGGCTGAGGCAAAAGAATTGCTTCAGCCTAAGAGTTGGAGGTTTCTGTGAGCTGTGACACCACAGCACTCTACCAAGGGTGACATAATAGAACTCTGTCTCAAAAAAAAAAAAAAAAAAAAAAAGAAAGAAAAAGAAAAAAAGAAGGTATTCTTATAGGTTTGTTAAAAGAAATGGCTATGTCCCACACTATGCTGCTTCCTAGCACCTTAGTTTAGGGACACCTCTTCCTTGGTAGAACATAGGGAAACCACAAAGAGGGCATAGAGGAAACATACCTTTCGCTGGAACAGTTATCTTGTCAGTGCGCTTTATAGCATCTTGCTTGGCCTCACTCTGGGTCTTTGAAGCCCAAGGTCTGTTGTAGGGATCCAGTGTCTATTTGTAAGAGGCAGAGGTGCTCACACAACAGCACTAAAAACTCAATGACCCACTTTTCTCTCTTTTTTTCTCCCACACATAAGACCAGGGGACCAGAAGCCCCAGTTACCCACCCCCACCCTCTCTGCCAACTGTTTAAACGGAAATCACCTGTGGAAAAGGTAAACACATGTTAGAGCAAGTACTAGAAAGATAAAATGAAACAAAAAATCAGGTACTCAAGGAATCAAAAGAGGCAGAAGCCTCACTTACACTTATCATGATGTTTAGTTACAGGCAGATCCCCTGGACTGAGACCTAGGGACGGTGTCTCCTTTGTTGGTAATTCTTCGCTCTTCAGATTGGGGCTCCTTCCCATATGAGAATATTTCATTTTCCAGCTTTGTAATGCAGATGGGGATATAGAAGTTTGAGGGGAATGAGGATGAGAGTAGAAATAACAGAGAGCAGGACACCTACCTGTGTGTGCTTCTTATTGTGCATATGAGTGAAGAAGTCAAACATGGTCCCACAGATGGTATTACAGTCTTTGCACCAGTGATTGCCAGCGTCATAATACTCATAAGCAGCAGTGGGCTGATCCAACTGCTTAGTAGCTGCCTGGGGGCTTTCGGCAGGCTTAGGGCTCTTAGTACGGGACTTCTCGTTGTTTACCTTTGACTCCTAGAGAGGAAAAAAGGAATTTATAAGGAATTCAAAACAATCTACATGTGTCTTCTCTGAAAAAAGTGGCAAA
Source organism: Otolemur garnettii (assembly GCF_000181295.1). Lineage (NCBI taxonomy): Eukaryota > Metazoa > Chordata > Mammalia > Primates > Galagidae > Otolemur > Otolemur garnettii. The sequence goes on from NW_003852426.1 coordinate 13,866,640, forward strand.
AATAAAAATACGGCCACATGACCATATTTCCAATACCCAAAACTGCACAAGCTTGGGGGAACCCTAAGAGAAATCTGTCTCCAAGGCTTAGACTCTACAGTGCTATCACACCATGGACAGTAAATCATAATGGCAAATATATTTATTTACATATCCTAAAATATCTCTAGAATACTACCCAAGATTACAGAAACATTAGCTACCTCTGGAAAAGGAATTGGAGAACAAAGTGTGAATAGGAGTCTTTTCACTGTATACTCTCTAATAGATGTTGAATGTGTTACCTATACAAGTAAATATGTTAGTTAAATTTGAAAATCATAATGGAAACTAGGGAGGGGAAAAATGCCAAAATGGAAAAAGTAATTGACAGGTTAAACAGAGCAAATAAAAATAGGTGATAGTGAACTCACTTATTATATGCATCCTGGTATGGAAAACCAGAGAATAGGGTTGGTGTTGTGCACAGATAAAGCAGAAAAAGGGAAGAATTAAAAGAATCTGGGTAAAATATTCCTAATTGCCTAAAATATCACGGTTAATATTTAACACCTCTGTATTAATCTGAATAATCTTTTAAAAGATTATCAATTCCCCCAAATTAAATTACCAGTAATAAATAATATGAATTAATTTGTTACCAAGCTGGGAATAAGACACTCAGGAAATGAGAATTTTGGTTAAGGCTAATGAGTAAGGCACAGAAAAAAAGATAATTTTGCAACAAAGAGGGTTAAGTATGAAGTGCTACAGTAGACAAGATGAGGGAATTGGGCACCTGTAATATTAGCTGGTGGGGAGAAAACAGGATACAGAAAGAAAAACAATTAGAGGTTCAAAGATACTCTTTCCCTACCAGAATCCTATTCAAGAGTCACTAAATAAGAGTCACCCCCCCCCAAAAAAAAATCACACTCAACAGGTAGGAGATGGGAAGAGTTCATATACTACTAGATACAATATTCCTTACTGCTGAGGTGAAAACCAAACGCATATCCCCATTAGCTTCAGAGAACATAAAGACTCACCCCAATCAAGATGATAAATTATCATGGAGTGAGTATATAACAAGAATGTATAAGTCAACTATAAAGGTCCAGAGCTTTTAACTCTTTTCCCATCAATGGCCCTGGACTCAAGACCTAGGTATAAAAAGACTACACTTCTACCTGGCTGAGAAAGAGTACTCTCCCAGGAAGACAAGGAGAAATTAGAGATTGGGTGATAGATAATACAGAATATATCCTCTTTCCTACCCCTCAACATTAACTGAACACGTACTGTATGACAACATACTGTATGCCATGAAAAATATAAATAAGCTATATAAATAAGCTATATTCTTTTACTCTCAAGAAGCTCTCATTTAGTGGAGAAAGACATGAGAACACTTGTTAAGTACAACAAAATGAAATAAGTCTTACAAAGAAATAATGCTATATTACGTGAATGTAAAAGAAGAGTGGAATTCTGGAAATTCTTCATGGAGGAGGTAGTATTCAAGTTAGGCCTTAATAGATGAGTGAAATTAAGAGAAATATTATTCGAGGCTTAGAGGATTACTAATGCAAAATCAGAGAGGTGTAACAGTATATTGCACATCTTGAAAGCTATAAGCATTTTGAGGTACTAGGAGAATAAGATAAGATAGTGTAATGTTTCTTGAGCAGTAATTACTACTATGTACCAGGGACCAAATTATATACTGGGGACTATACTGGAGAATGAGACAGATATGGTCCCTGATCTTTTGAACCTTAAAATCTAAGCCAGGCATAGTGGCTCGTACCTGTAATCTTAGCACTTTGGGAGGCTGAGGCAAAAGGATAGCTTGAGGCCAGGCGCTTGGAACCAGCCTGAGCAACATAGTGAGTCCCTATCCCTACAAAAAACAGAAAAATCAACTGAATGTGGCTACATGCCTGTAGTCCCAGTTACTTGGGAGGCTGAGGCAGGAGGATACTTGAACCCTAGGAATCTGATGTTGTGAGCAATGGTAACAACACTGCACTCTATCCTAGGCAACAAAGTGAGGCCTTGTTTCAAAAAAATAAAAAAATGAAAAGAAATCTGATTGGGGAAACACATACAATCATATAATTACAAATGCCATAATAAATGCTTAGAAGGAAAATTACAAGGTATCACCAGAGTGTGTATCAGGCAAATGTAAGCAAAGGTATCCAATCTGTGGCTCATGGCCTACATGCTTATTATTTGAGGCCTGGTTTTGCTTATCTGTGGTATTGGATATAGCAAAAAGTATGCACAGACCTTTCTTTGCTCATCAGCTTTTGTTAGTGTTTATGTATTTAATGAATGGCCTAGAGCAATTCTTATTCTTTCAATTTGCAGCAGCAAAAAAAAAGGTTAGACATCCCGGGTAGGCAATCAGAAAATGGAGTTAAGGAAGTCATTTAAACTGAGATCTAAAGGATAAATATGAGTTAGTTAGAAGGGGGGATAAAGAAAGAGTTCAGCTTGCAGAGTAATAAAATAAAAAGGGGGAACAAAGGGATGACATTTAAGGAACGAAAAGGCTAATAATGAAACTACAGGGAGCAAGGTGGAAAAAGACATGAAATGAGGCTGAATAAGTAGGCAAGAGAATAAGTATCACTCTCACTGGCTGTATGTGGCGAAAGGATTAAAAATACAGCAATACACATTGGATGGCAATGTGATGATAAACTGGATGGAATTAAGATTTATTCTGGAGGGGGAGCTGACAGAATATATAATTGATTGGGTATGGAGAAGTTAGAGAAAGGAAAGCACTAAGAATGCTTTTTTTATGGGCATGAAAACTGCTAGATAGTGGTGCTATTCATTGAGAATGGGTAACACTACAGAAGAAAAAGGTGGAGGTAGATTAGGCATAATCATTAATTTAGTTTAGGACATGATGAATTTGAGGTGCCTATATAAGGAAGTAGAAATGGTAAGCAGGCTGTTAAGACACTGAGAAGACACATGGTCTATTACCATTGAAAGGGGGAAAAAATGGCCTAGGGAGAAAACAGAATTCTGAAGAACTGGACTAGGATTGATCCCTGAGAAACTCAAATACAATAGAACTTCCATAGCTGACTATATACCTACATTGACCACCTTCTAAAGTTGACTTAATTTTCATAGACTGGGCATGCACCACATGTATGTATCAGTACAGAAGGCCTAGTTCCTTATGTTGATCAGTTAGTTACAGGCCCTGGGGTTGTCAACTTACAGAGGTTCCACTGTATTTGAAGATCATATACAAGAGGATAGACAGTAAAGGAGGCTAAAAAGCAGCCATTATTGTAGTAGGAAAAAGAAATGTAACAGAAGCCAAGGGGGAAAAATATTTGTAGGAAAAAGCAGTTCTCTACATCAAATGCTGCAGACTAAATTGTATCTACTGGCTTTAGTAACATGGTGGTGACTTGAACATGAACCTGGTTGCTAAACATGAAGCCCCAAGAAAGTGTGAGGGTAGAAGCAAGAGTGGAGTGGGTTAAGGATAAATGCTAGAACAAAAACATAGAAGGTCCTGAATGATGAGTTGGATTTTGTGAGTAATAAAGAACTACTGAAGGCTCGGCGCCTGTGGCTCAAGTGGCTAAGGCACCAGTCACATACACCTAAGGTGGTGGGTTCGAATCCAGCCCGGGCCCGCCAAAACAATGGTGGCTGCAACCAAAAAAAAAAAATAGCCAGGTGTTGTGGCAGGCACCTGT
>NW_003852426.1:13870788-13880962 GCF_000181295.1 Otolemur garnettii
AAAAAAAAAAAAAACACCAAACCCTACTCAAATTCTGAAGGAGAGTACTGTGTTCTGATCTATACTTTGAGAAAATTACTAACAAGAGTAAGAAGAGGTTGGAAAAATAAGCTAGGAAAATGGTTACAAAGCTTCTGTAGGAGTCTATGGGGAGAAAGACGTAAGATAACAGAAATGGAAAAGTTGAGTTGTTACCTTGTTAGAGGAGGAGTTAGAAGATAATGATACTTTTTCTGGGCTCTTAGATTTTTCTGCTTTCCCAGGCTTTTCTGTAGGCTCTTTACTGTCACTTGAAGACTTCTGAGATTTATCAAAGATGTTAATTCCCAAGATTTGAGCCACTTTGTCCAGTTCAGATTGCTTCTTTTCTGCCTCTTCTGCCTCTTGTCGGAGCTCTGCAATGTCCTTCATAATGTTATCCTGAAGCCGACTCACCTCCACCAGCAGCGGGTCTTTGTGGCCATCCTTCTCCCTTCGTTTCTTGCGTAGCATTTCCCCTGCATAGTCAAATGTCAACAAAAAGAAACAGAAAAAATAAGTTAAGATGAGTAATTTTCATTTGTAAATAGTAATCCATCAGGGTTTTATGGTTACAAAATCTTTTCCCATGAAAGTTTCTAAGAGCAAGTTAAGATTTTCCTACATGGGCTCGTATAAGTGAAGCTTTTATGAAGGTAAAGAGGAATAATTATCTTTTATGTAAGGGTTATTAGCTTAGGATCTACGGACAGGCTTCACAGGCTCTGTAAACTTCCGTAATAATATATACAAGTTTGTGTATGTGTCTGTCCCGAAAAGGTTAATAAATGCTATAACTATGAATCTAGCTGCTGTTTCCTTTTTAGGTAGCCAAACAATTATTTAGAGGATAAAAACCACTTAAAGTCATACATTTAACTTTGTCTGATTTAAGGGCACCTTAATTTGTCCTTTTTCTTTTTTGAGACAAAAGTCTTATTCTACTGTCTAGAGTGCTGTGGCATCAGCCCAGCTCACAGCAACGTTAACCTTCCTGGGCTCAAGTGATCTTTCCGCCTCGGCCTCCTGAGTAGTTGGGACTACAGGTACCTACTTCAATGCCCAGCTACTTTAACAACTTCTATGTTGAGTTTTAGGTTTTGCCTCAGACTCACCCAATTTTATCTTCTAGTCTAAATTCCAAGTCCTCATATTAATTATCACAAGATACATAATTTTTCTTCTATGAACATGTCCAAATCCAGACTTTTTAACTAAATTTATCATCCTTAAACTGTCCAAACCCAGACAAAAGCAATTATCTTCTCCTACTCTGTTCTTTCATACTAATCACCAAGCTTCAGTATTCAGAAGTCTTGTGATTCTTTCCTCATTGTGTATATAAATTCCTAAAAGCACAGATGTAGAGATGGAATAAAAAGTGAGGTAGCATAGGGTGGCTCTGGCCCCATATACCAGAGGTGGCGGGTTCAAACCCGGCCCCGGCCAAAAACTGCAAAAAAAGAAAAAAAAGAAGGCAGCATAACAGCTGTGGCACCCACCACAATACCCAGCTGTTATGCTGCCTTACTTTTTTGGGAGGCTGAGGCAAGACAACCGCTTGAGCCCAAGAGTTTGAGGTTGCTGTGAGCTATGATGCCATAGTACTCTACTGAAGGTGACAAAAAAATAAGGCAGCATCCAAACATCTTTTCTGTGTCAAAAAAGTAAAGAAATACTAAAAGAAATGATGGGGCCACATTAAAAGGACATAGGGGCTCGGCACCTGTGGCTCAAGTGGCTAAGGCGCCAGCCACCTACACCTAAGGTAGCGGGTTCAAATCCAGCCAGGGCCCACCAAACAACAATGATGGTCGCAACCAAAAAAATAGCCAGGCGTTGTGGCGGGCATCCATGGTCCCAGCTACTTGGTAGGCAGAGGCAGGAGACTCGCTTGAGCCCAGGAGTTGGAGGTTGCTGTGAGCTGTGATGCCACAACACTCTACCCAGGGGGACAGCTTGAGGCTCTGTCTCAATAAATAAATAAATAAATAAATAAAAGGACATAGGGGCTCCCACTGGCCAAACCTGGACCAATCTGAGCATGAAATAAGTAATTATAATAAACAATTGCTGGGCGTGGTGGCTCATGCCTATAATCCTAGCACTCTGGGAGGCCGAGGCATGTGGATTGCCTGAGCTCACTGGTTCAAGACTAGCCTGAGCAAGATCAAGAACCCTGTCTCTAAAAATAGCTAGGCGTTGGCTGGGCGCAGTGGCTCACGCCTATAATCCGAGCACTCTGGGAGGCTGAGGTGGGTTGATTGCTTCAGCTCATGAGTTCAAGACCAGCTTGAGCAAAAGTGAGACCCTATCTCTACTAAAAAATAGAAAAAACTGAGGCATGGGTGGCGCCTATGGCTCAGTGAGTAGGGCGCCGCCCCAGATACCGAGGATAGCAGGTTCAAACCCAGTCCTGGCCAAACTGCAACAAAAAAATAGCCGGGTGTTGTGGCGAGCGCCTGTAGTCCCAGCTACTCGAGAGGCTGAGGCAAGAGAATACCTAAGCCCAAGAGTTGGAGGTTGCTGTAAGCTGTGTGACGCTGCCACGGCACTCTATCGAGGGTGATAAAGTGAGACTCTGTATCTTAAAAAAAAAAAAAGAAAAGAAAAAAGAAAAAACTGAGGCAAGAGGATCGCTTGAGCCCAAGTTTGAGGTTGCTGTGAGCCAGAATGCCACAGCACTATACCCAGGGAGACAGCTTGAGACCTGTCACACACACAAAAAAGCTGGGTGTTGTGGCGGGTACCTGTACAGTCCCCAGCTATATGGGAGGCTAAGGCAAGAGAATCACTTGTGCCTAAGTATTTGATGGTGCTGTGAGCTATGATGCCACGACACTTTACTCAGGGTGACAAAGTGAGACTCTGTCTCAAAAAAAAGAAAATTATAACCTACCGAAGAATCCATGAATTCACACTGACATAAATGAATAAACAAATGGGGGGGAGTTCCTTTTTATCATAAAAGCCATCTAATAAAGGTAGAAAGAATGATCAAATTAGAAAATCACTATTCAATAACTATCATTGACATTAAGTGACTCAGGAAAGAATCATCAATGGATGCTAAAACCAGTGGGTGGAAGTTTGAGGAGTAACTGAATATTTACATAGTCTCCAAGTATCTCCCCTATAAAGATACTTATGAATTAAAAAGGATAAAATAAATAGTAAGTTAAGGCCTGGTGTGGTGGCTCACACTTGTAATTCTAGCACTCTGGGAGGCTGAGGTGAGAGAGTACCAAAATCTCTCTTAAGTTCAGGAGTTCAGGGCCAGGCTGACCAAGAATGACACTCCGCCTCTACTAAAAACAGAAAAATCAGCCAGGTGTTGTGGTGGGCACCTGCAGTCCCAGATATTCAAAAGACTAAGGCAGGAGGACCACGTGAACCTAAGAGTTTGAGGTTGTTGTGAGTTAGGCTGATGCTGTGGCACTGTAGCCTGGGCAATAGAGGGAGACTGTCTCAAAAAAAAAAAAAGAGTTCAGGAAAAATGACATACATGCACATATATAAGACTGAAAGAGAGAAATGAAAAGGATAGAACAAATGTAGTAAAAATGTTAATCTGGGAGAAGAGTACCTGAATATTCTTTGCACTACTATTGCCATTTTTTTGTAAGTCTAACTATGTCAAAAACTTTTTTAAAAAGTGAGGCTTCAGGTCATTGAACCTATCAGAGAGTACCAAAATCTCTCCATTTAGGTCTCCTATTCATGTTACTACAATAAGGCATTCATGCAAAGCAGCTAGCTGGCACCTTGTTGTTTATGAAGCCGCTCCAATTCAGTCCTGAGATAGTACATCTTTTTCTGGCGGGCTTCCCGGTCACTCTTTAGTTTTTCCCTCTCTTCAATAACCTGCAAAGTACAAAATGTTAAGAGAGTCCTACATCCTCCAACATTCTCCCTTTTTTATTTCTCTCTTCCAAAAATCCTTGTGCTAGACGCTATCTGAATGTAAGGCTCCAAATGCTGCAGGCAAAGGCTCTGACTTTACAATCAAAGTGAAATTTCACTCCCATTTAAGTTTCAGGATAGAATTATCCTTCTTTTCAGAATTACACTGCCCAGAAAGTATTGTTTTTATGCAGCACTGAAAGCAACTGTTAGATAGTGACCCCAAAGGGAGCCATGGAGAAGGGAATTAATGTGTGTTATGAGTGAAGCATGGTATTATTTACATTTTATATTTCATGTTATTTAATCTTAATCCTACAACATTCTCCCTATTTTACAGCAGGAAAACTGAATTGTATGATATTAAGTAATTTATCCAAAGGTAAGTCTATAAGAATATATTTAAAATCCAGGTATATCTACCCTAAAGCTCATCATCTTTCAACTATATTACTTTCACATAATGTAAAGAAGCAAATTTGGCTTGTCTGTAACAGGCTAATGTACAATAACAGATCTATATATTATCAGTCCTGACTTAAGTGCTAGGCTTTTAAAGGGAAAGTAAAGAGACCCTACTCCCCTTTCCCCCAAAAGGCTTAAAAACTAAAGAGAAGTTCAAGGTAACAATCAAAAATTAAGAGGAACATTTTTTGTCTTAAAGATTAGCTAAATTTTTTAACTGGAAAAAAGTAAGATTATCCGTCTAATTTCTCCTTTTTAATTTTCTTCTCAGGTCTGAATATTTTATGAGCTAATCAAATTTATAAACATTACATTTTTATGTTCCTAAACAAAGTGACTTATTATCTATTAAGGACCCTTAAAATTTACAATATGTGTTAATCTTTCCATTCAAAATTCTCCTATTCCGGCTCAGCACCTGTAGCACAGCGATTACAGCACCAGCCACATACACTGAGGCTGGTGGGTTCGAACCCATCTCAAGCCAACTAAACAACTATGACAACAACAACAACAACATAACCAGATGTTGTGGTGGGTACCTGTAGTCCCAGCTATTTAGGAAGCTGAGGCAAGAGAATGGCTTAAGCCCAAGACTTTGAGGTTGCTGTGAGCTGTGACACCACAACACTCTACCAAAGGCGACAGAGTGAGACTCTGTCTCTTAAAAAAAAAAAAAAAAAAAAAAATTCTCTTATTTCTTATTCCTATATAATTTTCACCTACCGCTCTAAATTATCAGAATTATGACTAGGGAGGCCACTGCTCCCTTTCCAGTCTGAAAAGCCAATGAACCTTGATAATATAAAAACTGCTTTTCAAAAAGTCTCATAAAAATACGTTATTGTTAATCCTGGCCTCTACAATCACAAGGAAAGCTTATTTCTTGGTTTGCTCTACTTATCAAGCAACACATAATTATTTACCCTTAATTCCCATAATCATTATAGGAGAATGATCTAAAACTCAAACGAATGAAATAGGTTTACTGATTCTCTTTCACCCAAACCAATTTTGGTTCCTCACTGCATGATGTCATATTTAAGACTCTAAGGCTCCCAACTCCTACCCAGTGTTCTAAGCCAATTACTATGAATAGAAAAATAAACTTAAGAAAAAATTCTAGCAATCACAATAGGATCTAGAGCCAGACTTTTGTTTAATCTAATGACAATACATGAGAAAAACAGAAGAGCTATTATCTGCATTCCTTAGGATAACAGCAGCCTCCCAAGAACTTAAGGTGAAAGGGCCTTACAAATTTCTAGCACCATCTAAAAGACAAATACAAATTTATGGTGGACAATTCAGGTATAGAATATGCAAAGCTAACATTCACCTTCTGCTTCTGGGAAGCACGGTTCTTCTCATCAGAGATCTTCTCCGGATTGTATCTTATGAGTGATGGGATAGACACCTGGACAGGCACTTGGGCTGCAGGAATTGAGCCTAGCACCGACTCCTCCTGTTTAGGCTCATCAGGAGTAACAGTGGGGATCACACGGAGGTTAGGACGGCTACGAGTAGCTTGTTTGGTTACTGGCATTATCCTGTGTGGTTCAGCTAAAGGGTGATTTGATGGCTGAGAGGTGGGGTATATGGGCCATCTTGAAGCTGCATATGCCATGTAATGCCTATAGGCATCAAAAGAAGCAGGGGGAATGGCAGGTCCCTGGTAGTTTGGAGGTATTCGTGCTGCAGAAAACTGAGAGGCCCGTGGCATATGAAACTGAGATAAAGAAGCAGAATGTGGAAGTCTCACTGGGGCAGATGGGGCTGATGGCAACATGCACCTGACTGCAACAGAAGACTGAAACCCACTGCCAACCACCTCTGCTCCTGAAATATGACCCATTGAATGGTCAGACTTTAAGAATGGGGGGCTATTTTTTGTGAGTAGGTAAGGATCCACAGGGGAGGCTGGGTGTGGATGGGACACCTCTGGGGAATGAGTATTGCTATGGTGTGCATCCCTGCTTTCCAGTCTGTGGGGATCTGAGGAACGTCGATCTGCTGAGAAACGGTGATCAACTGAGGAACAGCGGTCAGTCGAAAAATGTCGGTCAACTGAAGAACGGCGGTCAGCTGAGGAGCGTAATGAAGGCTTCTTGCCATGAAGTCGTTCCTGAGTGCGCACAGCCAGTTTACTAATCTCTGCTACCCCGATATCCAGCCCTACAGTCTTGAGCAAGTCATGAATCTTAGCATATTCAGGATTGGTCTCTTCTAATGATTCTAGCTTTACAGCTGGGGCTGAAGAGGGCAGAGAGTTTGCCTTCTGCCTCACAACTTCACTCTCAGAGCTCCCAACAGACTTTGGTACGGATTCTACCTTTAAATCCTCTTCTTCATCCCCATAGAGAAATTTCTCTTCATCCTCAATGTCAGGAAAGCTACGTCGTCTTTTTTCCTGTGTACTGGTAGAATCAGCCAGCATGCTAAGAATGCGGGAGAAGCCACTGCCATCCTGGCTAGCTCTCTCATGGGGCAGTAAGAAGTCTGTGTGTCGCTCAGGTCCCTCAGCTTTCAAATCCAATTTTTCCTTGTGGCACAGAAAACCTTCAAATTTTTCTCTGAGAGGACTGTTGTCTTTGGGCATCCCAGGAAGGGGACCCCATTGATAGAGGTTGCTCTGAGGTTCTTTCAGGGTAGTCTCTACCACAGTCCCCTTATTTTCAATCTCTGAGGCAAAAGCAGCAATAGCACCACTTAGTGGAATAGATGAGTGTCCAGAATAGAGGGGGTGATCCTGGCTGGAGATGGTACTGCTGGAAAAATTCTCAAGCTGCAAAGACAAAAACAACTGATTTAGCCCTTATGCAAAATCTTAGAACCCTAGTAATTGAGAAAAATACTTAAATACTTTGTTCTTCTCACTTAATAGGGGAGATATGAGTATGGAAAAAAGGGAGGTAAAATATCCTTAGAGGGTTCAAGATATGGTCCTCATGTCTCCAGATGTCTTTGCTATAGCAAAGAGAAATAGGAAAAGGCAGATTAAATAGAATTCTGACCTTTGCTTCTTTGCTACAGTCTTTATCAAAGAATCTGAATTCAAAAGGATGTTAAAGATCTCCTAGCTTTTTCCTTCTCTATGGATCCCCAAAAGGAAAACACACACACAAAAGCAGACCAGCATTAGCTGAAAGGGGAAAGGAAGCTCTGGAACCCTAATTGATCAGTCTTGCCTTGTTTTCCTTTGTGCCTTTACTTTTTTTTTTCCCCAGAAGTCTTTAGCTCTTAATAGGACTGCTACAAACTAGTAATTTTGCCTAAACATTTTTTCATTGTTGAGTAAAAAATATCAAAGCCCAGAATGGTGAGGTAAATTGTCTAAAAATTACACAATAAGCTGGTGGCAGAGGTGGGTCCAAAATCAGAATTATCTGATTTCTTGTCTAGTGTCCTCCAATTCAAATTTTTGTCTTTTCTCTGAGGAAACTGAGATCACCTCCTCCTTTTGCCCTTAGAAGCTTCCTTTCCAGAAAACCTATATTCAAAAATTCCTACCAGCTATCTGATATTAGGAAAAAACTTAGATATGGGAGTGGCACCTGTGGCTCAAAGGAGTAGGGCGCTAGCCCCATATACTGGAGGTGGCAGGTTCAAATCAGGCCCCGGCCAAAAAAACTACAAATGAAAAAAAAAAGACACTCTCTAAAATGTCTAGTTAGAAAACCTAACGTAGGTCAATGTAAGTTCTCTAGTGATATATAATAAGGCCTATAGTTTCATTTAGAGAGTCTCATAAGATACTGCTCATAGGTATAACAATGTTGGCCTAGTATATGTTACAAACATACCATAAGGGACACAGTCCCCAGGGAGGTAACCAGGGTTTAAGATAGCAGAGGGACTCATAAGATACCCTACAACAGTGGTTCTCAACCTTCCTAATGCCGTGATCCTTTAATACAGTTCCTCATGTTGTGGTGACCCCAACCATAAAATTATTTTTTTTGCTACTTCATAACTGTAATTTTGCTACTGTTATGAACTGTAATGTAAATATCTCATATGCAGGATGGTCACAAGCGACCCCTGTGAAAGGGTTGTTTGACCCCCAAAGGGATCGCAACCCACAGGTTGAGAACCACTACAGAGATAAGCAGCAGAGACCTGCATAGAAGGCTCCATGTCCACCTCAATTCGCTTCTTCAGAATGGACTTCTTGGGCATCACAGATACTTCGTCAGGCCGATGCAAAGAATATCCTGGTTCTGATGCTGTTAGGACACCTGACAAGCCAGGGATGGAACAACTAGTGCCACCACCATCAACTCCCACCAGCTCCTGACTCAAGCTCCTGCTTCTCTCCTCCTCTTCCTCTCGCTTTCGCCTTGCAAGATCCAGCTCTCGAAACTCAGGGTCTAGAAACCTAGGGCTTGGGCTTCGTCTACGCTGTCGATAATTCCGAGTCCCTGATGTAAAACTTGGGTGATCCCCTCCCATGCTGTGTATCTTCTCTGTGTCATCATAACGGGGTCTTTTGGCCTCTCGACTCCTCTCCTCAGATCGTACAGAGTAGGAGCCTTTGAGTTTTTCTCTATTTCGTTCTGCTCCCCGCAACAGTTCCTCATGACAACTGATATGGGGACTATAATTAGATCGATGCAGGAAAGTTTCTCTTGTTCGGTAGTCCTCATCAAGTTGTCCCAAGAAGGGACTGAGAGGCTCCTCCTCCTGGGAAATGTATCTTTCAAGACCCCGAGAGCATTGAGAGCTTCGAGTGAAAACAGAATCATCAGTCAGATCATCCCTGAGGAAAGAGACAAGCATCACTGAGTATCATGGACTTGAAAAGAACAAGAGTAGACAAGGCAAAGAGACTGAAATTTGGCAAGAGAGCTATACAACACTTGTAGCAAAAGACTATATAATCCTGAAGTCCAAGAACAGATCTACATACAATATGCAAAACATTTCCACTCCCTTTCCCCAAGGTTGTAAGCAGCTTCGGTCTCTCTAACCAAGGGATGATATTACCAATATATCTAGACAGAAAGCTTAAGCTAATTTTACAGACTACACTTTGGGGATGTAGAGTATCATGCAAGTTATACAACTTCGCATTAGCTAAAATCTAGCTTTTTGCTGCTAGAAGTGTGGTATGGACCAGTAGCATTAGCATTATCTGAGAACATTTTAGAAATACAGATTCTTAGGCTCTATCATAAGCCTACTGAACCAGAATCTGCATTTTTAACAAGATCACCAGGTGATATGTCCACCACTTAGAGAAATACCCAGTTCAGATCAATGATTTTTTTTTTTTTTTTTTTTTTAGAGACAGAGCCTCAAACTGTCGCCCTGGGTAGAATCCCATGGCGTCACAGCTCGCAGGAACCTCCAACGCCTGGGCTCAAGCAATGCTCCCGCCTCTGCCTCCCGAGTAGCTGGGACTACAGGAGCCCACCACAACGCCCAGCTATTTTTTGTTGTAGCCATCATTGTTGTTTGGCAGGCCCGGGTTGGATTGGAACCCGCCAGCTCAGATGAATGTGGTTGGCACCTTAGCCACTTGAGCCACAGGCGCAGAGCCCAGATCAATGGTTTTTAAGCTGCAGCCCACAGATTCTTGAGTTCTCAGTTATCAAAATAAGTGCTAGAAAAGCAGAACCAGCAATGCTCTGGGCCTTCCACCGTATTTAAATCCTACTAGCCCCAACCCTATGTCTGTGTAATACTTCATTTGAAAAAAAGGGTTTTGGCTCGGCGCCTGTGGCTCAAGTGGCTAAGGCGCCAGCCACATACACCTAAGGTGGCAGGTTCAAATCCAGCCTGGGCC
>NW_003852426.1:13881399-13884408 GCF_000181295.1 Otolemur garnettii
GGGACTACAGGCACCTGCCACAATGCTTGGCTATTTTTAGATATGGGGGTCTCGCTCTGACTCAGGCTGGTCTCGAACCTGTGAGCTCAGGCAATCCACCTACCATGGCCTCCCAAGTGCTGGGATTAGATGTGAGCCACTGTGCCTGGCCAATTTTCTCATATATTTTAGAAGGTTCTTTAATGTTTTATCTTGCTGGCTCACATATTAAAACCACAAAACTCCCTCACAGCATGTTTTGTCACCCACTTTACTGCCTTGCCTGGCCATCCACAAGCATTCTGCTCATCTTGGGCCCAGGAAAAAAAAGTTAAGTGATGGTTTACTTCACTATATGTTCTTATTTTACAGAATTAACAGAAGCCTTGAATATTTGTGGCATGAAGGTAAAAATACAGATGGGATGGGACATCTGTCCTTTTAGCTCAGAGCTCTACACGACACACAGTAGTCCTAATCTTTCTTGGCACTATGGCTACAGAGCTTCTGTAGCTTAAAAAGATTCTAATTTAAACCACAGATAGATCCGGCCAGGTGCGGTGGCTGATGCTTGTAATCGCAGCACTTGGGAAGCCGAGGTGGGTGGACTGCCTGAGCAGTCACAGGTTCAAGACCAGCCTGAGCCAGAGTGAGACCCCCATCTCTAAACATAGCTGGGCATTGTGGTGGGTGCCTATAGTCCCAAGCTACTTGGGAAGCTAAGGCAAGAGAATCACTTGAGCCCAACAGTTTGAGGTTGCTGTGAGTTATGACGCCATAGCACTCTACCAAGGGTGACAAAATGAGACTCTGTCTCAAAAAAAAAATTACAAAAAAGTCTTAAAAATACAAATAAATAAAGATCCTCTGGTACTTTATTTATTTATTTATTTTTGAGATAGAGCCTCAAGCTGTCCCCCTGGGTAGAGTACCGTGGCATCACAGCTCATAGTAACCTCCAACTCCTGGGCTCAAGCGAGTCACCTGCCTCTGCCTCCCAAGTAGCTGGGACCACAGGCGCCCACCACAACGCCTGGCTATTTTTTGGTTGCAGCCATCATTGTTGTTTGGCGGGCCCGGGCTGGATTTGAACCCGCCACCTTAGGTATATGTGACTGGCGCCTTAGCCACTTGAGCCACAGGTGCCAAGCCAATCCTCTGGTACTTTAAGCATGCAATTTGTATATAATCTA
This sequence comes from Otolemur garnettii, assembly GCF_000181295.1. Taxonomy (NCBI): domain Eukaryota; kingdom Metazoa; phylum Chordata; class Mammalia; order Primates; family Galagidae; genus Otolemur; species Otolemur garnettii. Next base: position 13,882,572 of record NW_003852426.1, read on the forward strand.
ATGAAAAACAAAGGTACTTTCATGTCACTCACATTCCAAAGTAAATTACCCTCTAGAGCAGCAATCTTCAACTGGTGCACCATAAAAATTTTTATACAGCATTAATTAAATTGTTTTGAAAGAAATTTAAAATACAGTAGGGATATTCTTTATTTTTACTCTTTTTTTAAGTCAACATAATTTAAGTGTGCCACAGAAATTTTACTATAGGGTCAAGTGTGCCATGAGATAAAAAAGGTTGAAAAATACTGATCTACAAGATGGTAATTACTAGTGTTTTCTACAGTTTCTAGTAGCAATTTTTGTTTTTTTGTGAGTTTCTAGAAATAACTTTTTTTTGTTTTTTAATAGTTGCTTTCCTATCTCTGGGACTACATTAGCAGAACATCAAAAAGTTGTCTTTTATTATTTACCACCCCTGCCTTTACTCAAAGGCTGACAATAGCTATAAAATAATGTGGGAATCCAGAGTAGCTGGGACTTATTATTTTTTATTAAATCATAGCTGTGTACATTATTGCACTCATGGAGTACAATGTACTGGTTTTATATACAATTCGAAATATTTTCATCAAACTGGTTAACATAACCTTCGTGGCATTTTCTTAATTATTGTGTTAAGACATTTATATTGTACACTTAGTAAAATTTACATGTACCCTTATAAGATGCACCATAGGTGTGGTCCCACCAATTACCCTCCCTCCAATCATCCTCCCCCTTCCCGCCCTCCCCCCTTTCTCCTTCTTCTTGGGCTATAATTGGGTTATAGCTTTCATAGGAAAGCTATAAATTGGTTTCATACTAAGGCTAAGTACAATGGATAATTTTTCTTCCATTCTTGAGACTGGGACTTATTGCTTATTACTATCACCTCTCCAAGAAGCTGGGGAATTTTAGTATTTCAATGTCCTATGAAATAGGAAGAAATGGAAATAAACCACAGATGATTTCTGAAGTCAAACGTTAACTGGGCTGTAAAAAATTCTACTCTGTAGATCAGCTAAAAACAACATCTATTTCCAAGGAGGAATGCTCCTGAGTTGAAATCACTCCATTGGTAAAACACTACCATATAAAAAGTCTCTGCTCCATATTAGTGTTGGGGGAAAAAAAACACAGGCTCCATGGGCACTAGAAAGTTCATCTACATTCCCACGTTCAACTCCCCACTAGAACTATCACATGTCACCATCAAATGGTATACCAGCTCATAATCTAACCCAGCACTATTTATATCAAGAAGCTAGAAGCAATAAGATGGCTCGCCAAAAGCCTTAGTCCAAACTTGAAATCTCCAGCAGAAGAAGGCATAAAAAACATTTTTTAAAAACCTATCATGTAGGCTCAGCACATGTGGCTCAAGGGGCTAAGGCGCCAGCCACATACACCTAAGGCGGCGGGTTTGAATCCAGCCCCGGCCCGCCAAACAACGACGGCTGCAACCAAAAAATAGCCGGGCATTGTGGCGGGCGCCTGTAGTCCCAGCAACTTGGGAGGTGGAGGCAGGAGACTCGCTTGAGCCCAGGAGTTGGAGGTTGCTGTGAGCTTTGATGCCACGGCACGCTACCCAGGGGGACAGCTTGAGGCTCTGTCTCAAAAAAAAAAAAGCTATCATGTAAATATAGACAGAAATCAGCTTGCTTATTAGAAGTTCATCTTCTCCTTCCTTAGGACTCTCAAAGGATAAGAGAACTGGCTACAGTAAGAGTGAATCCTAAAAAAGGTCCCATCTCCTACAGCCTGAAAGAGTCCAGTGATGGGATACTTTCTGAAAGCCTTGATTAAGCCCAAATGTTTTCTAAAATAGGTCTATTTAAAAATTGATTATTGGCTC
>NW_003852426.1:13884610-13885988 GCF_000181295.1 Otolemur garnettii
TGGAGGTTGCTGTGAGCTGTAATGCCATGGCACTCTACCCAGGGGGACAGCTTGAGGCTCTGTCTCAAAAAAAAAATAAATAAATAAAAATAAAAATTGATTATTGAATAAGGGTGATGAGTACATGGGCGTTCCCTCTACTTTTCTGTGTTTATAAAGTTCTATTAAGCAAGATGGAAAATATATGTCTCTACATAAAAGCTCATAACTAATGTTCATAGCAGCATTATTTATAAAAGCTAAAAAGTGGCCAGGCGCAGTGGCTCATGCCTGTAATCGTAGCACTCTGGGAGGCTCACGTAGGCGGATCACTTGAGCTCGAAGTTGGAGACCAGCCTGAGCAAGAGCAAGACACTGCCTCTAAAAATAGTTGGGTGTTGTGGCAGGTTCCTGTAGTCCCAGCTACTCGGGAGGTTGAGGCAGGATGATTACTCGAGTCCAACGGTTTGAGGTTGCTATAAGCAGTAACACCATGGCATTCAACCCCAGGATGACTGAGTAAAACTCTGTCTCAGACAAAAAAAGAAAAAGCTAAAAAGTGAAAGTTATGGGCCAGGTGTGGTGGCTCACACCTTTAATCCCAGCACTTGGGAGGCCAAGGCAGGTGGACTGCCTGAACTCTCAGGTTTGAGACCAGCCTGAGCCACAGTGAGACCCTGTCTCTAAAAAAATATTTAGCCAGGCGTTGTGGTGGATGCCTGTAGTCCCAGCTACATGGTAGGCTGAGGCAAGAGGATCACTTGAACCCAAGAGTTTGAGGTTGCTATGAGCTAAGACACCATAGCACTCTACCTACCAAGGATAACCACTGTCTTAAAAAAAAAAAAAAAAAAAGAGTAAAAGTTACCTAAATGTTGCCCATTCATCAGTTTTTTTTTTGAGACAGAGCCTCAAGCTGTCGCCCTGGGTAGAGTGCTGTGGCATCACAGCTCACAGCAACCTCCAACTCCTGGGCTCAAGAGATTCTTCTGCCCCTGTCTCTCAAGTAGCTAGGACTACAGGTGCCTGCTACAATGCCCAGCTTATTTTTTGGTTGCAGCAGCCGTCGTTTGACAGGCCTGGGCTAGATTTGAACCCACCAGCTCTGGTGTATGTGGCTGGTGCTTTAGCCACAGGCGCCAAGCCCCCATTCATCAGTTGTAAATGAACTGACAAACAAAATATGGTATATTACTTAATGAAATGTTATCAGCAATTTTAAAAAATGCTATAGGCTCTAGCTCGGCGCCTGTGGCTCAAGTGGCTAAGGCGCCAGCCACATACACCTAAGGTGGCGGGTTCGAATCCCCAGCCCCGGCCAGCCAAACAACGATGGCTGCAACCAAAAAATGGCCAGGCGTTGTGGTGGGCGCCTGTAGTCCCAGCTACTTGGGAGGCT
>NW_003852426.1:13886145-13889564 GCF_000181295.1 Otolemur garnettii
CCAGCCACATACACCAGAGCTGGCAAGTTCGTATTCGGCCCAGGCCTGCCAAACAATGACAACTACAACCAAAAAATAGCTGGGTGTTGTGGTGGGCACCTGTAGTTCCAGCTACCTGGGAGGCTAAGGCAAGAGAATCACTTAAGCCCAGGAGTTGGAGGTTGCTGTGAGCTGTGACACTACAGCACTCTACCCAGGGCCATAGCTTGAGGCTCTGTCTCAAAAAAAAAAGCTATAAGCATGGATGAACCTTAAAAATATTATGCGAAATGCAAGAAGTTAGTTACAAAGGATTATATATTGCATAATTCTACTTAAATAAAATGTCAAGAATAGGCAAATCTATAGAAATAGAAAGTAGCTTAGTGACAACCTAGGGTAGGGAGTATGATGGAGGGGGAGTAATAGCTATAAGTACAGGGTTTCTTTCCGGAGTAATAAAAATATTTTAAAATCAGTTAGATTTTGGACAACTCTGTGAATATACTGAAAGTCACCGACCTATATACTTAAAGTGAGTGAACTGTATTTTGTATGAATTATACTTCAATAAAGCTATTACAAAAATGTGTATGGGCCAAGAACAATGGCTCATATCTATAACTCCAGCACTTTGGAAGGCTGAGGCAGAAAAATCACTTGAGTCTACTAGAGTCCAGCCTGGGCAACTCAGTGAGACTCTATCTCTACAAAAAAGCTTCAGAATTAACCAGGTATAGTAGCACATGTCTGCAGTCTCAGCTATTTGGGAGGCTGAAGCAGGAGGATCACTTGAGTCCAGAAGTTACAGTGAGCTATAATCATGCCACTACACTATAGCCTGGGCAATAGAGTGAGGTCTCTTCTCTAAAAAAAAATATATATATATAATTTTTTTTAAAAAGTCCTTCAGAGCCCAAACTCTCCATTCTTTTCCTTTGATGAATCCCTAAAAATTCCCTCCAGAAAGCTGTTGCTTCTGTCTAGTCCCTCAAGTAAATCAAAAGGGGTGGGGGGGAAATCCTATTCCTTTAATCAATATCAGTTAGGGCATGGATAAGAAATCAGTAAGAATCCCACAAGTGGAACATTTAACATACAAAGTATTTTGATGGGCCAGGTAGGGTGGATCACACCTGTAACCCTAGCACTCTGGGAGGTGGGGGGACTGCTCGAGCTCAGGAGCTCAAGATCAGCCTGAGCAAGCGTGAGATCCCAACTCTACTAAAAAATAGAAAAATTAGCCAGGCATTGTGGCTGACACCTGTAGTCCCAACTACTTGGGAGGCTGAGGCAAGAGGATCTCTTGAGCCCAGGAGTTTGAAGTTGCTGTGACCTATAAGGCCATGACACTCTACCCCAAGAAGACAGAGTGAGACTCTGTCTCCAAAAAAAAGTATTTTTATGAACAGGAAAAACAGACCTCATATCTATCAGTCTTTAGAAATCTCAGAATTGGCTCAGCACCCGTAGCTCAGTGGCCACAAATACTGGGGCTGACGGGTTCAAAACCAGCCCAGGCCTGCTAAACAATGACTATAACAAAAAAATAGCCAGGCATTGCAGCAGATGCCTGCAGTCCCAGCTACTTGGGAAGTTGAGGCAAGAGAACTGTTTAAGCCTAAGAGTTTGAGGTTGCTGTGAGCTGTGATGCCACCGCACACTACTGAGGGCAACATAGTAAGACTCTGTTTTAAAAAAAAAAGTTGCTCCAGAATTTTTCATGAAGTTACAGCCCTACACACAGAACTGCTAACGTGAGAATACTAACAACTCTATGATCTGTCACCTAAACTTGATATAAAACTTAAACTCGGGTGGCACCTGTGGCTCAGTGAGTAGGGCACCTGCCCCACATACCGAGGGTGGTGGGTTTAAACCCGGCCCCAGCCAAACTGCAACAAAAAAATAGTCGGATGTTACGGTGGGCACCTGTAGTCTCAGCTGCTCAGGAGGCTGAGGCAAGAGAATTGCCTAAGCCCAGGAGTTGGACGTTGCTGTGAGCTGTGATGCCATAGCACTCTACTGAGGGTGACACAGTGAGACCCTATCTCTAAAAAAAAATAAAAAATAAAAAAATAAAACTTAACAAACTCAAGGGCCCAGAGCAATGGCTCACACCTGTAATGCTAACACTCTGGGAGGCTGAGGTGGGTGGACTGCCTGAGCTCACAGGTTCAAGACCAGCCTAAACAAGAGCGAGACCCCCATCTCTAAAAATAGCAGGGCACTGTGGCAGGTACCTGTAGTCCCACTACTCAGGTTGAGGCAAGAGAATGGGTTGAGCCCAAGAGTTTGAGGTTGTTGTGAGCTACTATGCCAGTCACGGCACTCTACCTAGACAGCAACAAAGAGAGATTCTGTCACCAAAAAAAACAAAAAACAAAAAACTTAACAGACTCAATAAAGGAAAAGAAAGAATACTAGAGCCTCAGGGAAGAAGAAAAGTAAACATGTACATACAAAGGATATAAATGGTCTAGCCACCACCGAGGCTGCTCAGGGCCAGCTAAAACAACAATTAACAACCAACAAAAAACAGCCAGGCTCAGGCGCCTGTAGTCCCAGCTACTGGGAGGCTGAGGCATGAGAACTGCTTAAGCCCAAGAGTTGGAGGTTACTGTGAGCTGTGAAGCCACAGCACTCTACCAAGGGCAACATAGTGACACTCTCTCTCTCTCAAAAAAAAAAAAGACACATCATGAACATGGCAGTGGTCCTATAGACTGGTTTTAGTGCCCGAAAATTACCCATACAAATCATACTGAATAAGTAAAAAGGAACACAAATGTACAGGGAGCAAAAGTATAAACAATGACCCTGCACCTCCATTTAGAACCTCACTTTTAGAATCTCACATTTCCTAAAGTATATTTGTTGATCTGAAATACATGATTCTGAAAGAACACATGATTACTATCTCAAACTCCCTAAAAATGGTTCTGGAAGAACATATGATTACCATCTCAAACTCCTTAAAATTTTAATTTTATAATTTAGAAATACAATTGTATTTATTATCTAAAGAACACATGCACAACAAAGTTTATGCAAAAGGGAGGTATATTCTACGCCTAACGAGAGGAAATGCTTATGTTAACCAAAAATCTCAGCAAGGAAGACAATCATACCATGCTCTACCTACCTGGACTGCCTACTTAACTATCTCCCAAAATAAAAGTACCTGAAAGGGCAAGAGCTGTTGCCTCAATTAAGTGATACAGTCACGGGTGGCACCTGTGGCTCAAAGGAGTAGAGGGCGCTGGCCCCATATATTGGAGGTGGCAGGTTCAAACCCAGGCCCGGCCAAAAAAGAAAAAAAAAAGTGATACAATCACATATCTTAAAGCCCTATCTTCAGAAATCTCAGTGTTATATGACCTGAGACTGTCCTGCTTTGTTATATTGCAACCACAGCCACTGGGTTTTTTTTTTTTTTT
>NW_003852426.1:13890013-13891391 GCF_000181295.1 Otolemur garnettii
AGACTCGCTTGAGCCCAGGAGTTGGAGGTTGCTGTGAGCTGTGGTACCACAGCACTCTACCCAGGGTAACAGCTTAAGGCTCTGTCTCAAAAAAAAAAAAAAATGTTACCAAAGGCAACATGGTCCTCAAGACTTCCTGTCCAGCTGTTCCCCACCTGCCTGGCTATCTCTGTGCACCACTGTACTGACAGTCATTAACTTATTTATTGCTACTTTATTGATAATCTTTTGTGAAAACTCTCAATGTGTTGGGCAGAGACCTAACAGTATCAACTCTGAGAGCGTGCTTTTCTGCATACCCATCCTTACTTTTTTACTTCTGGGAGGTGAAAAACACCCAATGTACTTAAGGTCTATATTCAATACTCCATGGGGCATATTTGCTCTTTCTTGGTACTTAATAGTTGTAAAATAATAACTAAACTAAAACATGTTTAAAGATCTCCATGCTTTATATATTTAACATACATATTAGATATGAAATTATCTGAACACTGTCTGAGTCTGTATTTCAGCTTGACAAGCTAAATAAAAAATACAATTAAAAAAAGATCTCCTATTTTGTCCAGAATGTTCCTTTGAAGAGACTCCCTTGTAGCTCCAGTATTTTTGAATCCATTCCTTCTGAGCTATTTTGATTTGGGGTACTCTTATTATGCCTCCTCTGTCTCTCCTTTCTAGTCAGACTGGGATGATCTTTTAAGCCTTTTCTCTTATACAATTGATTCAGCAAGAGTCTAAATCAATAAACCTTCCCCACTTACAAAGCTTTTTTCCAATGTCATCCTTTGTACTGGATATGTGGACACAGGGAATAACTTCAGGGCTGGAACTATCCTTCAAATATGTCAATGAGAAAACAGCAACATTTCTGCCTTCAAGTATAGTACAACCTTACCTTAGATGGAACCTACCTATCCATGTCATCCAGATTGTCCACTGGTGACCCCAGACGATCACTAAGCCGTCGCCGTTCTGGTGTACTAACACAGAAGTGATCATTGCCAACGGTGATCCTTAAGCTCTGTTCCAAAGAAGAATCAGAACGCAGACCAGGAGAGCGTCTCTATAAAAGATAATATGGTTAGTCAACAGTCAAGACATTTCAATCCTCAAAACATTCTTCTCCCTAGTCATTAAGCTATAGCCCAACAAGGTGAGAAATGAGTATGGTAAGATACTATTCCAAAAATAAAGCGCTTTTAGAAAATTTCCATTTTCTGGCTCGGCGCCTGTGGCTCAAGCGGCTAAGGCGCCAGCCACATACACCTAAGGTGGCAGGTTCGAATCCCCAGCCTGGGCCCACCAAACAACAATGATGGCTGCAACCAAAAAATGGCCAGGGGTTGTGGCGGGCACCTGTAGTCCCAGCTACTTG
>NW_003852426.1:13891542-13903297 GCF_000181295.1 Otolemur garnettii
AAAATTTCCATTTTCTTAGAGAAAAAAAGTCCATACCTCTAACCCTCCCAAATAGTGACCTCTAATTCTTACTGGGCATAGGAACACAGAGGTCAATAAAGTCCCTACTCTCAGAACCTATACTTTTAGTGAAGGAGGCAAGCCAAAAATAAGTTTTAAAAAAGTACTTCTGATAGCCATAAGTGCTATACAGTCATTAAAACATGACACCATGAAAGAGTATGGGGAAAAGAAGTTACTTCAGATAGGGTGGTTAGAAAAGGATTTTCTGAGGGGATAAGCTGCGGCTTGAATAATGAGATGCCAGCATTGTAACCAGTAGAAGGATGTTTCAGGCAAAGAGAAGAACCACCTTAGTAATGAGCTTGGCAAGTTTTAAGTCACAGAAAGGCAGTCAGTGTGGCTGCAGCAAGGTGACATAAGACAGGCAGAAATCAGTTAGGAAATTTGGAATTTATGCTTAGTGTAATAAAAGCCACAGGAGGATTTTAAGCAAGGAGGATGATGTGATCTGACTACATTTTTCCTCCAGATGCTTATGCTGCTCAAATCCTTATCTCCTGAAGGTCTTTATTAAGTCAATTTTTAGAGCTGGGCATGATGGCTCAAGCCTATAATCCTAGCACTTTAGAAGGCTGAGGTGGGTGGATTGCTTGAGCTCAGGAGTTCGAGACCAGTCTAGGCAAAAGTGAGACCTTGTTGGTAGTGAAAATAGAAATAAACTAGCTGGGTATTGTGGCAGGTGCCTGTAGTCCCTAACTACTTGAGACGCAAGAAAATCTCTGGCTCAAGACTTTGAGATTGCTGTGAGTTATGAGGCCAAGGCACTCTACTCAGAGTGACAGTGAGAGACTTTGTCTCAAAACAAACAAAGTCACCTTGAAGAAGGCCTTCCCTAGCTACCCTATCAAAAATTATTTAACTCCTGGGCGGTGCCTATGGCTCAAAGGAGTAGGGCGCCAGCCCCATATGCCAGAGGTAGGAGGTTCAAACCCAGCCCCGGCAAAAAACTGCAAAAAAAAAAATATATATATATACATATATATATATATGCATTATTAACTCCCTTCTCTATTTCCTTCTTAGTACTTAGTCACATTTAACATGCCATGGCATTTCTAACTTCTCCAACTTATTTATTATCCAATTCTTCCTGTTAGAATAACTCTACCAGGGTAGAAATTTTTCTTTGGTTTGTTTACTATTGTACCCCCAGGTCCCAGAACAGTGTCTACAACACAGTAGTTCAACAAATACCTGTCAAATATATAAAGTGAAAAAATTACTATTATTATTATTATTATTGAGACAGAGTCTCACTCTGTGGCCCTGGGTAGAGTATCCTGGAGTCATTGTTCACAGCAACATCAAACTCCTAGGTTCGGGCAATTATCTTTGCCTCAGGCTCCCAAGTAGCTGGGGCTATAGGCACCCGCCACAACACCTGGCTTGTTTTTTCTATTTTTAGTAGAGACAGGGTGTCACTCTTGGTTAGACTGGTCTTGAACTCCTAAGTTCAGATGATCCACCCACCTACGTTTCCCAGAGGCATGAGCCACTGCACCAGGCCAAATTATTTTGATTGCTATGTACAGAATAAACCAGTGCGTAGCAAGAGTGGAGTATAAAAGAGCCAAATGCAACAACCTAGGAAAGAGGTAAAAGGACTTAGACCGGAGTTATGGTAGGAGGACAGTTTGGGTGATGTATTTTGGAGCTAGAGGTTAACAGGTTAGATGGATGAGGTTAATCTGGTAGATTAGATGTTGGAATCAGGGTAATGATGACTGTTTCTGACTTGAGCATTGACTGATGCCATTTATTGAGACAGAGAAGACTGGAGCAAACAAACTATGCAATGGAGAAGAAAAAGGAAGTTGTGAAAACATCCATTCTGTTTTCCATGCCTCCTCTGCAGTACCTGACACATTGACACTGCTCAGCTGTGAAAATGTTTTTGTTTTGTTTTGTTTTGTTTTTGCAGCTTTGGCCAGGGGCTGGGTTTGAACCCACCACCTCTGGCATACGGGTTCTGCCCCCTACCCTTTTGAGCCACAGGCTCCACCCAGCTCTGAAAATCTTAATACAGGGACCAGGGACAATTCACCTAGGACCAGAGTGACCAAAGTACTTGGATACGTGTTAAGAGAACCACTGGAGAAAACAGAAACTTTGTCACTAGGTTGAAAAAAAAAAAAAAGGTTTAGGAACTGAAAATAAAAAATTCCCAAACACCAAATCCTGCCCACAGGCGCCCAGAGATTCTACTGAAGTGGTGATGTTGAGAAATCAACGTTATTTCTAAGCTAAACTTCTTAATCTAGTGCTCTGTCACTCCAGCAGTGAGTTAGGTCAAAAACCAGAGATTTGGGGAATCCAACACATTTAAGTTCCATCAATCAGAACCGAGTCTCCCTGTGGAGTTATTTGAACCTCTGTAGGTTGGTTTCTCAGCTATACAACATGGAATAATATTAACTGCCTCAGCTCAAAGTGCTGTGAGGATGAAAACAATGTGTAAAGAAAGCAAAGGGCTGAGTATAATCTCAGCCATGGCACTCAATGAGTGGCGGTGGCTGCTCCGTTATTTTACTGCAGAGAAGCAGTTCCAGCTTTCCTCACCTAAATTCACACTCTAATAAAAGTCTAGCCTAGTCAACCATACTAGGTTAGCTCTCCAAACTCGCCAGAAACACAGGGATCTGAGTTTCTTTTCTAGGATCCAGGTAGGGCAGCTGAGGCTTAAGGGAATAAAAACCACGCAAACCCATGGAAACGTCAACTCTCTAAAAAGTACCAGACACTTCCAGTGCGTCACCTCTTAAAAAAAAAAAAAAAAGACGAGACACCGGCAGGAACCAAGTCCCCTCGCCCTGGTGAACTTTTCCACTCATCGTCCAGAGTGAGGGAACAGCGGGTTCCTGAGACAGGGACGCGCCCTCGGGAGCCGGCGGGTCCGAGTCCGTTATTGTGCTCACTGGGGCTCGGGGCCCTTCATCCCCGCCGACTGGGCTGGGTGTGCAGGTCCCCGGCCTGGAGGCCTCAGAGCGCCCGAGTTACGAGCGTTTGTGGAAACGGGGATTGCGGGCGAAGGGGCTGGGGTGGAGAGGGCGTCCCGGAGGAGGGGCGAGATTACCCGGCTGTCGCCTGGATGGTCTCCGCGGCCGTCCCGGGAGAAGTCGGCGCGGGACTCCCCCCGGCTGCTGCCTCGGAAGCCAGCCGGGCCCGGCGGGAAGAGTCGTCGGCTTCGCGGTGGCGACGGGGAGCCACGACGTGCCCGCGACGGGGGCGGGGAGCCGCGGCGACCCCGCGACGGGGACGGCGAGGCCCGGCGGCTGCGGTGCCCTGAGGGCGAGCGAGGCCGGCGAGCCGAGGTCCGCGATGAGGAGGAGCTGGAGGGCGGCGACGAGGTACGGCGAGCCGGGCCTGAGGAGGAGCCGGAGCTGCGGCCGCTGCGCGGGCCCCCACAGCCGCTGTCTTTAGGCCGGTGGGAAGAGACGGAGGAGCGGGAGCCGCTGCGGTACATGGTTGTGGAAGCAGCGGCTATGGCTGCAGCTCCGACTCGGGGGCGCCCTAGACGTGGGCCCCGAGCGCGCCGCCGCAGCTGAAGCCGCCGCCGCCACCTCAGCCGCGGCGCGCCGCTTCAGCCGCCAGCAGCCCCCTCCCCTCGGCCCCGCGCCACAGCCTGGGGCCCGGCCGAGCGCGCCCCCGCGGCCGCAGCCGGCGGTTGGAGGGAGCGAGCACGCGACCAATACTTCCCCCGCCCCCCGCCTCCGGGCTCTGGGTTCCTCCACTCAGGGAGCGGCCACAGAGCCCGGAAAAGTGGGGAGGAGCGCGGAAGCCGTAGCAAGGCTGAGGAGGGGAGGGGAAACGAAGCGCGCGCCCTGAGCTCCGCACGCTCCCTCTCCAAACCCTCAAGATGGCGGGCGCGGAACCGCCCACTTACCCTCCCCGGCGGCCACGTGACCCTGAGGGACTCCGCGTGGAGTGGGCGGGGCGAGAGGGCGGGATTGGCGGGAGAAGAGTTCGTTCTTCCAGGTAAGCCGGAGGCCTACCGGCTAGGCGGGTTTTGGGAGCGTCTTGGTCCTTTCCCTTCCCGTCCACCGAGTGTAAATGACCCCCTAAAAAACGATGGCTGCGTGGGAAGATATGCACCTAGACAAGCGCGCCCGCGGAAATCCCAGCCCTCACCGAAGCAGGATGATAACTGAGGAGTAAGTTTACTCCACTTTGATTTCTAGGGATTGAATTAAGGGTGAGAAAGTGCAGGTTAGGGTTGAGAATCAAACCCAAAATAGACATCAGTAAGTTTTCAAGAGGTCTTTTCCCTGGCCAAGCATTTGTGATCATGGCGAAGGTTACTACCAAGGCTCCATAACATGACAAACGGGAGGCTTGGCTAGTATTTTATGAGAGATTCAGACGCCACCGTCGTCCTCTTCCCAACCCTACCAATAGAATTCCCCTAGATGCCTGTCTCAAGGACTTGCATCCTAAGTACAAAAGTCAAGAAAAGATAACACAGGAGAACACAATGGTCAAAACATGAAAAAAAATGTTGACTGTAAACAATGGCTTAATGTTTTTCATCTATCAACTAAAAATACAAAACCCGAAATCGGTTAAAAAAAATCAGGGTCAGTCTTGATAGCTTAGGCCCGTAATCCTGGCACTTCAGAAAAACTAAGGGGCCACCACTTAAAATCAGGAGTTGGTAACCAGCCTGAGCAACATAGGGACAACAGGTCGCTACAAAAAAAATTAGGTGGAGTCATGCTGAGGCTTGATCTCAGGAGTTTGAGGTTTTAGTAATCTCTGGTGACCTCCATTGCACTGTAGCCTCAGCAACAGAGGGAGGCCCTATCTCAAAACAAATCAGGTTTCTGATGTGAAAACCAAGGCAGAACAAAGAAAAGTTTAATTATAAAAGCTTTCCGTTTTCCAATTTATATTTCATGAGCTAAAATAAAATCTTAAGCCTCTCCTAACTGACTTAATGGACCCCTCTTGGCCAAGGGGACCCCCCAAAAAATCCCACAAGCTAAATTGTCAGCTATGAGTAGGGGGTCAGATGCCTACCTTGTCTGTTTTGGAGTTATTTTTGTGATAATAAGATACAAAATCATTAACAAGCCTAAGGTCATGTAAGTCAAAGATCAAATCACACCTTATAGGTCATCAATTTACTAAAAAGATCACTTGAGTCTCAGTATATGTCCAAGCTTAGTATATGGGTGGTCTCTGATTAATAGACTTCCTTAACTTAAAATATGCCAAGCCTTTAGACAAAACTTCATTTCTGTTTTGTTGTTGTTGTGGTTGAGACAGTCTCACTATGTCACCCTTGGTGGTGTCACAGCTCCCAACAACCTCAAACCCTTGGGCTTAAGCAATTCTCTTGCCTTAGCCTCCCAAGTAGCTGGGACTTACAGACACCCGCCACAACACCCAGCTAAAAACTTCATTTCTTTAACCAATTATAAATCAAAGAATCTGGGTTTTTTTTTTTTCTTTTTGGGATACAGTCTCACTTTGGTTGCTCTGAGTAGAGTGCCTTGGCATCATAGCTCACAGCAACCTCAGATTCTTGGGCTCAAGCGATCCTCTTGCCTCAGCCTCCCAAGTAACTGAACTACAGGCACCTAGCACAACTCTAGACTAGTTTTTAGTAGAGGCAGGATTTCACTCTTGCTTGAGCTCAAGCATACCTGCCTCAGCCTTCCAGAGTACTAGGATTACAGGCATGAGCCACCGTGCCAGGCCTGAGGTCAAAGAATCTTTAAACCCACTTATAACCTGTAAACCCTCACTTAGAGATGTCCTACCTTTCAAGCCAGACCAATGTGTGCCTTCCGTGTATTGATTTATGGCTTCACATGTAATTCCTATCTTCCTAAAATGTATAAAACCAAACTGTAACCCAACCAAGGTGAGACCACTTGATCAAGGCTTCTTGGGTATGGCTCTCTGGGCTATAGTTGCACATAGTTGGTTCAAAATAAATCTTTTAAAATTATTCTAGTTATTTTTTGAGTTATTGAGTTATTTTCCATTGACAGCTTCTGGCTCTGTCTCAAAAAAAAAAATTTTTTTTGCTAGTTGATTTTTCTTATACTCAGCTTATTTCACTATTTATATAATTTATATAAAATAAAAACCCATAAAGTTATTTTGGCTTGGCACCTGTAGCTCAGGTGTAGGGCGCCAGCCACATACACTGAGGCTGGCAGGTTGAAGCCTGGTCCGGGCCAGCTAAACAACAATGACAACTGCAACAACAACAATAACAAAAAATAGCTGGGCGTTGTGGTGGGTGCCTGTAGTCTCAGCTACTTGGGAGGCTGAGGCAAGAGAATCTCTTAACCCCAAGAGTTTGAGGTTGCTGTGAGCTATGATGCTACAGCACTCTATTGAGGGTGACACAGTGACACTATGTCTCAAAAAAAAAAAAGGTAATTTTAAGGAAAAAGTGATAGAAATCTGCCAGAGGTGTATGCCCTGCCTTTTGGTTACCTACACTTTTGGTGGGATTTAAGTAAATGTCAAGAAAATATGAATCCGTATGTACAGATACTTGAAGTCAAAACTTTTTTTTTTTTTTTTTTTGAGACAGAGCCTCAAGCTGTCCCCCTGGGTGGAGTGCTATGGCATCACAGCTCACAGCAACCTCCAATGCCTGGGCTCAAGCGAGTCTCCTGCCTCTGCCTCCCAAGTAGCGGGGACCACAGGCGCCCGCCACAATGCCTGGCTATTTTTTGGTTGCAGCCATCATTGTTGCTAGGCGGGCCCGGGCTGGATTCTAACCTACCACCTTAGGTGTATGTGGCTGGCGCCTTAGCCACTTGAGCCACAGGCGCTGAGCCCAAAACTTTTAAAGTCAGGTTTCATTATATTCTGTATCAACTTTCCTCCTCAATCCTTTTCTAATACTGAATGAGTGTTTTTATCAAAGAAGCTGGACTCCATGATATATCATCAGAAAACTCTCCTTCCTCTTCACACTTGCCCTATGTATAGTTTTTCTATGTTCCATATGAAATCTATTGAAGATCCCTCCAGTTTTCAAGTGTTCTTTAGTCACATGAACAGTCGTATTGCAGTAATAAAAACGTTTAGTCCAGGGAAGGATAATAAATAAAACTTTAAGCGGTAGGTTGGTGGAGTGACTTATACCTGCAATTTAGGAGGCCAAGACAGAATCACTAGAGGCCAGAAGTTTGAGAACAGCCTGAGTAACATGGTAAGACCCCATCTCTACAAAAATAAAAAAATTAGCTGGGTGTGGTGGTAAGCCTGTAGTCCCAGCTACTCCAGAGGTTGAGGCAGGAGGATCCCTTGAGCCCAGGAATTTGAGGTTACAGTGGGCTATGATTATGCCCTGCAACCAAGTCTGGGTGACAGAATTGAGACCATGTCTCAAAACCAAAACAAAATAAAACTTTAAACTTCAAGCTAAAGGTTCTCCTCCCCCTTAACTCTTGCTGCTTCAAACTTAAAGCTCCCTGTGATAAAGAGAGGGGGTGGTAGTTCTCTCTACATCCCTGATCTTATTCCCCTGAGTTTACTCTTTTTCCACTGGCTAGCTGCTACTTCTGACATAACCCCCAACCCCTATTTGGTGCAGGAAGAAAAGGGTCAGGGAAAGAGGACAGACTTTCCTGGTTGGTGCAAGATGCTATTATCTTCCAAAATGTGTTCCCTGTGGATATGGAGCACTCACAAATGTTGGCTTTTCTCTCTTATATCACCTTTGTGGGCTTTTCTAGGACTTTTCTTCTGGGAGGTAGGTGATACTGCTTCTCCTTTGGTTGACTGTCTATGACTCTCCTCCCTTACTCCATATAAAACTCACTTCCTTGGTGTCCCTTTACTCTTTGGGCATCCCTCGTGGGAAAGATCCCCCCCCTTTTTTTCTTTAGAGACAGAATCTCACTCTGTTGCCCTCGGTAGAGTGCTATGGCATCACAGCTCACAGCAACCTCCAACTCTTGGGCTTAGGCAGTTCTCTTGCCTCAGCCTCCTGGTAGCTGGGACTACAGGCGCCTGCCACAATGCCCAGCTATTTTGTTTGTTTGTTTGGTTGGTTGGTTGCAGTTTGGCCCGAGCCGGGTTTGAACCTGCCACCCTTGGAATATGGAGCTGGTGCCCTACTCAGTGAGCCACAGGCACCTCCCTCGCCTTTTTTTTTAATTGAGACAGTCTTACTTTGTCACCCTTGGTAGGCTGCCATGCTGTCATGGCTCACAGCAATCTTAAACTTTTGGGCTTAAGAGATTCTCTTGCCTCAGCCTCCCTAGTAGCTGGGACTACAGGTGCCCACCACAACGACCAGCTATTTTTGTTTGTTTGTTTGTTTGTTTAGCAGGCCAGGGCTGGGTTCAAACCCATCAGCCCTAGAGCATGTGGCTGGCACCCTATCTACTGAGCTATGGGCACCCAGCCAGAAAGATCCCTTTTAAAAGGCTGTAAATTGGCTTGGTTCCCATGGCTCAAGCGGTTAAGGTGCCAGCCACATATACCTGAGCTGGCTGGTTCAAATCTCAGACTGGGCCCGCCAAACAACGACAGCTGCAACCAAAAAAGGCTCCAAGCTTCTAGGTATACTAGGCTCACAGGATAACTCAAGCATTTTTGTCTCAATGGCAAGGCCACCCACCTGACTCACTATCCCAGCACAGTTAACCAATCTTTTGCTTTTGGATTTCTCTCCAAGATGGGAGTTAAGACAAAAAGTACCTGTGGACCTCCAAACCCCAGGAGACACAAGCCAAATAGTTCTAATGGAGGCCTTTATCTCTTGTGGCCTTAGGCAAATAATATCTATTGTGTTGCTTTCCAACTTTGAGGCCTTTGCTAAGACTCCAGAGACAATAGGCCGAATGTAATTAACATATTGCCACAACTATTATCTCTCACAAATTCAAGATTCTTTTTATTAGACTTCTGATGAAAATGGTTCACGTACACACACACACAAACAGCCCTCTCATTTGGCATACAGCAGTGGCAGAAAAACCTGCAAAGAGAAAAGTAAAAACACCTTGGGCTCTATGCTATGGACTGAATTTTGTTCCCCTCAAAATTCATGTTAAAGCCCTGATCTCTAATGAGATGGTATTTGGAGATGGGGTTTTGGGGAGATAATTAGGGTTGAGATGTTGAGGGAGGGGCTCTCATGATTGCATTAGGACACTTAAAAGGAAAGGAGAGACACTAGAGCGCATTGTCTCTCTCTGCTATGTGAGAATACAGTAAGAAGGTGCTGTCTGCAAGCCAGGAAAAGAGCCCCTACCAGGTCTTGTTTTTGTTTTTTTTTATTGAATGGTAACTATGTACATTAATGCACTTCTGGGGTACAGTGTGGGGTTTTCACACACAATCCGAAACACTTACATCAAACTGGTTAACAGCCTTCATGTCATTTTCTTAGTTACTATTTTAAAACGTTCACATTCTACTCTTAGAAAGATTCACTTGTACCCTTATAAGATAACCCACCAGGTCTTGATCTTGGATATCCCAGCCTCGAGAACCATGAGAAATAAACATCTGGTGTTTAGATGCACAATCCGTATTATTATTGTGTTACGCATCCCAAGTGCACTAATATACTCTGAAATGAGATAATCCGCCCCATGAATGTGGTGAAGCTACAGATCTCTTGCATTATGAAATGAGTCTAGAAGCAAGGGTGTCAGAAATTTGGCTTCTGTGAGGCAAGGGAGATGTAAGTGCTCCCCAGGAAGTAGAGGACTGGGGTCAGGATTTTATTAATAGCTTAAAGCCAAGGACACACCTGTCCCTACATGCAAGCTGAACAAAACTATTGCCAGCCTTCTGCTTGGGGCTACAGATTTATGGGTAGCTATGTGCCAAGTGAGTGTAGGCAGATAAAAACATTGACAGTCTTTAGACAAGACCTGGGCCTGGGAATTCCCTGCTCAGTGACAGTAATAACAATACTCTGGTATTACCACTGTATCTATGCACCAGTAATAACCATTTAGAAAACATGGTTTCCCACTAGCAAAATGGCATAATGCCAGCGTCTTGGGAGGCTGAAGCTGGACTGATCATTTGAGCCCAGAAGTTCAAGGCTAGCTTAGGCAACACAATGAGACCCCCTTTCTGAAAAAAAAAAAAAAAGATTTTCTGTGAATGTAATGGATCCAACCATGTATTTATTGCTATTCAGTAACGAACCTCCATTAATATGACAGTAAAAAGTTTTGTTTGTCTGTTTTTTAAGTTGTAAACTTATATGAGCAACCTGGAAGTGTAAAGGAGATAATGCCCCATGGAGTGAAATTTTGGTCAATGAGAAGCAAAAGCCAGTGAATAATTTTTCCCATTTCTTCCCTATTTCACTTATCCCAGGGTGATCTTGAGATGCAGTTTGTTCATTGAGAACACAGTGCCCAGATTGAACTCCCGGTTTGAGTTAAGGTGTCCAGGTTAACGAAACATCTTCATGTTGGCTGCTTCACGCCCCTTGTCTCTCCCATCTGCTCCCTAAACTCCCTAATAGTAAAATCAGGCTCTGGTTTCTGAGGAACTCAGGCTAACAAAACTAACAAGGAAAAACTTTATATATTTCTCTTCATTAAAAAGAACTCAGATTAGACCTCCCATTTGATTCTGAAATCCCATTACTAGGTATTTACCCAGAAGAAAAAAATCTTTTCATCATAAGGACATTTGCACTAGATTATTTATTGCAGCTCAATTTACAATCATCAAGATGTGGAAAGGACCTAATGCCCATCAACCCAGAAACAGATTAACAAACTGTGATATATGTATACCGTGGAGTACTATTCAGCCATAATAAGATGGAAATTACATCTTTTGTGTTAACCTGGATGGAGTTGAAGCACATTCTTCTTAGTAAAGTATCACAAGAACAGAAAAGCAAATACCCTATGTATGCAATACTAATATGAAGCCAGTAGATGATCTAATACATGCCCACATAAGAGAAGAAACTCAATTCAATTCGAGTTGCAGGGAGGGGGAATGAGGTAGGAGGAGTGAGAGGAAGGAAAGTGGATTGGTGTGCTCGCACTTAATGGGCACAATGTAAGGGTATATTGGGACACCTTTTGGGTGTGGGATGCAATGACAAGAAGGGACTCTACCTAGTAATTGTGACCTAGTTGTTTGTACCCTCACATTAACCTGAAAAAAAAAAAAGAGAGTGGAGTAGGGAAAGATATATGCCACACATAAAAGGGACTCATATCAAAGTATGTAAATAATAGTTATAAAGCAATAAGAAAAAGACAGATATCCCCTCAGAAATATGGACAATATATTTGAATGAGTGCTCAAAAAAGGACAATTAAATGGTTACTGAAATCTCACAGGTAACCTTTTTTTTTTTGAGGCAGAGTCTCACTATGCTACCCTAGGTAGAGTGCAGTGGTGTTGCAGCTTACAGCAACCTCCAACTCTTGGGCTTAAAGCGATTCTCTTGCCTTGGCCTCCCAAGTACAGGCACTGGCCACAACGCCTGGCTATTTTTTGATTGTAGTTGTTATTATTGTTTGGCAGGCCCAGGCTAGGTTTGGACCTGCCAGCTCCGTGTATGTGGCTGGCGCCCTAGCTGCTGATCTACTGGTGCTGAGCCAATCTCATAGGTAATTTTGAAAATGCCAGTTAAAATCATAATGAAATACCACTGCACATTCATCCATATGGCTAAAATTCCAGATGTTGTGAGAATATAGAACAAGGGATATTCTTTTTTTTTTTT
>NW_003852426.1:13903442-13904537 GCF_000181295.1 Otolemur garnettii
GTCATTGTTGTTTGGCAGGCCCAGGCTAGATTCGAACCTGCCAGCTCAGGTGTATATGGCTGGGCCCTTAGCCTCTTGAACCACAGGCGCCGAGCCACAAGGGATATTCTTATACAATGTATGTGGGAGTATAAATCACTACCACTACTTTGGAAATCAGTTTTGCACTTCTACTAAAGTTGAAAATGACTATGCAATTATACTCCCAGGTATGTAGAGAGGGTGCCAAAAATATATATGCAAATTTTAAGCAAGGTAAAAAACTGGTTTAAAATTGAAATACTCAAGTCTCATTTGACTTGTGCAATTGCAAGAGATAAAATATACAAGATAAAATATTATTATTGTTATATACTGAATATTACAGTTTTAATCCAGTTTTTTCCTTTCTTAAAAATGTATGTGATGGGCCGGGCGAATGGCTCATGGCTGTAATCCTAGTACTCTGGGAGGCTGAGGCTGGTGGATTGCTTGAGCTCAGGAGTTCAAGAACAGCCTGAGCAAAAAGCAAGACCCCATATCTACTAAAAACAGAAAACTGAGGCAAGAGGATTGCTTGAGCCCAAGAGTCGGAGGTTCTGTGAGTTATGATGCCAAGTCACTCTACCCAGGGCAACAGCTTGAGACTCTGTCTCAAAAAAAGAAAAAAAGGATGTTATTGTATACATTGTAATAATACATACCCACATACCCGTAACAAAAGATGAATACATGAATACAAGTCAAGTTTGAGCACCTCTTGTAATGGCAGGAATCAAACATGACTTATTACAACTTACACAGTTTTTTCCTTTTTTAACCTAATATATATATAGTGCCACCCTCTGTATGTCCTGTAGAAATATACACACAGGTGCACCAGGAGCATACACAGCAGCTTTATTTGGAATTGCCAAATATTGAAAATAGCCCACATAGTTTTCAATAGTAAAATGAATAAATTTTGGTCTGTTTATACAATGGCATATTATACAGCATTGAAAAAAAAATTTTTTTTTTGAGACAGAGCCTCAAGCCGTCCCCCTGGGTAGAGTGCCGTGGCATCACAGCTCACAGCAACCTCCAACTCCTGGGCTCAAGCAAGTCTCCTGCCTC
>NW_003852426.1:13905208-13906963 GCF_000181295.1 Otolemur garnettii
CCGGGCTGGATTCGAATCCGCCACCTTAGGTGTATGTGGCTGGTGCCTTAGCCGCTTGAGCCACAGGCGCCGAGCCGTGTGATTGTTTTTCCATAGAAACTAGCTTTTTAATAATTCGATAAGTTGCACATTTATGTTTTATATACTTTTATGCATATGTGTAATTTTCACAATAAAAGGGGCAAGAAGAAAGAAGACATACCTGTATCCTAAGAAATTTTAAGCTCAATTAATAGTATTTGTGTGCTAACAAGCAATTTGTGTTTCTAAGATGGCCTTCTACGCTCCTCTTCTAACATTCACACACTGGCATAGTCCCCTCCCATGTTGTATAAGGGTTGGTCTGTGTGACTAATGGAATGCAACAAACGTGATGGTTTATCGTGTCCAGGATTAGTTATAGAAGCTATTGAGGTTTCTAGTTTAAGTACACTTTCTCTCTTCTCTTTTAGATCATTTGCTTTGGGGGGAAAACAGCTGCCCTGTTAAGCTACTCCATAGAAAAACCCAACCCATATTAGTGAGAGACCAAGGTCTCCTGACCACAGGCAGCAAGGAATTGAGGCCTCCAGCCAATAGCCACGTGAGTGAGTCCTCTTAAAGTAGATCTTCAAGCATATCAAGCAACATCTTGACTGCATCTTCATGAAAGACGCTGAGCCGGAGCCACCTAACAAATCACTCCACTATTCCTGATCCTCAGAAATTGTGAGATAATAAATGCATGTTTGGGGGGGGGGTTTGAGACAGAGCCTCAAGCTGTCCCCCTGGGTAGAGTGCCGTGGCATCACAGCTCACAGCAACCTCCAACTCCTGGGCTGGAGCGATTCTCCTGCCTCCGCTTCCAAGTAACACCCTCCACAATGCCCAGCTATTTTTTGGTTGGAGCCGTCATTGTTTGGTGGCCGGGTTGGATTCGACCCTGCCGGCTCAGGTGTATGTGGCTGGCGCCTTAGCTGCTTGAACCACAGGTGCTGGCTGAGCCAATGCATGTTGTTTTATCCTGCCAGCTTGGGGGATTTTTTTTTTTTTTTTTTGGAGACAGAGTCTCACTTTGTCGCCCTGGGTAGAGAGCACAGCGTCACAGCATATGATGTCATAGCTCATAACAACCTCAAACTCTTTGGGCTTCAGGGATCCTCTTGCCTCAGCCTCCCAAGTAGGTGGGACTACAGGCGCCCACTTCAAAGCCCAGCTATTTTTTTTTTAGAGAGGAGGTAACTCTCTGGCTCAGCGCAGAACTCAAGCGATCCACCTGCCCGGGTCTCCCAGAGTGCTAGGATTACAGGAGTGAGCCACTTTGCCTGACAATAAGATTTGTTCTTGGTATAGTTGTCTCATCTTTATTGTAGGAGGCACTAATAACTCCCTTAACCCTGAATTTGGGGAAACCTTTAAAGCAGGCAATTAATTTGTACATGGATGTTTCACATCTAAATATACAGACATATTCCATTTGGTAACATAAATTAATAATTATAAGCATACTCATCATAATCACACAAAATACAATATACAGTTAGTCAACTTTTAAAAATTGAGTACCAGCTCGGCGCCTGTGGCTCAAGTGGCTAAGGCACCAGCCACATACACCTAAGGTGGCAGGTTCAAATCCAGCCCAGGCCCGCCAAACAGCAATGACTGCTGCAACCAAAAAATAAGCCAGGCGTTGTGGCGGGCGCCTGTGGTCCCAGCTACTTGGGAGGCTGAGGCAGGAGACTCGCTTGAGCCCAGGAGTTGGAGGTTGCTGTGAGC
>NW_003852426.1:13906983-13908322 GCF_000181295.1 Otolemur garnettii
AGCACTCTACCCAGGGGGACAGCTTGAGGCTCTGTCTCAAAAAAATAAATAAATAAATAAAATAAAAAATAAGTACTAATGATATTATTAGCTATAACAATATTTTACTATGTTTAAGCATTTTGATAATAACTTTACATGAAATAACTAACATTTATGGCAGTGTGTCCCAAAGTGTAATATGCATACCTGGAGTAATTGCAGAGATTTACTGGAGATTTATGGAAAACAAAGATGAAGTTTCACACTTTTACAGTTACAAATGTATTTTAAAAAGACTTCCACATGAAGTTTATATTTTTCACAGATACTGCTAAATTTGATGTGAATTTTTCTTTTTTCTTTTTTTCTTTTTTTGAAACATAGTCTTACTCTGTCGCCCTTGGTAGAGTGCTGTGGTGACATAACACACAGCAACTTCAAACTCTTGTAATCAAATGATCCTCTTGCCTCAGTCTCCCAAGTAGCTGGGACTATAGGAGCTTGCCACAATGCCCAGCTATTCTTCATTTTATTTATTTATTTATTTATTTATTTATAGACAGAGCCTCAAGCTGTCACTCTGGGTAGAATGCTATGACATCACAGCTCACAGCAACCTCCAACTTCTGGGCTTAAGTGATTCTCTTGCCTCAGTCTCCCAAGTAGCTAGGATGACAGGCGCCTGCCACAATGCTTAGCTATTTTTTGGTTGTAGTTGTCATTGTTGTTTGGCAGGCTCAGGCTGGATTTGAACCTTCCAGCTCTGGTGTATGTGGCTGGCGCCTTAGCTGCTTGAGCTCCAGGCACCGAGCCTATTTTTCATTTTATTTCCTTTTTTTTTTTTTGAGACAGTCTCACTTTGTCATCCTCAGTAGAGTGCTTCAACATCATAGCTAACAGCAACCTCAAACTCTTGGGCTCAAGTGATTCTCTTGCCTCAGCCTCCCAAGTAGCTGGGACTACAGGTGCCCACCACAATGCCTGGCTATTTTTAGAGTCCTGTTCTCAGACCAGCTGGTCTGGAATTCCTGAGCTCAGGCAATTCACCAGCTTCACCCTCCTGGAGTGCTAGGATTACAGGCATGAGCCACTGCACCCAGCCTGAGGCAAATTTTTAAAAGAATCTATTTGAGGCTTGGTGCCCATGGTACAATGGTTATGGCCACGTACACCAAGGCTGGCAGGTTCGAACCTGGCCCAGGCCAGCTAAACAATAATGACAACTGCAACAACTACAACAAAAAAATAGCTGGGGCTCTGTGCTTGTAGCTCAAGTGGCTAAGGCGCCAGCCACATACACCAGAGCTGGCAGGTTCGAATCCAGCCCAGGCCTACCAAACAACAATGACAGCTACAA
>NW_003852426.1:13908525-13910141 GCF_000181295.1 Otolemur garnettii
CACAGCACTCTACCAAGGGCAGCATAGTGAGACTGTGTCTCAAAAAACAAAACAACAACAACAAAAAAACACGATGAAGGCAGGATTCAAAAAAATGAAGATCAGGAAATAACAATTTAGGCTAGGCGCAGTGGCTCATGCCTATAATCCTAGCACTTGGGAGGCCGAAGCAGGTGGATTGCCTGAGCTCATGGGTTCGAGATCAGCCTGAGCAAGATGGAGACCCCGTCTCTAAAAATAGCCAGATGTGGTGGTGGGCACCTGTAGGTAGTTCCAGCTACTCAGGAGGCTGAGGCAAGGATCTCTTGAGCCCAGGAGTTTGAGGTTGCTGTGAGCTATAACACCATGGCACTCTACTGAGGACAACAAAGTGAGACTCTTGTCTCATCTCCCCCCAAAAAGGAAATATCAACTTACAGTTATTGTACTAGATTCAGGGAATAAAATGGTGAGCAAAAACTGTCATGGGCAAAAAGTTCAAAACAGGAGAATATACAAAAAATTATTAGAATATATAAATGATTTTATCAAATCCAATAAATATTAAGATCTATCTACAAAAATCAATTGTATTTCTACATATCTATAGAAAGAAAGTGAAACTTGAAAAATAGAACCATTTATAATAACTTCAAAAGATCACGTATCTCAGAACAATCTAATAAATGAAGTATGAAATCTCTACGCAGAAAATTATAAAATCTTAAAAGAAATTAAAGAAGGTTTAAATAACTAGAGGACTCTATCAGAATATTATGAATAGAAGACTCAGTATTGTAAAAATGTCAAGCCTTCCCAAATTGCTCTCTCTCTATATATATATGTATATAGATTTTGGGTTTTTTTGGTAAGAATTGGCATGTTGTATACATGTGGAAACACAAAAGTCTAAGAATAGCAAAGGCAGGTTGGGTATGGTGGCTCATGCCTATAATCTCAATACTTTGGGAGATTAAGGAGGGAAGACTGCTTTAGGCCAGGAGTTCAAGACCAGCCAGGGCAACATAGTGAGACCCCCATCTTGAAAAAAATTTAAAAATTAACCATGCATGGTAGCGTGAACCCGTAGTCCCACCTAAATTAAAAAGCTGAAGCAGGAGGATCACATGACACCAGGAATTTAAGGTTACAGCTATGATCATGTCACTGCACTCCAGCCTGGGTGACAGTTGAAACACTGTCTTGAAAAAACAATAAAACCAAACTGCAAAGATGACTGCTGGCTGGTTAGCTGGTGGAGCAGTCAGAATACACACATTTATTTTTTTGGTGCCTCAAAATAATCAAACTAGCAACTAGCAACATCAAAGATCACTAATCATAGGCCACCATAACGGATACATGATAATTAAAAAGTTTGAAATATTGCACAAATTCCAAAATGCAAGACAGAGACACAAAGTGAGTATACACTTGGAAAAATGGCAACAATGGGCTTGCTCAGGAAGAGTTGCTACAAACTCCTTAATTTGTAAAAAAACTAAACAACAGTATCTGTGAAGCGCAATAAAGCAAAGCACAATGGGATGAAGTATGCCTATAAATGTTTTATATAGATATATGTTTTATCACAATAAAAAAGATATTAATATGAAAATATTCTTCTTTTTTTTTTT
>NW_003852426.1:13910363-13911508 GCF_000181295.1 Otolemur garnettii
TTGTAGCTCTCACAGCTTGCTGCGCTTCATCTGTGATAGGTGTATGTGGCTGGGGCCTTTTCCGCTTGAGCCACAGGCGCTGTGTCAATATAAAAATATTCTTAAGGCATTATATATCATAGTCAAAATTTCAACTGTACAATGAAGACATTGTAGTATATTCACACAATGAAATACAAATGGCAATGAAAAGGAATGGAGTTCAGCTATATGCAATAACATGTGTGAATTTCATAGACACTATGCTGCACAAAAGAAGCCAGATGCAGAAAAATACAAGCTGTATGATTATATTTGATACCAAGTTCCAAAACAGGGTTCATGTATGGTGTGTTAAGTCCAGACAATGGTTACCTCTGGGCAGGAGACAGAAAGGGGCTTTTGGAATCCTGGTGATGTTCTATTTCTTAATCTAGGCATGTTCATTTTGTGTTAATTCATAAAGTTACACAGTTAAGATTTTTGCACTTTTCAATATGTTAGATTTCAATTTTAGAAGTTTGCAAAAATGAGAAGGAAGAGGTAGAGATGACAGCATAGTCTCTGCTCTTGTAGAACTCAAGGTCAAGCTGAGGAAATGTAAATAAATGTAAAATTATAACTGTGATAAGTACTATGAAGGAAAGGTCCTGGGTGGTCTGAGACTTATAGTAAGGCTGTCTGCCTTTCTGGTCAGAGAGGTTAAGAAGGGCTTTCTCTGCTCAGCACCTGTAGCTCAAGTGGCTAAGGCGCCAGCCACATACACCTAAGGTGGTGGGTTCAAATCCAGCCCCGGCCCGCCAAACAACAGTGACGGCTGCAACCAAAAAATAGCCGGGCGTTGTGGTGGGCGCATGTGGTCCCAGCTACTTGGGAGGCTGAGGCAGGAGACTCGCTTGAGCCCAGGAGTTGGAGGTTGCTGTGAGCTGTGATGCTACCGCACTCTACCCAGGGGGGCAGCTTGAGGCTCTGACTCCAAAAAAAAAAAGAAGGGCTTTCTCCAAGAAGTGATGTTTGAGCTGAGCTCTAAACTTGAGTAGAAGGTAGAAGTAGATAGTATGGCCTTGGGGCTGCGCCTGTGGCTCAAAGGAGTCGGGTGCTGGCCCCATATGCTGGAGGTGGTGGGTTCAAACCCAACCCTGGCCAAAAACTGCAAAAAAAAAAAA
>NW_003852426.1:13912083-13915284 GCF_000181295.1 Otolemur garnettii
CTCAGGCGCCGCCCTGTTTGTGTTTCTTAAGTAAAGTTCAAGTTGTAATTGAGCCCTTCATCCATCAGTAAGTTAAATAATTTAACATTAATCTATTTTCATGTCTGTGAACATACTATACTGTTTAATTCTTCTATATGTTTTTAAGTCCAAGATTCATAAGGTGTTACTGGCTCAGATGATAACGATCACCAGTGTATATCCAAATAAATTTATATGCTCAATGACTCCTACCTACTGTTATATTGGCCGGACATGGTGGCTCACGCCTGTAATCCTAGAATTCTGGGAGGCCAGGCCTGTGGATTGCTTAAGATCACAAGTTTGAGACTAGCCTGAGCAAGAGTGAAACGCCCATCTCTACTAGTAATGGAAAAAACAGCTGGGTGTTGTGTAGTCCAAGTTATACGAGAAAGGCTGAGTCAAGAGGATGGCTTGAGCCCAATAGACTGAGGTTGCTGTGAGCTTTGATGACATTACAGCACTCTACCCAAGGGGACAAAGTGAGACTCTGTCTCAAAAAGATTTGGCCATAGCCACTGAGCAGATCAGATTCTTGTAGCTCTCACAGCTTGCTGCGCTTCATCTGTGACCATGTCTAATAAACCCAATATGGCTAAAATCAAGAAATTTGATAAGTCGAAATTGAAGAAAACGGAAATGCAAGAGAAAAATCCACTGCCTTCCAAAGAAACCATCCAACAGGAGAAGCAAGCAGGCGAGTTGTAATGAGGCGAGCACCAATATGCACGGTACATTCCACAAGCATTGCCTTCTTATTTTACTTCTTTTAGCTGTTTAACTTTCTAAGATGCAAAGAGGTTGGATCAAGTTTAAATGACTGTGCTGCCCCTTTCACATCAAAGTATCCACAACTCCTGACAATGAAGGCCACGCCTGCCTCTACCATCTGCCTATCTGGCTGGCTGGGAAGGAAAAGAACTTGCATGTTGGTGAAGAAAGAATCCTGTGGGACGACAGTGAAATCTAAGCTGGCCCACGGTTTCTTGCAGGCTGTAAAATGCAGTTTAATCAGAGTGCCTTTTTTTGGTTCAAATGATTTTAATGATTAGAATGCACAATTTTTTTAATAATGCAAATAAAAAGTTTTAAAGCCTGAAAAAGAAAAAGAAAAAAGGAAACCCTGATAGATCAAAATAGAAATCATAATGAAAATTAATAAGCATTTAGAACCCAGTGATAACAAGTATACTATACAGAGGGTGCCAAAAAACATACACACATTTTAAGAAAGGAAAAAACTATAATAAAATTATAATACTCAATAACAAAAGACGAATACAAGTCAATTTAACTTCAAAAAAGTAATACATAGACTCTAGGAGGCCGAGGCAGGTGGATTGCTTGAGCTCACGAGTTCAAGACCAACTTGAATTCAAGACCCAGACCTCGTCTCTACTAAAAACAGAAAAAAACAGCTGGGCATGGTGGTGCATGCCTGTAGTCCCAGCTACTTAGGAGACTGAGACAAAAGGATTGCTTGAGCCCAGGCCCGTGGATTGCTTAAGAGCTGTGACTCCATGGCACTCTAGCAAAGGTGACAAAGTGAGACTCTCTCTCTCAACACACACACACAAAAGTAATACATAGAGAGCATCTCAAAATGGATATACATTTTTTGGTACCACAAGTATATAGAAACCCATAGATGGCATTTGCCAAGTTCATCAAATGGTACATTTAATATTTGTGTATTTCATTACAATAAAATTTACCTTCAAATAACTGTAAATATTAAAATCCAGGTAATATGCATGCTGAAATATTTAAGTGTTCTAATATCTGTAATTTACTTTGAAATCCATTAAAAACAAGGTGCTTGGCCAGTGCAGTGGGTCAGCCTATAATCCTAGCACTCTGAGAGGCTGAGGCTGGTGAATGGCTTGAGCTCAGGAGTTTGAGACCAGCCTGAGCAAGAGTGAGACTCCATCTCTTTTAAAAAAAAAAAAACAAAAACTTATCCGAGTGTTATGTCAGGCACCTGGAGTCCTAGCTACTCCAGAGGCTGAGGCGAGAGAATCACCTGAGCCCAAGAGTTTGAGGTTGCTGTGAGCTGTGATGCCACGGCACTCTACCTAGGGCAACAGAGTGATACTCAGTCTCACAATCAATAAGTGCTTGATGAATGAACACAGAGAAGAATGGATAGATGGAAGCTTAAATGATAAAGCAAATACAAGTAAATCTTAACTGTAGAAATTAGGTGCTGAGTATATAAATTTCCCTATACAAGCCTTTCAACTTTTTGTGTAAATATTTTCAGAATTAATAAAATACACCTCATGAGATACAGATACACTGATTTATAAGGAGGAATATATAGTCAAATGCTTATAATTAGAAAAGAAAGGTCAAAAATGAGTGGGCTAAGCTTTCAAGTCAAAATTGAGGAAACTTTGACATGAACGGGGGCAGCCCAGAAGAAGCAAATGGTTCATCCTCAGAACTCTGACCATCTTAGAGACCTCAGGGCCTTTGCAGGTGCATTTGGGGGTGGTGCTGAAATAGGAGAATTGGGTTCACTGTTGGCACAAGGAGCAGTTGAATCCCTAAGTCTCTTCATGTGGCCCATGGAGCCAAACAACACCCTCTTTTACCCTGGGTGGAAAAACAGGTTTCAGTTTTAATTTAAGCTAGCTCAAATTAATACTATTACTTGCAAAAAGAAAATAACCTTGAATATCTTGCAGTTAATTAAAACCCTAATAATAACAGCTGCCAAGTGCTGTCTTATATTCTGGTCTACAAAGATGAATAAAACACGGTCTCTATCTATGAGAAGCTCACAGGGTTTGGGTTTTCTTTTTTCCTGTAGTAGTTCAAGATATCAATAAAAACAAAAAATACAGTGCTTGCTTCGGCAGCACATATACGAAAATTGGAACAATACAGAGAAGATTAGCACGTCCCCTGCTCAAGGATGACACGCAAATTCATGAGGCTTTCCATATATATTTTTTTAATTATATATATATATACAGATCATGAGGTGGTGAATTATTATGTCTAATTGTTGTAGACTAGAGTTCTGTGTATGGAGACCTCTTTAGGGACTGGGGTGGTCAAGAATGCTATGCTCGGCTCGGTGCCTGTGGCTCAAGCGGCTAAGGCGCCAGCCACATACACCTAAGGTGGCAGGTTTGAATCCCCAGCCCGGGCCCGCCAAACAACAATGATGGC
>NW_003852426.1:13916620-13927237 GCF_000181295.1 Otolemur garnettii
TTTGGCGGGCCCGGGCTGGGGATTCGAACCCGCCACCTTGGGTGTATGTGGCTGGCGCCTTAGCCGCTTGAGCCACAGGCGCCGAGCCCAAGAAGTCTTTCATTAACTTTTAATCCTGAATATGGTTGATTAGGATGCACTTCAGGGGATCCCCTGTGTCTCAATATGCCTCTTGATCCCACTTATTTCTTCTTGAAAATTGGGGTTAATAATGCTTATCAGTACCATCGCTTCTTTTTTTCCCTGTTGATTCTAATGAAGAGCACAAAATAACCCAGCGGCAATCTGACCCTAAATTTTGTTCCTAGTGGTAGAATTTTCCCACCAGCAGAGCTCAAAGCTGATGGATGATGTAGTAGACAGAGTAATGGTCCCCAAAGTTGTCTACATATTAATCCTCCAAACGTGTAAATATGTTACATGGCATTAGGGAATCAAGGTTGCAGATGGAATTAAGGTTGCTCATTAGCTGACCTGAAGATGGGGAAATTATCCTGTATTATCCAGGTTGGCCCAACTTAATTATAAGATACTACTTTGTAAAAGGAAGAAAGAGGTAGGACAGTATCAGTGATGGAGGATGAGAAAGATTTGATCAGCCATTGTTAGCTTTGAAAAGGGGGCCATTAGCCAAGAAGTGTAGGCAACCTCTAGAAGTTGGAAAAGGCAAGAGAACAGATTTGCCCCTAGAGCCTCCAGAAGTAATGTAGCCAGGATGACACCTTAATTTTAGCCCAGTCAGACCCATTTTGGACTTCTGACCTCCAGAATGGTAATATAATAAACATGCAATGCTTTAGCCACCAAGTTTGTAGCAATTTGTTACACATACAAATGTAATGTTAAGAGTTACCACTTCACTAACGCCTGTAGTCCCAGCTACTTGGGAGGCTAAAGCAAGAGAATGGCTTAAGCCCGAGAGTTTGAGGTTGTGGTGAGCTATGACACTATGGTACTCTACCAAGGGTGATATAGTGAGACTCTGTCTCAAAAAAAAAAAGTCACCACTTCACTTATACATCTCATCCTGGGACTTGTGTATTTGGGGTATGAGAGAAATAGCTTTGTATACATGTAGTTGATCACTGGTTCAGAGTATATGCCACGTTCTATAGGATACCATCTAATCTTATAAGATGATGTCTCCAGTTGGCAAAATAACTAATAACTCAATAGGACTAACCTATCAAGCCAGCTGGAATACACAGTAAAACTAAGGAATCCCATGATGGTTGGATTTTTATATCTCAATTGCCTTACTTCCTTCATTGTTAAAGTATTCCCTTGGTCAAAAGCATTGTTGCATGAGATGTCATCATGAATGCCTCATAAGGCATTCAGGAGGTCTCTAGATGGTGGTGCTGGCAAAAATATGATGAGCAGGGAAAATATATAGAAATCTAAAATAAGTTTCTTCTACAATGTGGACAAATTGCTGCCTTGTCCATGATGGGAAGAGTCCAAGTTGGCAGTAGCCAGGTCAGCCTCAGCATGAAAAAGTCCGTGGTGTTGAGCCTGTGCATGGTTAAGCATGCATCACCACCATCAATGGCCCTGTGGTAACTTTGTTCATGAACTTTGGGGCAAGCTCTGGTGTAACTGGGATAAAAAACTGACACCATCCACAAAGCGGGTCATTTGTTGACAGCCTCTTCTATTCATGTGGCACAAATATTCTCATGATAGTAGGTTAGTTTGCTCTACATACTGTATTCTGAACTCCTTCTAGTGACCTTTTGTATACTCAGAATCTAGAAAGACAAAAACTATATGTCTCAGATCCTATCACAGTTATACTTCTAGATGTGATTGAGATTTTGTCAATCAATGGCTTTTACATGAGTCTTGAATATGAAATGGAATTAAGTGGAAAATTCCATGAGTGGAAAGAGAAGCAGGATGTATGCACTTTGCTGCTATGGATTGTGATGGTGCAAGTGTGGTTCTGTGGTTACCAGTTTGCTGATTTGCTGGTTTCCTGCAGTGACAGCCAGAGCTTACCCAACTGCAGCAGAATCAGAGAGATTCTGGGGGCAAGGAGAACTCCTGCAAGCTCTACCTAAAGCTTGTTCCTTCAGCACTCCTAAATATTATATAAGCCCCTAATCCCTGACAGTAACTCCCCTTTCCTTTAAACTAAACAGAGTATCTGTATTCTGCAACCAAATCAAGACACATATTATCACATATAGGACTATTTTGAGGAGTTTATCCACATTATGCTTCTCCAAACTTCCTTTCATTATTACTTCTAATTCTCCAATCATCTAGCCAAACCATTAACATCTGACTAAGAATCAGTGTATATTCCTATCTTAGGCACTTTAATCATGTCACCCTTGATTGGGGTCCATAATGTCACAGTAGTTCTTTCTTTCAAATACCAGAATACAAGGTAAAGACAGCTGTAAACTAATCATGCCTTTCCCCCACCACAGTCTGGTAACAGGGCTATACAGGTAGAAGAAATAGCAATGCAGCAGAAATGGAATGTGGGAACTGGAGCCACTCTTGTTTTCATGATCTGCTCTAGCTTCATGTTGCATATATCATTTTTACTTGATGATGGATCCATATCTAGCTTCATACCTCGGAAGATCAGCTCATGAGAGAAACTCATGTTCCATAATCATACTGTGTCTGAGGCCCACAGCAAGCTGAGAGTTAATTCTCAAAGGGAGAATGTTTACTCGCCAAACTCCATGGTCAAAGGGTTTCTGTTGTGTCAGGACTTGCCTCAGTCTCAGTAAACTATTCCAATATGCATCAAACACTTTGAACATCGTAAGGACCATGAGGACTAATTTGCACTACAGTCCAGACCATATGGAGAACCTTCTCTTCCTCTGAATCTCACTCAAATGTGGCTTCATTTTAGGCAACCAGGTCAGGAGGTCAGAGCAATAACCCAAACATGGTAACATTGCCTCTAAACTCACCTAAGTGATGTGACTATTTTTTTGTTCATTTAGGAATAGGATAGCACAATTAAAACAACTTGTCCTTCATTTAGGAGGGGACACCTATATGCAAAATCACTAAACACCAAAAAACATCAGTGAGGTGAAAGGCCTTTGTACTTGAGTTTCCCTACCCTCTAGTATACATGTGTTTCCTAAAGCATGTAAGGTACTTTCTGTTTTATATTCTACATGTTATATCAGCTTGATGTCATCAGTTTAGTATACCAGCAAGATATACTGTAGAATAGATAACATGGCCAAGGTCTACATATACTAAATTGTGGCAGAGTCAGAAAATTCGTGTAGGCTCGGCGCCTGTGGCTCAAGTGGCTAAGGCACCAGCCACATATACTTAAGGTGACGGGTTCAAATCCAGCCCGGGCCTGCCAAACAATGATGGCTGCAACCAAAAAATAGCCGGGCATTGTGGTGGGCGCCTGTGGTCCCAGCTACTTGGGAGGCGGAGGCAGGAGACTCGCTTGAGCCCAGGAGTTGGAGGTTGCTGTGAGCTGTGATGCCATGGCACTGTACCCAAGGGGGACAGCTTGAGGCTCTGTCTCAAAAAAAAACAAAGAAGAAAATTCATGTAATCATGAGACAGTGTAATAAATGCCTATTATTATATATTATACCTATTGTTTTCTGCCAATTAAGCCAAAGAAAAAGATTTCATGGAATCAATGTCTTCTTTTTGTCCTTTCCTTTTAAATAGATGTAACTACTATGACTTCCCATACCCTTGATTAGTTTTTTCTGTTTTTGAACTTCATATAGCCACAGTATATGGGCATTGAAGTTGCTCCACATCCTTGCCAAATATTGGTATTGGTATTAGTTTCACCTTTCCTTTTTTTTTTTTTTTTTTGGACAAGTTCTCACTCTATTGCCTGAGCTAGAGAGCAGTGGCACAATGATAGCTCACTGCAATCTCAAACTCCTGGGCTGAGGCAATCGTCCTGACTCAGCCTCCCGAGTATCTAGGACTATAGCAATTCCTAATTTTTTTATTCATAGAGATGGGGTTCTTGCTAGGTTACACAGGGTGGTCTTCAACCAGGGCCTGACCTCAAGCAGTTGTCCTATCTTAGCCTCCCAAAGTTCTGGGATTACAGGTATAAGCCACTGAACCCAGGCTGAGTTGTGTTTTTATGGTGATTACAGAGGCAAAGGCAAACATCTTTAATATTTTGGGGACAAATTTCTTCATATCTTTATATTCATTTTCTCCATAATCCTCTATGATTGTCTTCTACCTCCACACCTAAGTAAAATGGCTCTTAGTAAGGTCACAGAATACCCCTTTCTATCCAAATACAAAGATAATTTCTGTTCTCCCTAGAACTCTCCAAACCACTCAGCACCTTACCTTTCCCTCCTCACACTCTCCTCTTCGGCTTCCTTAAGGTTTTTTCCATTGCCCTGGGCAACCCTTTGATCAATCTCTCTTTCTCTCTCTCTCCTTTTGAGATAGAGACTCACTTAGTTGTCCTGGGATTGAGTGCTATAGAGTCACAGCTCACAGCAACCTCACACTCTTGGGCTCAAGAGGTCCTCTTGCCTCAGCTTCCCAAGGATCTGGGACTATAGGCAATTACCAGAACGTCTAGCTATTTTTTTTTTAAGAGACAGAGTCTCTCTTTTGTTCAGGTTGGTCTTGAACCCCTGAGCTCAGGCAATCCCCCTGTCTTGGCCTCCTAGAGTGCTAGGATTACAGGCCTGCACCACCATGCCTGGACAACTTTTGATCTCGTGAGTGATTTTTTTCCTTCTTCTTCCTTCCCTTTAGCTTTGGCCTGTTGGTGGACATTTTGTTTTTGGGAATTAGGGGAAAAAGCTGTTCAGCACCTGGGAGTTTCCCACCTATGAATCTTATATGCAGCAGACTCCACTTTTTACCACAGAAGTGGAAAATGCCACTTACTTGCTTTCCCAGCGTCCATTACAGCCAAATGCTGGCACTGTCCTAGGCTGGGTCAATCAGATGCAGCTATCCTAGACTTTGACTCTAGAGTTATTAATGGAAAGAGGCAGAGTCAAGGGAAGAGTGCTTCTGGTGGCAGCAACTTCCAGTTTTCATGCATCTGTGGTAGTAGTGCCAAGCTCAGGTCCCTGGCCTGATGGTGTCAGTGATGTGAGATATGGTATCTAGTGGATAGCAGTATCCTCTTACAGAGTGGTTTGGATTAGATTATAGCTGTTTAGCTTCTAAGCCTGGCTGTCCAGCTTTCCCAGTGCTTCTGAGAGCAGTTCAATAGCTTAACTTATTCAGAATCTATTTCCATTGCTTTGCAACTGAGAATTCTGACAAATATAGCATTTCAGAAAGCTGTCCTCAGCTCTCTCTTTCCCTGCACCACCTAAGATCACTCTAACCTCTATATTTTCTAAATTTTTATTGCATTCAGAATCCATGGCTCGGCACCCATGCTCAGTGGTTAGGCACCCACATACACCAGAGAGGGCGGGTTCAAACCCAACCTGGGCCTGCTAAACAACAATGACAACTGCAACAACAACAAAAAATAGCCAGGCATTGTGGTGGGCGCCTGTAGTCCCAGCTACCTGGGAGGTTGAGGCATGAGAATCGATTAAGCCCAAGAGTTTGAGGTTGCTGTGAGTTGGGACGCCATGGCACTCTACCGAGAGTGACATACTAAGACTTTGTCTCAAAAAAAAAAAAAAATCCATGCATTTGACACATTATCATTTTCTTGTAACTTTACTTTTCATTTTCATATTTATAGGCCCTGTTATGCCTGTAAATTATGTCTCTCCAACAGTTCCATGAATCACAAGAACAGCTAAAACGTCATATCAAATATTGCATATACATTTTGGTATCCCAGTATTTAATATTTATTTTTTGTTTCATCAATTTATTCAATATTTTGAATGGCTTTTGAGGGCAAAGCACTGCAAAAATGATGAGGATAGAGGTGAATAAGATATCTCTCTGATTTCCAGGAACTTTGCTCTGGTGGAAGAGATGAACGTGGACACATCATTAGAGCACCATGAGCTGGGCACTTGGAGATGGAATCAAAGTGCTATGGGAATCCACTGGGTGTGTCACTTTTAAGGGAAGCTGAGTTTTAGCTTGGTCCTTCAGCACAAGCACTCATGTATTGAAATGGCATGGGCCGGCTCGGCGCCTGTGGCTCAACCGGCTAAGGCGCCAGTCACGTACACCTAGAGTGGCGGGTTCGAATCCCCAGCCTGGACCCGCCAAACAACAATGACGGCTGCAACCAAAAAAAAATGGCCTGGCGTTGTGGCGGGCGCCTGTGGTCCCAGCTACTCGGGAGGCAGAGGCAGGAGACTCGCTTGAGCCCAGGAGTTGGAGGTTGATGTGAGCTGTAATGCCATGGCACTCTACCCAGGGGGACAGCTTGAGGCCTCAAAAAAAAAAAAAAAAAAGAAATGGCATGGGCCTAGGACAGGTGGTAGACCTTGGTTCAAATCCTGGCTCAACTGTTTATTAGCTTTGTGACCATGAGAAAGTTACTCACTGAGGCTTTCATCCTTAGTTTCCTTGTCTGTGAAAGGGAGATTATAACATCTCCAGACATTGCTGGGTTGTGAATACTAAATAAGGCAGGAGGATCACTTGAGGACAGGAGTTTGAGGCCAGACAGAGCATGAATGAGAGCCCTTCATGGCTGTAATCCTAGCACTCTGGGAGGCCGAGGCAGGGGGATTGCTTGAGCTCATGACTTCAAGATCAGCCTGGGCAAAAGCAAGACTCCGTCTCTACTGAAAATAGGACATCTGAGGCAAGAGGACCTCTTGAGTCCAAGAGTTTGAGGTTGCTGTGAGCTGTGATGCCATGGCATACTACCCAAGGCAACAGCTTGAGACTCTGCCTCAAGAAAAAAGAAGAAAAAAAGAATGAGAGCCCTGTCTCTACAAAAAATAGAAATATTAGGGTGGCATCTGAGGCTCAAGGAGTAGGGCTCTGGGCCCATATACTGGAGGTGACGGGTTCAAACCCAGCCCCAGCCAAAAACTGCAAAAAAAAAAAAAAAAAAAAGAGAGAGAGAAAGAAATATTACCCAGCCATGGTAGAGTGAGCCTGTAGCCCCAGCTACTCAGGAGGCAGAGCCAGGAGTGTCACTTGAACCCAGGAATTTGAGGTTTCAGTGAGCTATGATTATACCACTGCATTCTAGCCCAGGCATCAGAGTGAGACTCTGTCTTATTAAAAAAAAAGGTATCGTACTTGGGTGATGGGTATTGTAAATACCCTGACTTGATTAATACACATTATATATGTAGTATATACACTTCTCATGTACTCCATAAATTTGTACAAATTTTATTATTTATTTTGAGACACTCTTACTTTCACCCTCAGTAGAGTACGGTAGCATCATAGCTCACAGCAACCTCAAACTCTTGGACTCAAGCAGTTCTCTACCTTAGCCTCCCAAGTAGCTGGGACTACAGGCACCTACCACAATGCCTGGCTATTTTTAGACACAGGTCTCACTCTTGCTCAGGCTGGTCTTGAACCTGTGAGTTCAGGCAATCCACCTGCCTCAGGCTCCCAAAGTGCTTGAATTACAGGTGTGAGCCACTGCACTAAGCAAATTTGTACAAATTTTAAAAAAAGAACCCTTCATAAATAGTAATAATATCAATAATAATAATAATTATTATTATTATTGTTATTGTTATGTTTCAGGTCCTGTCCCTCAAGTAGCCTTTCCTGGCTGCTCTCTGTGATCGCTCCCTCCTCTGAATTTCAGTAAAAGTGATTGAGCTGTTCACTTGGCTTTATAATGCATTGCTTTGTACTATTGATATTGTGGGTTTAAGTATCGATGTCTAAACAAGTATATGCCCCAAATATCTCATTTCTTCATATTCCATAAATAAAATTAACTTCAACCTTTAGTCTCTATCCCACAAAACAACAGTCAATTCAACCTAGTGGGACTTCCTTTGGATCCAAGGGTACTCAACTTTTTAAACAGGGGGCCAGTTCACTGTCCCTCAGACCATTGGAGGGCTGGACTGTGAGCCCTGGGTCAAGTCGGCTGCTAAGCAGGACAGGCAGCAACGGCAAAAACACCCAGCGGGCCAGATAAATGTCCTAGGTGGGCCGTGTGTGGACTGCAGGCTGTAGTTTGAGGACCCCTGGTTATGCCGATATTCTGAGACTCCTATGGTGTGGTGGCATTGGAGGATCCTCCTGGTCTACTGTTCATTTGGGTTACCATAGCTCTGGTGTCCCTGGTTCATGGCTCTGCTACATCCCCTGCCATATCTAGGGAATCTTTGAGGCTGGGAGAATCAGGCCAAGGATGCAGTGTCTCTGGGGTCCTACATAGCCATTCACCGTAGAGTCCAGCCATATTACTGGTGTACCACTAAGGGCTAGAGCAGATGGGCCAGGTCTCCACCATTCTTAGTCCCTTGAGGACAGCCCTTTCCTCTTCCCATTCTGAAAGAATCTCTTTCTAACCTTACGCTCTCTCTTTCATTCATTCTCTCTCTCTCTCTCTCTCTATATATATACATATACACACACACACACACATTCTTCAATCATTTAAAGTGATGCTTACAAACATGGGCTTTCCTAATTCTTAAGCAAACTTGGCCTCACAAGGCCATATCCGCATCTGGAGGGAGAGAACAGTAGCAGGATCTCAAGACCCCCAAACATCTCTGCCTCAGGGGTTTCTGCTCCTGGAAAGCCAATCTCTGCACAGCGCAGTGTCATGGACTGCTCAATCAATGTTTGTTGCTTGTGGCAACCATGTTCAAAACTTGCTGAATAAATATTTGCTTATTGACTTCAAGGAAGTGCTAACAAGAAAAAGGGTGCTCAAAGGAAGAACAGAGATTTTCAGTAGAGAAGAAAATCATCATTAGATATTGTACAAAACATATATTCTGAGGTCACACTTGATTCCTTGCTCAGTCCTTTTGTCAGCTGCCTGTATTATGAACAAGTTACATAGTCTCTCTGCAAGTACTTTCCTTTGTCTGCAAAATTGCAGCATCTTGGAAATTCAAAGAAGAAAATGGATACAATAAAAATAATAGGCCAGGTGCAGTGGCTCACTTCTGTAAACCTAGCAGTCCGGAAGGCTGAGATGGGTGGATTGCCTGAGCTCAGGAGTTTGAGACCAGCCTGAGCAAGAGGAAGACTCTGTCCCTACTAAAAATAGAAAAACTACCTGGTTGTAGCAGGTGCCTGTAGTCCCAACTACTTGGGAGGCTGAGGCAAGATGATCTCTTGGGCCCAGGAGTTTGAGGTTGCTGTGAGCTATGACTTCATGGCATTCTACCCAAGGCACAGAGACTCCATCTCAAATAATAATAATGATAATAATAAGAATAACTGGTATCAAGTAACTATTATATCCCAGGCAGTTTGCTAGCTGTTTTGTGCACATTATCTTATTTGATCTTCCTACCAACTCTGTAAAAGAGACTCTGTTATTAACGTATTTACAGATAAGCAAACTGAGACTCTTCAAGCTCAATGAACTTGGTCAGAGTCACCTAGTTAGGGAGTAGCAGAGGCAACATTCCAATCCTTGTCTCCAAAACCACTATGTTCTATGGCCATTTTTGCAAGGTGGTTCTAAAGATTAGAGATAACAGGTGAAAGTGCCAAGAATGTATTGAGCACATAATGGGCATTCGGTCAGATACAGATATTCTTGTTGTTTTTTCAAAAATAACAAGATATTTTGATACTTCTAGCTGTTGCTGTGCACTTAACCCAGTTCCCCACTCCAGGGCTGTTGGGAGAGTAGGGAGGAACAGGGAAGCCTTTTGTAGTTTGGCTCAGTGTTCCCTATTAGTGAGTTCTTATTACCTCATCAGTCAACAAATAATGTATTGAGTATTTCTCATGTATCAGGCAGTTT
This sequence comes from Otolemur garnettii, assembly GCF_000181295.1. Taxonomy (NCBI): domain Eukaryota; kingdom Metazoa; phylum Chordata; class Mammalia; order Primates; family Galagidae; genus Otolemur; species Otolemur garnettii. Next base: position 13,926,471 of record NW_003852426.1, read on the forward strand.
TCTAAGCACTAAGGCTATGGCATTGAGCAAAAATAATAAAATCCCTACTCTTACAGAACATATAGCCTAGTGGAGGAGGGGACAGAAGATAAACAAATTAAAAGCAAATAGATAATATTTCAAATTGTAATATGTATTTTTTTCTTTTCTTTTCTTTCTTTTCTTTCTTTTTCTTTGTTTTTTCTTCTTCCTCTCTCTCTCCTTCCTTCCTTCTTTCTTTCTTTTTTTTTTCTTAAAAGTGCTGTGGCATCATAATAGCTCACTACAACATCAGACTTCTGGGCTGAAGTGAACCTCTTGCCTTAGCCTCCTGAGTAGCCAGAACTACAGATGCAGGCCATGATGTCTAGATAGTTTTTCTATTTTTAGCAGGGACAGAGTCTTGCTCTTGCTCAGGCCGGACTTGAATTCCTGAGCTCAAGCAATCCTCCTGCCTCAGCTTCCCAGAGTGACCTGTGTAATCAGTAAGTTAGCCCAGAAATAATGGAGTGTGGCTTGTGAAAGCAGCTCATAAAAAATATTTCGACTTCTGTTTTGCGATCTTTGAGACCCCTTTTCCCAGGGGAGAAGCCAGCCACCATGTTGTGAGGATGCTCAAGCATCCCTATGGCAAGGTCTACATGCTGAAGAACTAAGACCTACTACCAACAACCAGCACCGCTTTGCCGGGCATGTGAGCATGGATATCGGGATAAGATCCTCCAGTGCTAGTTAAGACTTCAGACAACTGGCTCGGCGCCTATAGCTCAACCGGCTAAGGCGCCAGC
>NW_003852426.1:13927356-13930133 GCF_000181295.1 Otolemur garnettii
TCGCTTGAGCCCAGGAGTTGGAGGTTGCTGTGAGCTGTAATGCCACGGCACTCTACCCAGGGGGACAGCTTGAGGCTGTGTCTCAAAAAAAAAAAAAAAAAAGATTTCAGACAACTGCAACCCCAACCAATAGCTTAAATACAACTTCATCAGATGTTCAGAACCACATAGCTAAATTATTACTGGATTTCTGACCCACAGACTATGAGATAACTGCTTCTTGTTTTGAGTCACTAAATTTGAGGGTAATTGTTACACAGTAATACATAACCAATACTATGATAAGTGAAGTAAGCCCTGAAGAATGACCATTTATTTAATTTAACATGAAAGTCATTGGTGACTTTGAAAAAAGCAGTTTCAACAGAGTGATGTGGGCAAAAACCTAATTACAGTGTGTTCAGAGAGAATGAGAGAAGAGATGGTAGAGACATAAAATGAATGATTCTTTCAACAAGTTTTTCTGTAAAGAGTAGCAGGGAACCAGGGCAGTATCTGAAGGTAGAAAGGTGTTTAGAAGGTATTTTGGTTTTGTTTACTTTTAAGATAGGAAAGAGTATAACCTGATAGTATGTTGATAGGTATGATCTAACAGAGAGAAACAAAGTGCAGATAAGGGGGTTAAAAGCTGACAAGCCCAATGTCTTTGAATAGTTGAGAGGAGAACAGATCTAGCACCCAACTCAAGGAGTTGGGCCTTGGAGTAGAGACAGCTCATCTACAGCAGATGGAGGGTAGAGAGAATGTGTGGATACAGATGCCATCAGTGGGTAGATGTGGTGGTAGGTGCCTTAATTTTCTAAAAATTAGAAAGCAATCTCATCAGTGGAGAAGAAGAAGGGCTAAAGCACAGGGAGGTTTGAGAAGGTGTGGAGCAATCATCCAGGACGGTAGACTGCAGCATAAGATAATTTTGAGAAAATAAATATCCAAATACTCAATTTCCATGTGTTCTTTTACTAAAATTGTTCTTTTTTTCCCCTAAAGTAGGATGCCACCTGCCCTACCCTTCCTCAATTGCCTTTCTTCTAGTTTACAGAAGTCACATTTCTTATTCAGCCAAAATCTTACCATACTGAGACAGTATAATGTGGTGATTATGACTCTGGAGCCAGATTACCCTGAGTTGAATCTATTCAGCTCTGCTCTTTACCAGTTGTGGTAGCCAGTGTCCAATGTGGCTTCCAATGATCCTTGACTTGTGATATTCACACCTTTCAGTTGTCTTTACCTGATTGAATTATAGCTAATGTGTGTAATTTATGTATGATTTCTGAGGCTAGATGATAAGGGCATTTCAGCTCTCACCTTGCTCTCCTGCATTGGTTACTCTTGGGAAAGCCAACCACTATGCCTTAAGGACACTCAAGGAGGGCTATGGAAAGGTCCACATGGAGAGGAACTAAGATGCCCTACTAACAACCAACACCCATTTATCCGCCACATAAATGAACCTCATTGGAAATAGACCCTCCAGTTCTAATCACGTCTTTAGATGACCACAGATCCAGATAATATTTGACTGAAATTTCATGAAAGACTTTCAGCCAGAATCTCTCAGCCAAAACTTTCCTGAATTCTTGGCTCATAGAAATTGTGAGAGATAACATTTCTTGTTATTTTAAGCCACTACATTTTGGGTAATTTTTACACAGCTATAGAAAATTTCAAGGCCAATTACTCAACTTCATTGAACTTCAGTTTCCTCATTTCTTAAAATAGGAATGATAATTATCACACCTAATTCAAGATTGTTATGAGTTAAATGAATCAAAATTTGTAAAGTGCTCAATACAGAAAAGTAAAAACCATAGATTTATTTAACAAAAATAAGTGTGGTCTATTTAATGTAGTACTGGAATTTCTAGCCAGAGCAATAAGAAAAGGAATCATATCATATTAATCTGATATTTAAAAAAAGAAAAGGAAATACAATATAAGACATAAAGGTGGGCACAGCACTTTGGGAGGCCAAGGTGGGAGGTTCACTTGAGGCCAGAAGTTTGAGGCCAGCCTGGGCAATATAGCAAGACCTCATCTCTACAAAAATTAAAAAATAAAAAATTAGTTGAGTGTAGTGGAACCCACTTGTCATCCCAGATCCTCAGGAGGCCAAGGTGGAAGGATTTCTTGAAGCCAGGAGTTCAAGGCTTCAGGGCTACGATTGTACCACAGTACCCTAGACTGGGGGACAGAGTGAGGCCCTGTCTTTAATAACAACAACAAAAAGACATACAGATAGAGAAGGAAAACATTGTTCTAATTTTCAGATGACATGATGAACAACATAAAAATTCTCAAGGAATCTACAAGAACTCCTAGAACTGATAAGTTAATCCAACAGAGTTGCAAGACACAAGGTAAACATACCAAAAAAGTCTGTTGTATTTCTATATCATAGCAGTGAACATATGGACACAAAAATTAAAAATGTGATATTTATAATCACTCAAAAAATAAAGAAGTACAAATCTAAAAAAAAAAAAAAACCTACAGGACTTGTACACTGAAAATCCTAAAACACTGGTGAAAAACATCAAAGATCTAAATACCATGTTTCCCCCCAAATAAGCTTACATTCATTTTTTCTCAAGAAGACACACCAGGGCTTATTTTCAGGTGATGTCTTATTTTTGTTAAGTATAATGCAACAGGCTCGGCACCTGTGGCTCAAGCGGCTAAGGCGCCAGCCACATACACCCAAGGTGGCGGGTTCGAATCCCCAGCCCGGGCCCGCCAAACAACAATGATGGCTGCAACCAAAAAATGGCCAGGCG
>NW_003852426.1:13931027-13938897 GCF_000181295.1 Otolemur garnettii
GGGCTCAGGCGAGTCTCCTGCCTCAGCCTCCCAAGTAGCTGGGACCACAGGTGCCCACCACAACGCCCAGCTATTTTTTGGTTGCAGCCGTCATTGTTGTTTGGCGGGTCCGGGCTGGATTAGAACCTGCCACCTTAGGTATATGTGGCTGGCGCCTTAGCCACTTGAGCCACAGGCGCCAAGCCGAAGAATAGTCTTTCAACAAACGGTGCTGGCACAGTAGAATGTCCTCAGACCAAAAAAAAAAAAAAAAAATGAACCCTGACCTACACCTCACAGCTTATACAAAAATTAACTCAAAAATGGATCACATATTTAAATGTAAAACATAAAACTAAGAAACCTTTAGAAGAAAACATAAGAGAAAATTTCTAGGACCTAGGGCATGGTGAAGAGTTCTTGGAATTGCTACCAAAAGTGTGAGCCAAAAAAAATCAAGAAATTGGATTTCATCAATTTTTAAACCTTTGCTCTATGAAAAAAACCTGTTGAGAGGACAAAAACTGGAAAAAAATTTGCAAAAATATCAGACAAAAGACTATCTAGAACATAAAAAATACTCAATACTAAACAGTAAAAACCCAAACAACTGGCAAGGCATGGTGGTTCACGCCTGTAATCCTAGTACTCTGGGAGGCCGAGGCTGGTGGATTGCCCTGAGCTCAGAGGTTTGAAACCAGCCTGAGCCAGAATGAGACCCCCGTCTCTACAAAAAAAAAGGCCAGGTGTTGTGGTGGGCACCTATAGTCCCAGCTACTTGGGAGGCTGAGGCAAAAGAATTGCTTAAGCCCAAGAGTTGAAGATTGCTGTGAGCTATGACACCACAGCACTCTACCGAAGACCACAAAGTGAGACTCTGTCTCAATAAAAAAAAATTTTAAAAACATCATGAATAGAAAGTGGGCAAAGAGCAAAAAGAGACATTTCATCAAAGAGGATAAACAGATGAGACATAAGCACATAAAAAGGTATTCAACATCATTAGTCATAGGGAAATGCAAATGAAAACTACCATGAGATATCACACCACAACTATTAGAACAGCTAAAACATAAAAGCTATGATAATACTAAATGCTGGTAATGATGAGGAGAAACTGTCTCTCACACATTGCTAATGGGAAGTAAAATGGTACAGATTCTGGAAAATAGGCAATTTCTTAAAAGACAAAGTATACATTTACCATACAACATGGCAATCACACTCCTGGACATTTATTCCAAAAAACAAAACTTTGCATCCAAACAGAATTGATACATTAATATTTATAGCAGCTTAATTTGCAGTAGCCAAAAACTGGAAACCACCAAAATGTTCCTACACATATAGGTGAATAGTAAAACAAACTTGCACATCCATAGCACATACTACTCAGTAACACAAAGGGACAAACTATTGATTTATATGGCATCTTAGACAGACCCCAAGGACACTATGCTGAGTAAAAAATGCTAACCACAATGTGATGTGATTCCATCTACCTAACATTCTCAAAATGACCAAAAATGACAGAAATGGAAACAGATCAGGGGTTGCCAAGGGTTAGAGCCTTTTTGAAAGTAAGAAGACAATTCATTTGCAATAGCATTGAAAATAATAAAGTACTTAGGAATAAATTTAACAGAACAAGTGCAAATCTTAAAAACTCTGAAAACTACAAAACACTGTGGAAAAAAAGTTAAAAATCTAAATAAGCAGAAATTGTCCCATATCCCCGGACCAGGAGAGCTAACCCTGTTATGATGGTAATACTCTCAAAACTGATCCATATTTAATACAATCTCTATCAGAATCCCAACTGACTTCTTTGCAGAAATTGATAAGCTGATTCTAAAATTCATATTTAATTTCAAGGGCCAAAAAAAAAAAAAAAAAAAGGCCAAAACACTCATGAAAAAAAAAAAGGTAAGAGAACTTACACTTCCCAATTTCAAATCATTCAAATAGTATTCAAGACAATATGGTATTGGCAAAAGGATAGAGAGATAGAACAAAGACATAGAATTGAGAGCCCAGAATTAACAAATAAATATACGTCTATGGTCAATTGATTTTTAACAAGGGTATGGAGAACATGCAAAGGAGAAAAACTAGTCTTTTCAACAAATTAATACAGGGGCAATTGGATCAAGCTGCAAAAAAACATATGCACACAAAAATGTAAGAATTAAAATTATAAAGCTCTTAGAAGAAAATGGGATAAATCTTCATGGTCTTAGATTTAGCAAAAGATTCTTAGATAGGACACCAAAAGCATAAGCAACAAAACTAAAAAATAGACAAATTGGACTTCATCAAAATTAACAACTTTTCTGCTTCAACAGACAATCTGAAGAATATGAAACTCACAGAATGGGAGAAAATATTTGTAAGTCATATATGTAATAAGATGTTGGTACCTAGAATATATAAGGAATTCTTACAATTCAACAATAAAGGGCAGCATCCATATCTCAGTAGGCAGGGTGCCAACCACATACACCAAGGGTGGCGGGTTTGAATCCAGCCTGGACCAGCTAAAATACAACAATAACAACTGCAACAACAACAACAAAAGTAGCTGGGCATTGTGGTGAGCACCTGTAGTCCCAGCTACTTAGGAGGCTGAAGCAAGAGAATCGCTTAAGCCCAAGAGTTTGAGGTTGCTGTGAGCTGTGACGCCACAGCGCTCTACCCAGGGTGACAGCTTGAGACTCTGTCTCAAAATAAAATAAAAAGACAATCCCATTTAAAAAATGGACAATGGATCTGAATAAATATTTCTCTAAGGAAGATATACAAACAGCCAATAAGTTCATGAAAAATGCTAAACATCATTAGCCATCAGAAAAATGCAAATCAAACCACAATTCATATTCTAGGATGGCCAAAATTAAAAAGCCAGATAATAACTGTTGACAAAGATGTGGCAAAATTGGAATCTTCATACACTGCTGGTGGGAATGTAAAATTCTTTGGGAAAATTCTGACACTTTCTAAAACAATTAAACATGGTGTTGCCACATAGTCTAACAATTCAACTCGCAGATATATACCCGAGAGAACTGAAAACATATGTCCACATGATTATTCAGCTATAAAGGAAGGAAATTCTGACACATGGTACAACCGGATGAATGTTGAGGACATTATATTAAATGAAATAAATCAGGCACAAGAGTCCACATATTATATGATACCACTTAAATGGAAGTGTAGAATTAGGAAATTTATGAAACATGCAGAACATCAGGGCTAGAGGAGTGAGAAGACATGAGGAAATAGGGGACTGATAACTAAAAGGAGCAGAATTCCTTTTTAAGGTGATTTAAATGCCTTAAAACTGGCAGCGCCCGTAGCTCAGTGGGTAGGGCACCAGCCACATACACCAAGGCTGGTGGGTTCAAACCTAGCCCCAGCTAGCTAAAACAACAATGATAACCACAACCACAACAACAACAAAAAAAATAGCCAGGCGTTGTGGCGGGTACCTGTAGTCCCAGCTACGTGGGAGGCTAAGGCAAGAGAATTGTTTAAGCCCCAGAGTTTGAGGTTGCTGTGAGCTGTGATTCCACAGCACTCTACTGAGGATGACATAGTGAGACTCTGTCTCTAAAATAAATAAATAATAAAATGCTCTAAAATTGACTGTGGTGATAACTGAATATATTTGTGAATATACTAAAAACCATTGAATTGTACACTTTATTTTTTATTTTATTTTTTTTTTTTTTGAGACAGAGCCTCAAGCTGTCCCCCTGGTTAGAGTGCCATGGCATTACAGCTCACAGCAACCTCCAACTCCTGGGCTCAAGCGAGTCTCCTGCCTCTGCCTCCCAAGTAGCTGGGACCACAGGCACCCGCCACAATGCCCGGCTATTTTTTGGTTGCAGGTCATTGTTGTTTGGTGGGTCCGGGCTGGGGATTCAAACCCGCCACCTTAGGTGTACATGGGTGGCGCCTTAGCCGGTTGAGCTATAGGCGCCGAGCTGAATTGTACACTTTAAATGGGAGACTTGTTTGGCAAATGAGTTTTATCTCAGAGCTGTTTAAGAAAAAATTATTGATGCATGCTATAACATTGGTGGACCTCAAAAACAGCATGTTAAGGGAAGGAAGCAAAAGTCAAAAGACTATATACTATGACTTCACTGATAATGAAATGTCATCTTCAGGAAGGAGAAACAGATGACAGGTAATCCAGGCAAGCCCAGTTCCTGTTCCCTTCCCAGGCTTAAGACTAGCATCCTTCCAAGTAACCTCTTAAATAGTGACCTGGCAAAAAGATATAGGTGTGATGAACACTTGGTTGTGGTAATGGTTTTGTCCAGACCCAGCCCTAGCCACACTTGTCCCCTTGCCCTCCAGCAAATCAGCTTGCTGATAACTATGGAGCAAAGTACAGGCAAAAAGGAGAAAGTAAGCCAAGAGGAGACCTGGAAGACAGGACCTACTGCCTTGGAAAGCCATCGTGCTGAGAGAATTCTTCTTTATTCCTCAAAGGTACCTCTACCTCTCTTCTTTCCCTCCCACCCCCTCCTAGGTACTTGCCAAACCTGCCCACCTCCACCCCTGCCCTCTCTGTGGGCCTCTAGGCAGCCATATTTCAGCCAGGGAAAGCTGGAGAATATTTCTGTAGCCATCCCAATTTCAGAGAATTTGGCCATCCATCCACTTTATGGATTGTGAATCATCTAGTGATCACTGATTTCCTCTTCTCCTTCACCCTCTCTTCCCACCGGCTATTACTCCACTTAACCAACCATTCCCCAAAGGAGAAGGGGGGAGAAAATCTAAATAGTTAGCCTCATTTTCTTAGAAACCATTATATAAAAGTCTCTGGGAAACTAAATGAAACTAAGGGGTCAAATGATATTGGGTGGAGGAATTATTGGACTCAAATTATCTTTCCTCTTCTATGTCCTGGGAAAATATAAATTGGTTGGTTATTTGTGAACAGCAGAAAGGATCCTACTGACATAGGACTCCTTTGCCAAACTTCTTATCAAAAATAAGGACATTGGGATGTTATGAAGATGAGGGGACCACATCCTCCACCACCTACTCCAGATGGTTGGAGGGAACTAGGGACCTTCCAGAACACCTGAGCGTCATTTGGCCACAGGTTGGGGTGGAAAGCAGAAAGAGAAAGATAGCTCACAGCAACCTCAAACTCCTGGGCTTAAGTGATTCTCTTGCCTTAGCCTCCCAAGTAGCTGGGACTACAGGCACCTGCCACAACTCCTGGCTATTTTTAGAGATGGGTCTTGTTCTGTCTCAGGCTGGTCTTGACCTTGTGAGCTCAGGCAAGCCACCCACCTCGGCCTCCCAAGTGCTGGGGTAATGCATGCCTGGTGCATTATCTTCTTTCAAAAATGGCCTCTCAAGTTCCCTTTCCTCTGGCTCTTAGATCTCCCACACTTATCTTCACCTCATCCTGCTTGTATATGTGCAATCAAACACACTTTAGTACAGGCTTCTGTGAAGGATGGTATATTTGTGCACAGTGGGTAATAGCTACTTACCCAGTAAGCCAGGCAGTCATGATTTTTAAGAAGAGAAATGTTAATATTTTTCTTATTTTCTTGGGTGAAACTAGAGTTCTTAAAATTAACCTGCACACATATGAACCAGACCATAAATGATTATATAACCTACAAATCTTATGGGGACATGAAGGCCCCAACATGCTCTGAAGCCTGGAAAATTAGATGATGGGAGGGGGAAGATGGAATTTGGCGTGGAGAGAAAAAAGTTCTTAGTGCATGTGCTGGGCTGTGAGTATGATTGTCAGACTTTGTGAGTTATATCAGGGGCATATCTGCATTTGATGTATATTTAATTGTAGTGGCCAAGAGGGGTCTGCACGTGGGAAGAAACATCCAAAGATTTAATGATAAGAATAGTAAGGATTTGGGATCTATCTGCCCTGCCCCACGTGTCCAGAGGAATGGTAGGCACAGGATTCACTATAGGGGTAAATGGTGAAAGCAATCAGAAAGCAGTCATCGGGGGCTCCCCTGAAAGTCCCTTCCACCTAGCTGGCTCCTGCTAGAAATTTAGCAATTGGCCAACTATGCCTCCAGGGATTTTAAAATTTTCTTTATACTTTTCTATATATCCACATTTTCTACAGGGTATTGTAATAAAAAGTTTATTAAAGTAAAATAACATATTTTAGTATTTGACAACAGTTCAAATGTAAAGTCTTTGCAGTTCTTTTTTGTTTTTTGGCCAGGGCTGGGTTTGAACCCACCACCTCTGGCATATGGGGCTGGTGCCCTACTCCTTTGAGCCACAGGTACCGCCCCAAATGTAAAGTCTTAAGGGAGGTTCTTGATCCAATGTGCATGAGACTTTGTGTTAAGGGGTGTAATTGGATATCATGATCATGGTCTAGAGCATGGACTGTGATATGAATAGTGTTGAACAAGGCTCCTGATATCTGCTGAACTTAAACCTACCCAACATAGATCATAAGCTCCTCTCCTCGACATTCTCATTCAGCAGATCTAGAGTGGACCTTGGACTTTGCATTTTAACAAGCAGCTGGAGTGACTTCAATACAAACTGTAAGAAATGCTGGTCCAAACTCTTCAGATCTCCATTTTAGAAAAACTTTATTGTGAAAAAGTTTCAAACATATATGGGCATACTGCACTTTATTGCACCCAACTTTCTTGCCCTTTATAGATAGTGCCTTTCTTTTTTTTTTTCTTTTACAAATTGAAGGGTTGTGGAAACCCAGCATCAAGCAAGTCTGTGCCATTTTTCCAACAGCACGTGCTCACTATGTGTCTCTATGTCAGATTTTGATATTCTCACAGTATTTCAACTTTTTCATTATCATCTATATCTGTTATGGTGATCTGTGATGAGCGATCTTTGATGTTGGCATTGTAATTGTTGGAAGGCACCAAACTTCACACCCATATAAGATGGCTTAATTAATAATACATTTCATGTGTTCTGTCTGCACCATCTACCAGCTGTTCCCTCACTGCCTAGCTCCCTCCCCTTGGGCTTTCCTATTCTGGGACACACAACAATATTGAAATTAGATTAATAACCCTGCAATGGCCTTTAAGAGGTCAAGGGAAAGGAAGAATCACATGTCTCTTACTTTAAATCAAAAGCCAGAAATGATTAATCTTAGAGAGGAAAGCATGTCAAAAGCTGAAATAGGCCAAACATTAATGCCTCTTGCATAATGCATAGTGAATGCAAAGGAAAAGTTCTTGAAGGAAATTAAAAGTCTTACTCTAGTGAATACAGAATGATAAGAAAGCAAAACAGCCTTCTTGCTGACATAGAGAAAGATTTAGTGATTTAGATGGAAGATCAAACCAGCCACAATGTTCCCTTAAGCCAAAACCTAATCCAGAGGAAGACCTGCTCTTCAATTCTATAAAGGCTGAGGGAGGTGAGGAAGCTACAAATGAAAAGTTTGAAGATGGTTCACAAGGTGTCAGAAAATAAGCTGTCTCCATAACACAAAAAGGCAAAGTGAAGCAGCAAGAGTTGATGGAGAAGCTGTTGTGAGTTATCCAGAAGATCTAGCTGAGATCATTGATGAAGGTGACTACACTAAACAACAGATTTTCAAAATAGACAAAAAAGCCTTCTATGAAAGAAGATGTCATTTAGGAGTTTTATAGCTAAAAAGGAGAAGTCAGTGCCTGGTTTCAAAGCTTCAAAAAGCAGGCTGACTCTCTTGCTAAGGCCTAATGGAGCTAGTGACTTTAAGTTGAAGCCAGCACTCACCATTCTGAAAATCCTGCATCCCTTATGAATTAGGCTAAATCTACTATGCCTGTGCTCTATCAGTGGAATAAAAAAGCCTAGATGACAGCACCTCTGCTTAGAGCATGTTTTTTTTTTTTTTTTTTTT
>NW_003852426.1:13941227-13942645 GCF_000181295.1 Otolemur garnettii
AAAAAAAAAAAAAAAAAAAAAAATAGCCGGACATTGGGATGGGCACCTGTAGTCTCAGCTACTTGAGGATGAGGCAAGAGATCACTTAAGCCCAAGAGTTTGAGGTCGCTGTGTTCGCTGTGTGCTGTGATACTACAGCACTCTACTGAGGGAGACAGAGTGAGACTCTGTCTCAAAAAAAAATTAATTAATTAAGATATGTACTTTTTTAGACATAATGCTGTTACACGCTTAATAGATTATAGTATAGTGTAAACATAACCTTTATATGCACTAGAAAACCGAAAATTTCTGTTACTCACTTTATTGCAATACTCACTTTCTTGTGGTGGTTAGTAACCAAAACCACGTATCTCTAAGATATGCCTGTACAAAAGTATAGATAATAATCCATTCTCGGGGCGGTGCCTGTGGCTCAACAGGGTAGGGCACTGGCCCCATATGTCAGAGGTGGTGGGTTCAAACCCAGCCTCTGCCAAAAAAAAAAAATTAATTCTCATGCACCCATCACTCAACTTTAATCATCAACTGAGGCCACTCTTGTTTCAACTATATTCCCACTCACTTCCCCAAGCCCAGATAAATTTTTTTTTGAGACAGCTTCTCACTATGTTACCCTAGGTAGAGTGCCATGGTATCACAGCTCACAGCAACCTCAAACTCTTGGGCTTAAGTGATTCTCTTGCCTCAGCATCCCAAGTAGCTAGGACTACAGGCACCTACCACAACGCCCAGCTATTTTGTTGTTGTTGTTGTTGTTGTTGCAGTTGTCATTGTTATTTAGCTGGCCCAGGCTGGGTTTGAACCTGCCAGCCTTGGTGTATGTGGCCGGCGCTGCAACCACTGTACTACAGGTGCCAAGCCAAGCCCAGATAATTTTGAAACAAATCCCTGACATAACATAATTTTACCTATAAGCATTTCTATAAGTATGTCAAAGGGATAAAGCCTTTTAAAGGTAAACAAACACAATACCATTTCATGCTTAATTTTTTTTTTTTGAGGCAGAGCCTCACTACGTTGCCCTTGGTAGAGTGCTGTGGCGTCACAGCTCACAGCAACCTCCAACTCTTGGGTTTAAGTGATTCTTTTGCCTCAGTCTCCCAAGTAGCTGGGACAACAGGTGCCTGCCACACCACCTGGCTATTTTCTTGTTGCAGTTGTCATTGTTCTTTAGCTGGCTTGGGCCAGGATCAAACCTGCCAACCTCGTTGTATGTGGCTGGTGCTGTAACCACTGTGCTATGGGCACCAAGCCTTCACACTTACATTTTTTAACATGAAATCTAAAATCATGTAATACCTAGAGTGTGTTAAAACATCTCTGGTTTTTCTCATCACTTTTCAAAACAATCTGTCCAAATCAGGGCACAGATAAAATCCACATATTGTTTAGCATGTCTTTTTTTTTTTTTTTTT
>NW_003852426.1:13943523-13973414 GCF_000181295.1 Otolemur garnettii
AGGCGCCGAGCCTGCGTGTGTCTTTTTGTGTTAGCAGCCACTGATGATCATTGCCTAGATAATCCATTAATTATCAGTTTGTAAAATGCAAACCAGTTTTCTTAATTTTTAAAAATAGGAAAATTAATTCTTGATATTGAGAGGTACTAAGCTTCTTATTGAAATTATATGGGACAATCATAGTTGTTATTTATGGCACTTGTTTTCTCTAAGTGCTGTACACTCATGAAAAGCAGTTATCAATGTCATGCCAGACAAACAGATAATAAAACTAAGATGCATAAGTAACTCGATAAACTTGACACTGCTAAAGAGTGGTGGGGTCTATTTCCTTAAAAGATTTATTTATTAGAGTCCTCTAATCAAGGACTCCCCCCAGGTGTGCTAAATTATTCAACTGTCTCCACAGTACTTTGGTGTTGGTATTGCCTCCGTTGCACAGATAAAGAAACTGAGACTCAAAGAAGCTAAGTAATTTCCCCAAGATCATACAGCCCTACAATAAAGAGGTAAATGGTTTGTAAGTGTTGCTATGTGGCATTATTCGTCCATGTAGCAGTTATGTCTGGCTCCCCAGCTCTTTAAGCGTTAAAAATTACAGCGTGCAATGTATGTGCTAACTAGCAATCAGCAGATATATGGGAGTGAGTACTCCACATAAGATGGTATAAATTACATCGTACTAGAACAGGGATCCACCCGAACGCAAGAGACATATCATAAGGGCGCGGTAACACAAGAGCGAGACGGCGGTAGCACGCCTGCGTATAGAAAGATGCGCACGCGCACAGAAGCCCAAGGTATGGGCGGGGCTAACAGCGCCCGCTAAGTCTTCCGGCCGCCAGGGGGCGCCAGCTGAGGCTGGCCCAGCACCACGGATTCCGCAGTACGGTGTTTTGCATCCACCAGTAGTACTTAGGCTATCGGAATCCGGGGCAGAGCAACTTCTTCAGGTTTGAGGTTCCTAATCCCTGGGGTCGGGCAAACGGGAGGGGAAAGAGAAGTAGGTGACTGGCCGAGCAGAGTTCGGCAACTCAAGACGTCCGGGTAGCGAAACCACCTTCCTTTCTACCCTTGGTGCTACTGCGAGAGTGGGCAGGGACTAGCTTTGGGGCGGAAGTGAGGGGAGGTCCCAGGTTGAAGTCGGGGCTGGAGGCGGGGCGACTCGGCTGGGAAGTTCTTGCCCGGCTGATGCGCTTCGCTTTTTTTTTTTTTTTTTTTTTTGTTGCAGTTTGAAAGGGGCAGGGTTCGAACCCGCCAGCCTCGGCGCCCACTGAGGCGCAGGCGCCGCCCACACCCTTCTCTTATTTCACCCTTGGCTTTCCCCTCAGGTTAGGTTTCCATGGAGCAGCTCCTGGCCCAGCTGTGTGGCACCAGCGCCGCGTGGCCGCTCCCGCTGTGGGAGGGAGACACCACAGGCCACTGCTTCACCCAGCTGGTGCTCAGCGCCCTGCCCCACGCGCTCCTCGCCGTGCTGAGTGCCTGCCACTTGGGCACCCCGAGGTGGGTAGAGACCGGACGAGACGTCTGCGTGTGCCTGCAGACCTCACCCTGCAGCTTACATTTCCCCGTCAGTGTCTCCAGAATAGCAGGATCTTGGAGTAGGGCAGATGTAGAATAAAACCTGAACATTATCACTTAGCCGTAGCAGTGTGGCTGTTTGGGGGCAAGTTGGCTACCTTCACTGAGTCCCATAGCATTGTTTGAAGGTTTAAATAAGATAATGCATTTAGGCATACAGTACAGCACCTGACAGGTTTTTAAAGGCCCAATGAATGTGAGGAATTATCACTATTGTAGATTTTCAGATGTCTAAACATAGCAGCCATGAATTGGAGGCAAAATTAGGTGAACAATGTTTTTGGCTTAAAGGATGACTTGTGCTTAAGTTGTGGGGCCAGTTTCTCACCACACCCAGGAAACCTCGAGTTCTTAGGTTAAGAAAAGTGTGGGTAAGGCTGGGCACAGTGGCTCATGCCTGTAATCCTAGCACTCTGGGAGGCTGAGGCGGTTGGATTGCCTGAGCTCACGAGTTCAAGACCAGTCTGAGCCACAGCAAGACCTCATCTCTTAAAAAAAAAAAAAGGCCAGGTGTTATGATGGGCGCCTGTAGTCCCAGCTACTTGGGAGGCTGAGGCAGGAGGATCGCTTGAGTCCAAGAGTTTGAGGTTGCTGTGAGCTGTTACGCCACAGCACTCTACCAAGGTCAACAAAGTGAGACTCTGTCTCAAAAAAAAAAAAAATGAAAAAGGATAGTGTGGGTAGACTCAGCTGGAGAGGTAGCAGTAGGTAGAAGACAGGAGCAAACTTAAACCTAAGTTTTCCCCAGTTTAGGGCTATAAGGTATGGGTGCTAAAGTAGCCGTGATTTTGTATTTTGTTCATACAGGGCTAGAGATGACTAAAGGTAGTCTCATTCTGGCTGTTGAGAGACAAGAAGGTGGTCTAGTCTCTGCCTTTGAGAGTTCTTAGTCTTTTGGAAGAAAATGTCCCTATTCAAGAGGACTTAAGGGCTACTGAATCCCATCCTTGGGGAGAAGTGGTTGCCACCCAACCAGGTTCATCTGCCTGCTGCCTAAGAGGAAGCCAATACCCAGAGACAACAGAGAGAGTTTATTCCACAAAGCATCAAGCAGGGAAGATGGGAAGAGCTTCTCAGATCTGCCTCCCTGAGAATTTGGGGTGGAACCATCAGTCCCTTGGTATGGCTGTTGCCTGGGTAGGTCAGGCAGTGCACTGGATTGTAGGACCTGGAAGATATCTCAAAAACTACCCCTAGGTTCTGAACAGATGATCTTAGCTACAGAGAAAAAATAAGAAACGTTGTGACTATCAGCTGCGCACTCCAGAGTAGTGATTATAGAGAAGCAAATGGGACAATGGCTGATTATTATCATTATTTTTTTAACTAAGCCTGTTCCTTCACAGAGTTTTGGGACCTTTTCAACAATTTGTAAAGGCATTTTCAGAAACTGCAGATCTGCTTGGTTTGGGAGGAATCCTGGTTTGTCTCTTAAACAGAATGAGACAAAAACTCTAGAAAGGGATAATGAGTTACCATAGACATCCACAGCCAGCTCAGAAGAGTAGCTATTAAAAATTGGCACAGTCCAGAGTGGTGCCTGTGGCTCAAAGGAGTAGAGCACTGGCCCCATATGCCAGAGGTGGCAGGTCCAAACCCAGCCGTGGCCAAAAACTGCAAAAAAAAAAAAAAAATTTGGCACAGTCCTTTGGAAACTCATAGTCTAATGAAAGACCATCATGTAATCAATAGAGAGTATGGCTATTGACTAGGCGCCTGTAGCTCAGCAGCTAGGAGCTGGTGGGTTTGAACCCAACGCAGGCCTGCCAAACAACAGTGATAACTACAACCAGAAAATAGCTGGGCGTTGTGGCGTGCGCCTGTAGTCTCAGCTACTTTGGAGGCTGAGGCAAGAGAATTGCTTAAGCCAAAGAGTTTGAAGTTGCTGTGACTTGTGACGCCACAGCACTCCCCCTAGGGTGAAGTAGTGAGACTCTGTCTCAGAAAAAAAAAATATATATATATATATGGCTATTTCACTTCTCTTATCGGGCATTTGTGTATTGCTCATAGAAATTAGAAAGATTCAGAATCTCAGGAAAAGATCTCAGAGATCTTTTGATCTTCTAGACTCTTCATTTCTCACTGTACTGTTGAGGAAAGTGGGACAGAGAAAAGGAAAGAGATTTGCCCAAGGTTATGAGTCGGTTAATGGCTGATTTGGGAGCAGTATACCAGCCTCCAAGGGCCTAGTGTTCTTTCTTCTGTCTCTACATCTTAGAAAATAGAATTTTTTTTCTTTTTGAGACAGGATCTCACTCTGTTGCCCAAGCTGGAATACAGCAGAGCTATTATACTCACTGCAACCTTGAATTCCTGGGCTTAAGCAACTCTTCTGCCTCAGCCTCCCAAGCAGCTAGTAGTACAGTCATGCACCACCAGAACCAACTAATTTTTTAATTTTTTGTATAGACTAGCTCTTGCTGTGTTGCCCAGGCTGGTCTCGAACTCCTGGCCTCAAATGATCCTCCTGTCTTGGCCTCTCAAAACATTGAGATTGGCTGAATGTGGTGACTCACACCTGTAATCCTAGCATTCTGGGAGCCTGCGGTGGGTGGATTGCTTGAGCTCACTAGTTCAAGACCAGCCTGAGCAAAAAACAAGACCCCTATCTCTACTAAAAATAGAAAAACTGAGGCAAGAGGATCGCTTGAGCCCAAGAGTTAGAGGTTGCTGTGAACTATGATGCTACAGCACTCTACACAGGGCAAAAACTTGAGATTCTGTCTCAAATAGAAAGCATTGGGATTATAGCTCCTGGCCTAGAAATAGAATCCTATAAGATTGATTTTTATTCCAATCTAAAGCCCTCTATGTAATTGCCATCAGTTTGACTTTTAAGAAACTCAAAACAATTTTAGTTTACAACTAAACTTTGAGGTAACTCATCCCTGCCAACAAATGATATAGCAGGTTAGTCCTCTTCTAATAGGAACCTTCAAGGCATTCTGATAGTCACTATTGCAGATGGGTTTTCCCGTATTTGATTCTTAATTCAGATAGATCACCTTTTATTTACTAAAAACAGTTTTATATGCCAAAAAGATATAGACAAAAGTACAAAATATAAACCTAAAGCAGTCACAAAAGTGAGCCATACTACCTTCTGCAATCAACAGAAAGATAATAGAATACTCTGTACCTTTGTTAAAATTTAGGATATAGTATTAGAATAGAGAAGCTGTATGTAAGTCAAATTTTTTATTCATTTAATAATGCTTCAGATGGGCTCGGCGCCTATAGTTCAACTGGCTAAGGCGCCAGCCACGTAGACCTAGGGTGGTGGGTTTGAATCCCCAGCCCGGACCCGCCAAACAACAATGACGGCTGCAACCAAAAAATAGCCGGGCGTTGTGGCGGGCGCCTGTGGTCCCAGCTACTTGGGAGGCGAAGGCAGGAGACTCGCTTGAGCCCAGGAGTTGGAGGTTGCTGTGAGCTGTAATGCCATGGCACTCTGCCCAGGGGGACAGCTTGAGGCTCTGTCTCAAAAAAAAAAATAAAAAAATAAAAAAAAATAATGCTTCAGATGAATTTAGGGTTATCTTAGGTGGATACCTTTTATAAAAATGAATATGTATCTCTTAATGTTATCTGTATGAAGACTTTTTTTTTTTTATAGTTTTTGGCCAGGGCTGGGTTTAAACCCACTACCTCCAGCATATGGAGCCAGCACCTTACCCTTTTGAGCCACAAGCACCACCCCATGAAGACTTTTTTTAATCTTTTTTTTTTTTTTTTGGAAACAGAGCCTCACTCTGGGTAGAGTGCAGTGGCATGACAGCTCACAGCAATCTCCAGTTCCAAGGCTCAAGCAATTCTTCTGCCTGGGCTGGATTTGAACCTCAGGTATATATGGCTGACGCCTTAGCTGCTTGAGCCACAGGCGCCAAGCCATCTTTTTTTTTCTTAAATAGTCTCACTCTGTTGCCCAGGTTAGAGTGCCATGGCATCAGCCTAGCTCACAGCCACCTCAAACTCCTGAGTTCAAGTGATCCTCCTACCTTAGCCTCCCCAGCAGCAGGAACTGCAGGCACCTGCTGCAACATCTGGCTAATTTTTCTATTTTGAGTAGAGACAGGGTTTTGTTTTTGCTCAGGCCAGTCTCGAACTCCTGAGCTCAAGCAGTTCTCCCACTTCAGGCTCCTCTTTTTTTTTCCCACCTTAGTCCTCTTTTATGTGAACCTTCAAGGCATTCTGATTGTCACTATTACAGATGGATTTTCCTGTGTTTGATTCTTCTTCTTCTTTTTTTTTTTTTTTTTTGAGACAAAGCCTCAAGCTGTTCCCCTGGGTAGAGTGCCATGGCATCACAGCTCACAGCAACCTCCAACTCCTGGACTCAAGCGAGTCTTCTGCCTCCGCCTCCCAAGTAGCTGGGACCACAGGCACCCACCACAACTGGCTATTTTTTTGGTTGCAACCGTCATTGTTGTTTGGCAGGCCTGGGCTGGATTCGTACCCACCACCCTAGGTGTATGTGGCTGGCGCCTTAGCCACTTGAGCCACAGGCGCCGAGCCTGTTTGATTCTTAATACAGATAGATCACCTTTCATTCACAAAAAACAGTTTTATTTGCCAAGAAGATAGAGACAGAAGTACAAAGTAAAGTGTGTGCAAAGTATAAAATGAAGAGTGCAAGGATTATAGGCATGAGCCACCATACCAGCCTGGACTTTTTTCCTAACTAAAGTCTTCACATTAAATACAACCTTAACTCAAAATCGTTAATGTCTGTGGAGAAACAATGAATCAGAAATGGTGTGGGTAGATTAGAAAATGGACTGGGTTAATCTAGAAAGACTTCCTGGAGTCTTTTTCCCTGGAAAAACAGACCCTGGGTTCCAAGGTAAAGTGGGGTAGGGATAAGATGTGCAAGGCAGAAGAGAGTTAATTCCTTAGGTGAGTGAATTGTTAGATGTGAGGGCTATGTCTGGGCCCTGAGTCAGCCATGATGTGCCTCCTTTTCTTTCTTCCTCCTTGTCCCCAGGAGTCCAGATTACAGCCTACCCTGCCATCCTGGCTGGCGCCTCCGACTTGCAGCTTCCTTCCTGCTCTCCATCTTCCCTCTGCTAGACCTCATTCCGGTTGCTGTGCCACCAGGGGCAGACCCAGGGCCTGTAGGGCTAGAGGTGTTGGCGGGGTGTATGGCAGCTGTGGCTTGGATCAGCCACAGCCTGGCCCTGTGGGCATTGGCCCATTCCCCTCATGGCCGCACCCGGGGGCCCTTGGCTTTGGCTCTGACAGCCTTCCTCCCAGCTCCAGCCCTAGTGCTGACCCTGTTATGGCATTGCCAGCGAGGCACACTTCTGCCCCCACTTCTCCCAGGGCCCCTCGCCCGCCTATGCCTTCTCATCCTGCAGCTGGCTGCACTGTTCGCCTATGGACTTGGATGGGCAGCCCCTGGAGGGCCACGAGAACCTTGGGCTCATGAGCCCCTCCTGCCTGAGGGTCAAGAACCTGAGGTGGCTGAAGATGGGGAGAGTTGGCTGTCACGCTTTTCCTATGCCTGGCTGGCACCCTTGTTGACCCGTGGGGCTTGTGGAGAGCTTCGGCAACCCCAGGACACTTGCCGCCTCCCACGCAGGCTGCATCCAGCCTACGTAGCCCGTGCCGTTCAGGCACATTGGCAGGAGGGAACCCAGCTGTGGAGGGCCTTGTATGGGGCCTTTGGACGGTGCTATCTGGCACTTGGACTGCTGAAGCTGGTGGGGACCATGCTGGGATTCTCAGGGCCTCTGCTGCTCTCCCTATTGGTGAGCTTCCTGGAAGAGGGAAAGGAGCCGCTAAGCCATGGCCTGCTCTATGCCCTTGGGCTCGCTGTTGGGGCTGTGCTGGGTGCCGTGCTGCAGAATCAGTATGGGTATGAAGTACGTAAGGTGACACTTCAGGCCCGTGGGGCAGTGCTAAACATCCTATATCACAAGGCTTTACAGCTGGGGCCAAGCCGCCCTCCTGCTGGGGAGGCCCTGAACCTATTAGGTACAGACTCAGAGCGGCTGCTTAACTTTGCTGGGAGCTTCCATGAGGCCTGGGGCCTGCCTCTGCAGCTGGCCATCACCCTCTACCTGCTGTACCACCAGGTGGGTGTGGCTTTTGTGGGTGGTTTGATCTTGGCAGTGTTGCTGGTTCCTGTCAACAAAGTGATCGCCACCCGCATCATGGCCAGCAACCAGGAGATGCTTCAGCACAAGGATGCCCGGGTAAAGGTAAGGAGCTACTTGGAGTCCTTCAGCTATCTCAGACCTCACTCACCCAGCCTGGGTCGCTAGGTCCTCCCCTGAACACTAAGCATAACTTACAAGTTAAGAGTTCAGACTGGAGAAAGAGAGACCTGGGTTCAGATTCCAACTCTATACTTAGTAACTAGTTCAGTCACCTCAGATAAGTCACTTAACCTATTTGGACCTCTACTTCCTTATCTGTAAATTGAGGATAATGATAGCTTGCCTCACAGGCTTGTGGTGAGGTTTTATAAGCTAATGCTTAGTATAGTGCCTGTCATAAAGTAAGTTTTAAATACATGTGGCCCGTTAGTAAAATAGCATTATTAGCTCATCTGATCCTAAGCAGCATCCCTAGGCGGTAGGAAGTAAACTCCCTGGGACCAAATGGTTTTGTTTTTGTTTTTTTTTTTTTTGAGACAGAGTCTCACTATGTCGCCTTTTCTAGAGTGCTATAGCATCACAGCTCAGAGCAACCTCAAATTCTTTGGCTCAAGCGATTCTCTTGCCTCAGCCTCCCAAGGAGCTGGGACTACAGGTGCCCACCACAATGCCTGGCTGTTTTTTGTTGCAGTTGCCATTGTTGGTTAGCTGGTCCAGGCTGGGTTCAAACCCGCCACCTTTGGTGTATGTGGCTGGCGCCATAACCACTGTGCTATGGGCGCTGAGCCCAAATGGGTTTTTAGTGACAGAGCTGGGACTCAAGTGTCCCACTCTTGGCCGGGGCATAGACCACCCCATAGCTGTAAGTGGGGAGGCCTAGGAGAACCCCAGCCACCTCTTGGGGTAGGCTGTGGGGAAGGAAATAGGTCAACTCTAGATGTTTAGGATTTGGCTGAATCAGTTCTGGGTTCTGCAGTGATTGTAGGTATCTTTACAAAAGGGATAGCAGTCATGGGGGTCCCTACAGCATAGCTGTCAGCCTTTTACTGGAACAGCTCAGAGTGCTAATAGGAAGAAGGAGGAGTCAATAGCAGGTTATGGCATGAGGCCTTTTCCCATACCTTGACAGCTGCGGACTACATATGTCTCTAAGAGAGTTCCTGCCCCTTGCCCATCTTGCTTGGGCCCATTGGCCTGTTTGACCTTGGCTGTGGTATGTCCTCTTATGCCTGATAGAGGAAAAGTTTCTGTATCACCCAAGCTATGGGGCAGAACTGGTGACTGGCCCCTAAAGCCCATATCTTTTGGCTTTGGGAAGTAACCCTCAGTCCCCCATCTGGTGGAAGGAGGAATACTTTTACCCCACTGTGGTGATGTGCCTGTACCTTCCACACTTCCTTTCCTAGGAATATGGGGAATTCCAGCTCCAACCTATCCTCAGCTGGAGCAAATGGAGAAGTAAAAGAGACACTGGGAAGGGAAGCAACCCAGGGCTTAGAAGGATTTGAGGGACAGGATTTCCAGAAAGGATGGAGGTGAGGAAGAAAACCAGGGTTAGGGAAGTCCAGAGTATCTGGGAGCTCACTGCCAGGATCCTGATAAAGACTTGACAAAAGAGAAGACACATGAGCAGCATCTCCACTTCACACTGTTTTCTTGTCTCCCATCCCTAGCTCATGGCGGAGTTGCTGAGTGGCATTCGGGTCATCAAATTCTGTGGGTGGGAGCACGCACTGGGGGCCCGGGTAGAGGCCTACCGGGCTCGAGAGCTGGGGCGACTCCGTGTCATCAAATACCTGGATGCGGCCTGTGTATATCTGTGGGCTGCCCTGCCAGTTGTCATCTCCATCGTCATCTTCATCACTTATGTCCTCATGGGACACCAGCTCACGGCCACCAAGGTAAGGACCAGGAAGGGAGGGGCTGGCTCTAGGAAGGCATGGGAGGGTGCCAGCATTAAGAGGACTGGAGTGGAGTAGAAAGGTGGGCTCAGGCCCTTGGTTGGTACTGGCTGGGGAGGAGGGAAGGATCCCTGACTGTCCCATCCTTTCCCAACCAAGAGGAAACTCTGAAGGGGCTGTGGATATATAATTTTCTCCTCTGTGGAAAAATTCCTTTCCTCCTTTTCTTCCTTTCACTCCATCTTCCAATCAGGCCCAGGCTGGGATTAGGTCCCCTTTTCCTCATTCTCATGGTCTTAGGAAAAATCTGTGATCCAATGCTGGGTCTGGCCAAGGCCAGCTGATGTTACTACTTGGAAATTCTGAGGAAGTCTCAAATTAAGTGAGGCCTATGCACTTACAAAGATGCAACCTTGATCCCTGCAAGAATACTGGAATTTTTAGGAAACTAGGAATAGCCACCTCTGTCGCTTCTAATCCCACGATTGTCCAGTTATCCCCTCAGTTCTGCTGCTGCCCTGTTCTTCCCTCCACAGACCACTCCATGGGGCTACCTGTACAGCAGCCCATTGGATGGCTCCAAGGGCTTTCCACTTACATTCCACTTAGGTGTTCACGGCCCTGGCACTGGTGCGCATGCTCATTCTGCCCCTCAACAACTTCCCTTGGGTGATTAATGGCCTCCTAGAGGCCAAAGTGTCCTTGGACCGGATCCAGCGTTTCCTCGATCTTCCAAACCACAACCCCCAGGCCTACTACAGCCCAGGTAAGGGGAAGCTAAAGGGCAGAACTTAGCATCTGGTGAGGAGGGGAATGTAGCTGCTTAAAACTGTGCATAGACGCTGCCAAAAGGAGTCAGGGGCAGTGGAGTGCAGGCAGAAGAGACCAAGACCGAGACTGAGCTAGCCCTGTGTGTGTAGATGTGGGGCAGGCAAGTCAGCCACATGCCCACTGATATACCTTCCCCAAGTCAGCAATATATCCCCTGACATATTTCCCCTGGTGGTAGATTAGGAGTACAAGTTGAGTGGCTTCTTCCCTGCTTAGATCCCCCCACAGAGCCATCTGTAGTACTGGAGCTACATGGAGCCCTGTTCTCTTGGGACCCAGTTGGAATCAGCCAGGAGACCTTCATCAGTCACCTTGAAGTGAAAAAGGTTTGTTGGACAGACACCCTGGGAGAGTCCCTAGACTAATGAGAGATGGAGACTCAGTGACAGATAAGCAAAGACTGAGCCAGTTGGAGCTAGGTGGCTCTGCATCTCTAACTGCTGAGGGAGGGAGAGGGACTAGGTGAGCAGGCTGTAGTCTGAGAGGGGATGACACCTCATACCTGAATCTCATTCCTCCAGACCCAGCTTTTTCAGAGTAGTCACACCTCTCTTTGGTCTTTAGGCAGCTCATATTCACCCAGTTTGGACCAACAGATATATTTGTCTCTCCATGTCCCTCAGAAGCCATAGAGTTCAGAACAGGTTCTAGGACTTTTCCAGCACCTCTCCTAGGCTGGGGACTTAGGGAAGAGGCCCAGTAACTCCTTAAGAGAAGGATTTTGCAAATGGGATAGATGATCTTCTATTTAGCCTGGTGAAAAGCAATTACACCCTGTGACTCACACTGTATCATAAATAGTTGAAGTACTTAAAAACATGAACATTCCTGGCAGAAGGTGACTCTTGTTTGCCCCTAGTCCTGAGTTTTCACTGGCTCCTGACCTTTGTCCAACCTCATGCCCCACAGCTCAACTCAGCATTCTCCAGTGGGGGATGAATTGCCTCCACCACATTTGGCTCACGTTTCTGGCTTGAGCTGTATGTTTTGTTTTTCCTCTTAGTTCAGGCAAGACAAGACTGGAATTTTTCAAAGGAATTTTGCTAATGTGTGTGTTAGGGCTTTTTTAGATATGTCATAGAAACCCACTGGAGCTAGCTTAAGCAAACAAAAATTTATAATAGGGATATAGAGATAAATTGAAGAATCCAAAGGCTAAAACACAACTGGATCTTAGAAATAGCACAGAACCAGGCCTCAACTTGCAGACCTGTCTTTTGTATGTTTCTCTCCCTGTATTTGCCTAGTTCTTCTCTCTCTGTGGACCCGCTCTCCACTGGGCAAAAGGTGTGACTGCAGACAGCTCTCCCATTCACAGGCTATAGCCAACAGGAAGGAGAAGCTGCCTCTGGACCTGATCCCAAATTCCCAGGGAAAGGTCTCAGATTAGTCTGGTGCCCACTATAGAGGGATTAGCCCTGGCTGACAGGATGACGGCATCATAAACAGCTTCTAAAAACCTAGACCCTTTTTGGAGAAGGAAATAGAAATTTCTTTTTTCTTTTTGAGAAGATAATTCCATGAACACATGTTACAAGTAAGAAACAAAGAGAGAACAGAAAGTTTAAAAAAAAATTGCAGAAATAAACACCACAAAGTGGTACAAAGCACCACTTTTTGCCCTAAGATATCAGAAGTCTAGCCACAGGTTGACTTAGCCAGCCCGGCATTCAGGCCCCCAAATCTGGAGTCCTTCTCTCCCCTCTCGCCATCCTGGGATGCTATCTCAGAGCTTACCTTGGAAGTTGTTAGGCATTTTCCTCCCATTTCCTCTGGCTTGCTGCTCCCCTTCTGAAGATCTTCACATAGACAGTGAAGCTGGTAAAACTCTGAGTAGAGAATAAAACACACTACTTCCCTAGATCAAACAGAGGAGCCCATGAGGTAGAGGATTCTTTTCCTGCATGCTAACTGGGGCCTAGAAAGAAGCCTCGATGGAAGGATTGACAGCCTAGAGCCTCAGGAGGGAGACCACTCCTCCCTCTGACCTTTCCCTGCAAAGAGCAGACACTTCTGTGGCTTCTTTGCAGGGTATGCTGGTTGGCATCGTGGGGAAAGTGGGCTGTGGGAAGAGCTCACTTCTTGCTGCCATCACTGGGGAGCTCCACAGGTAACCAACCTGTCCTTGCTTAGCCCTTTAGCAAACACTTCCCAATCCTCTGCTATGTGTCAAAAACCTTTTATAGGGGCCAAGGGTACCAAGAATAGGTCTCTTTATTGGAAGAGTTTGCAATCTGGAAACAGGGAGGCAATCAAGAAAATGAACCATCCCATTATCATTATACCAGATTATTATAAGATATAGTAGTGAGGGAAGAAAAGAAATGGAAACATCCAATGTTAGCTATTCTTTCAGAAATTTGGTGATATGGAGGGTGACACTTTGTAGAAGACAGTAGTCTGGAAAGGCTTCTGGGAGTCCAGAACTGGATATGGAGGGACCCAAAGGGAAGCTGGTTCCCATGCTGTTGGCCTGGCTTTCTGCAGGTTGCATGGGCGGGTCGCAGTGTGGGGACTGTCCAAGGGCTTTGGCCTGGCTACCCAGGAACCCTGGATCCAGTTTGCCACCATCCGAGACAACATCCTCTTTGGGAAGACATTTGATGCCCAGCTGTACAGGAAGGTGCTAGAGGCCTGCGCCCTCAATGATGACCTCAGCGTAAGTGCCTATCCTTGAAATCTCTTGACTGCCTGGTTCTCCATGTGTCACTGACACTTCAAATTAGAGACTTGCTTCTCTAGAAAGGGCTTGCTTCTATTCAGGCATCACTTGTCCAAGTCTGACCATCATACTTTGGTCCTCCTAGAGCTGCTTGGTTCCCCCTTCCCCATAGGGCCTAGAAGAGTGGTGGTCACTGGTATTCCATGTGGCAGCTGGGAGACCCCTGAGGCCTCTAGAGCCAGGGAGGGTTCCCTATAACGTTTGGCTCTATGTAAGTCCAGCTACTGGCTCAGATTCAGGAAGCCCACCCTTGTCTCCCTCTGGGAAGGCTTGAAAGAGTCAAGGTCTTATTTGGTTGCAGGTTACCTTAGGGAAACCTGCCAAGCTTATTAAATTTCTCCTTGTCCACAATCCAGAATACTAAATTTGCTGGGCAAGAGATTCCAGACTTCTCCCATGACTTCCTACCTAACCCCCATGTCCCTTTAAGGACTGTCATCACCACTACCCTACCCAGGTAAATGTGGAATTTCCTGGAACAGAATACCTTTGACTTTGACCTTGAAGCATCCTAGGGCCATTTATCACTTGTTTCTGCATCAAGCTTTCCCCATATGTCTAATAGGTCCTGGATGATTTTCTAGGTACTATTAATCTAATAACAAAGATTTTCCCTCAGGAAACTAACTCACCATCTAACGGGTGCTTCCTCGGGGTTTGAGAATCCCTTAGCTTAGTAGACCATATTTTCTCTAAAAACCTATGAAAACTTTAACATTAAATTTGTCCAGTGTCGTCTTTTCCTGTTAAAATGGCAGGGTAGCAAATGTAGTTAGAGTAGTTAAGAATTTGAATTTGTGTCCTGCCCCTTACTAACTATGGGCAAGGTAGTTAATCTAAGCATTGGTTTCATCTGTGAAAAGGAAATAATACCAGCTTTGTGAGGTTGTCATGGGTTCAAATGAGATAATGCCTGTGAAACGCTAACCACATAGCAAGTGTTCAATAAATGCTAGGTTTTGTTGGAATTATTTCTTTTCTCCTCTGCCTAGCTTACCCCAAATTTAAGTCTAATCTCAAGCTGCCTACCTCTCTTGACCCCTACCATCTTTCTCTGGCAAAGGGATAGGAAATGAGCCAGAAGATGTTGGGGAGCTCTCTGACCCACTAAGGTACCTTTTCCATCAGATCCTGCCTGCTGGAGACCAGACAGAGGTGGGAGAGAAGGGTGTGACCCTCAGTGGGGGACAGCGGGCACGGATTGCCCTTGCTCGTGCTGTCTACCAGGTGAACTACTATGGGGGCAACATGGCTAATTAGGTGAGGGGAGTCCAGAGCCGTGGAAGCTTGGCTGAGTTGGGGGGATGGGGATATTTTCCTCAGCATATGGTTCCTTCCCTTCCTCATCCCATGTTCCTGAAATGTTGGTCATCCTTTCCCTGCTTTTCAGATTGAAGGCAGAAATAAAGACCCTTTAAAAAGTATTATATGCAAAAAAAAAAAAAAAGTATTATATGCTTGAGGCACTGGGGACCAACAGAGCTGTGCCCTGACTCTGGGGTGCTGGCCTTTCCTGACTAGAGGGAAGTCCACCCTCCGGTCTCACTTCCTTCTCTGCCATTGTAGGGGTAATTCCCAGATGACTTCTAAACTGTCTTCTCTGACCTCCATGGGCAGAACCAAGGAGAGTCTCTTGGTTCTGGCCAGAGGACTGTGGTCCTAGTGCCTATGATGCCCCCACCTCTCCCTAGGAAAAGGAACTTTATCTCCTTGACGACCCTCTGGCTGCTGTGGATGCTGACGTGGCCACCCACCTGCTGCACAGGTGCATCCTGGGAGTGCTGAGCCACACCACAAGGCTGCTCTGCACCCACCGCACCGAGTACCTGGAGAGGGCTGATGTGGTGCTGCTGATGGAGGCTGGGCGCCTCATCCGGGCTGGTATGTGGGGCTAGAGACTGGTCATGTGAGGAAGACCTCTGCCCAGGTGGATTGTCAAGTGCAGATTCTGCCACCCTTCAATGTATGGTCTGCGCACAGTCATCACTTCCTCCTGCCTTAACAGAACTGGGTGAGGAAACCAGGGAACAGGAGAGGAAAGGCACCCATCCATTTCATGGATGAAATGCCAGCAGCTAACATATCTGGGACTCATGGACTTTGTGACTGAGTGCTTTTGGGAACTTAGAGGCCCAGGATCTGCGAGAACAATCTGATGTTCTCAGAGAAGAGAAGCAGTGAGGTTTAGAACAATCCTTTTGTAAAACAAACAAACAAACAAAAACCCAAACTCTAAAGGATTATTATGCAGAGGGACATGAGCACCTGCAAGTTCCCTGGGCCTTAAGAACTAGAAATAGGAAATTCAGATGCTGGAAATTGGGCGACACACAGGAGAAGCTCGGCAGTGATGAGAGGTAACCCTAGACAGGGTACTTACACGTGGCTATGGCTGTCCTCCTAGGGGTGGATGTTTGTCCTCTGCTGGTTGAAATCCACATGCAGAGGGATGGACTTAATGAGTGCTGCTCACAGTCTGGGGGATTCAGGGCAGGGTGCTATGAGGGTGTGTTAGAGAGGAGTGCCAAAAAGAGTGGGAGGTGGGCTCTCCACATGCATTTAGAAAGGCATGGGATAGACTCAGAACAGTCCCTTTTTATTCTCCCTTTCTACCTTCCAGGGCCTCCCTCTGAGATTCTGCCTTTGGTGCAAGCAGTCCCCAAAGCCCAGGCTGAGAATGGACAAGAGTCTGACTCAGGTATAGCCCATAGGTGGAAAGGGCTTGCTTGTCACTGCCATTCTATAGGTTTTGTTGTGTTTTTTAACAAAGCTAGCCTGCTTCTCTGAAACTGATTTTTAACTGGCATCCTATAAGCTTAATTCCTCCATGCCCATCCTGATTCTTAACAGCTATAGCCCAGTCAGTACAGAACCCAGAGAAAATAAAGGAGGGGCTGGAGGTGGAGCAGAGCACATCAGGCCGCCTACTGCAGGAAGAAAGCAAGAAGGAGGGCGCTGTGGCCTTGTATGTGTACTGGGCATACTGGAGGGCCATGGGCCAGGGCCTAGCTCTAGCCATCCTCTTCTCTCTGCTCCTCATGCAAGGTGAGAATGTACCCACAAATCCCACCAGGTTGTCCAGGTGCCCATTCCTTTGTACTAATCACAAACCCCAGAGATGCATCTAGCATGGGTAACAGCTGGGACAAAAGGCAGCCCCTGCCTCCCTTTCCCCACCCCACCACCCCAGGATTCTGAGAGAGGCTCAGTGCCCAGAGGGTGCACTTAGTAGCCATCTTCTGTTCTTACCCTCAGGTTAGCTCCCATTCTGCAAATTTGAGATAATGTTCTCTCCCGGAGAAGGACGAAGGCCTAGGAAAGTACACACTGAGGAGGATATGGGCTGGTGCATGGGGGGAGGGGGGACAGAAGGATGAAGAAGGGTCTGAACCAGAATTGAGGGAAGAGAAAGGGAGGGGAGGCTATATTTATATAGAATGAAGGAGTCTCTCTCACAGCTTTTTCCTTCCTGTCCACACCCAGCCACGCGGAACACTGCTGACTGGTGGCTCTCCCACTGGATCTCTCAGCTGAAGGCAGCCAAGAACAGCTCCCTGCAGGCAGTAGCCTCCACCAGCCCAAGTTCCATGGGGTTCTTCTCTCCGCAGCTACTCCTCTTCTCCTCCAGAAGCCTCTAGTGAGTGGCTTGACCTGGGAGAAAGCCTGATGCTACTTTTGCAAAAGTAGTGGTTGGTGTGTGGTTGCCAGGCAGGGACTGAGGGCTGTGGCTGATATTCCAGGGGCTGTGTTTCCTGAAGAGTGGGGAGAAATAGAAGGGGGAGGATAAGGGACCCCCCAAGCGGCCCTACTTTCGGTTACCCACAGCCTCCTCCCCATCACCCAGTGCCCCAGTGTTCCCACTGCCCAAAGCAGCCCCCAATGGCTCCTCAGACATCCATTTCTACCTCACCGTGTATGCGTCCATCGCCGGTGTCAACTCCCTCTGTACCTTACTGCGGGCAGTGCTCTTTGCAGCAGGCATCCTCCAAGCAGCTGCCACCCTGCATCGCCGCCTGCTGCATCGAGTCCTTACGGTGAGAAGATGGAGGGCAGGAGTGGGAGAGCCCAACCCTAGCCCTGCAGAATGTCCTCCCAGTACATTGGCTCCCCTGCATCCCTAGTCCTCAGGGCGGGTGCAGCATGTGACAACCTCTGAAACCCAGAGGGGCTGCAGAGCAGAGTGGCTGCCTGGGTTGTAGTTTCCTCATCTGTAAAACAGGGCAGTATTAGAATCTACCTCAGAGTTAACTTTAGTTTTGACCCCTTAGTTCATGTAAGGCTCCTTTTCTGTTTTATTTCTTTGTCCATCCCCCTTTATCACCATACCCTGTTTCCATCTCCCCTCACTTCCCTGATAACCAACCATCCTAAGTGTGTTTAGTATATCTCTTTTTGTCTTTTTGCTAAAGGCCTATTTTGTATGCCTGTATTTTTAACTTATGTAAATGATATTGCGTTAGATCTCACATTCTGTTTCTTACAGTTTTATGTAGAACTATTCCTTTCTTTTTTTTTTTGAGACTGAGTCTCACTTTGTTGCCCTTGGTAGAGTGCTGTAGCATCATAGCTAACAGTAATTTCAAACTTTTGGGCTTGAGCTATTCTCTTGCCTCAGCCTCCAGAGTAGCTGGGTCTGTAGGCACCTGCCACCATGCCCAGCTGTTTTTAGAGGTGGGGTTGCTCTGACTCAGGCTGGTCTTGAACCAGTGAGCTTAGGCAGTCCACCCACCTCAGCCTCCCAAAGTGCTGGGATTACAGGTGTGAGCCACTGTGCCTGGCTGTAGGACTATTTCTTTTTCTTTTCTTTTTTTTTTTTTTTTGAGACAGAGCCTCAAGCTGTCCCCCTGGGTAGAGTGCCGTGGCATAGCTCACAGCAACCTCCAACTCCTGGGCTCAAGCGAGTCTCCTGCCTCCGCCTCCCAAGTTGCTGGGACCACAGGCACCCGCCACAACGCCTGGCTATTTTTTTTCAGTTGCAGCCATCATTGTTGTTTGGCGGGCCCGGGCTGGATTAGAACCCGCCACCTTAGGTGTATGTGGCTGGCGCCTTAGCCACTTAAGCCACAGGCGCTGAGCCTGTAGGACTATTTCTAAGACCCATCCCTGTTACTCTGTATATATGTGATCTGTTGCTTATCCAACATACTTATTATGAGGATTAAATTAATTAGCACATGGAAAGTACTTAGGATAGTGCTTGGCACACACTAAGTGCTCGCTTGACAATTATTATAAATGTTGTTATTATTATAGCCAGGAGTTATGGCTGGTGCCTGTAGTCCCAGCTACTTGAGAAGCTGAGGCAAGAGAATCGCTTAAGCCCAAGAGTTTGAGGTTGCTGTGAACTGTGACGTCACAGCACTCTACTGAGGGTGACATAGTAAGACTCTGTCTCAAAAAAAAATAATGTTGTTATTATTACAAAGCCCTTTTTGTGTTAGTTTTCTTGTTATTGGCCTTGAAATAACCCTGTGAGGTAGGTTCTGTTATCCTCATTTTACAGAAGAGGAAACTCAAGTGCTGGGAGTTGAAGTGACCTGGCCATAGCCAGTTCTGTGGAGAGCCAGTCTGTAAACTCAGCACCACAGGGGCTTTCCACTGACTCTCAGAGAGCTGCTGCCACTGTTCTGCCTCTCCTCCATGAGCCCACGGGGAGACATCTTCATTCTATGAAAGAATTAATTTCTATAAGCTGGCATTAGGAGGTGCTTCAGAAAGTCATTTGACATAGTCTCCTGCTTACTTAGTTCCCAAAGTAAAGGTAGAGACAGAGGACAGGGAAGCAGGAGAAGAGAAAGGGCTGTCTTTCAGACAGTACCTCCAAATAGTAGTCCAAATAGGTAGCAATTATTGGGAACTTACTTCTTTCTAGGCAGACCTTGCTAAGCAATAGATTGCAGTATTTCTGGTGTTTAATCCTACTAACAGCCTTATGAGGTGCAGTTCCATTATTACCTCCATTTTTCAGATGAGAAATAGGGGACTTTGTCTCTTGCCTGGGTTCTCACATGTACCAAGTAGCAAAGCTGGAATTCAAGTTGCATTCTGACCTCAAAGGCTGAGCTCTTAACCTTGAGATGATACTGACTTTGACCAATAATATCACCACTCTGTCCAGCCATGGGCAGTCAGAATGTTCCTCCTGACATCTGACTAAATCTCACTCACTGGCCAGAGGTTTCCATCTTCTGAGAGAGTTATCTCTCTGCCTGTAAAAGGGTAGTAGGCATGTCTAGCCCAGAGGGAGAGGAATGACCAGCATAGCATTTTGGAGTTGCCCCTGGCCAGAGGGATGAAAATCTCTATGTTGAACCCTCTTCAAGTTCCACCAGCCCCTCCTTTCTGCCCCCAAACTCTGAGGATACTTTACCCCTTTCCTACTCTCTACCTTGGGTTGCCCACCCCAGGACTGTTCACCACCCCTGTTTGCCAGACCCTGCTCTTGCTCAACCACCCCGTCTTCTAGACACCAGTGACTTTCTTCGACGCCACGCCCACGGGCCGGGTCCTCAACCGCTTCTCCTCTGACGTGGCCTGTGTGGATGACAGCCTGCCCTTCATCCTCAACATCCTCCTGGCCAACACGGCAGGCCTGCTGGGCCTCCTGGCTGTGTTGGGTTTTGGCCTGCCCTGGCTGCTGCTGCTGCTGCCACCTTTGAGCGTCATCTATTATCGCGTACAGTGCCACTACAGGGCCTCCTCTCGGGAACTGCGGCGCCTGGGCAGCCTCACTCTATCTCCACTCTATACCCACCTGGCTGACACTTTGGCTGGCCTCCCTGTGCTCCGAGCCACTGGGGCCACCTACAGGTATGTGACGTCTTCCCCTCCCATTCAGAACTCGGGATGAGGTGTTGGCAAGACAAAGGGCATCTGGAGTACAGGGTTATATCCTAGAGTAGAAGCAGAATAGGTAAGGACATTAGGGGAAAGAGGAAAACAGAAGAAGGAGATAGTGAAACAAAGTAGACACCCTTCGAAAGAGCATGTTGACATGTCTATTTGTGAGTGAGGCCTATGGGTATATATAGGTGAGCTCCCAAGAAAGAGGCATTCTATAGCAAAGGAGTCTGGGTGGGTCTGGGTAGAGTGGCCTTACCTCCCTCCTGGCCTTTCCCAGGTTTGAAGAAGAGAACCAGCGACTCCTTGAGCTAAACCAGAGGTGCCAGTTTGCTGCCAGTGCCGCAATGCAGTGGCTGGACATTCGGCTACAGCTCATAGGGGCAGCAGTAGTCAGTGCCGTTGCAGGCATTGCCCTGGTGCAGCACCAGCGGGGCCTCGCCAACCCAGGTGCCACCCTAGGATCCTTTCACCCCTACCTCAGGAGCAAGTTATTTCAACCCCTACCTTAGACCCCTTCCTGTACTGTTTACCTAACTTTTTCACCTTCCACCCAGGGTTCTTTGTGAGGTTAATTCGTAATAATCACCATAGACTGCAGTATTTCTGGTGTTTAGGGTTGAGGAGATAGTCTCCAGGAATGACTTGTCAGGTGGTAGCAGCTCTGGGCCCAGAATGAGCCTTCTGAGTTTCTGATCTCAGTCTCTTCCCTCATCCCATCCCCATCCTAATCACCCTGCCCAGGCTCACTTCAGTCTTCCACTTGCCTCCCTCTGAGCTTCTCCAGGCCTGCTCTACTGCTTTGCATCAGCCTTCTGTGCTCCTGGCCTAGGGCACTTCTCCACTGCCTCCTCTAATGCCCACAATCCACAGCTTGGGATTTTTCTGTCCTGCCCCCTCCTGGACATATGTCCCAGTGTCCAGGCTCCCCCAGCAGCTGGCGTTCCTCTCTCTCAGGACTGGTTGGCCTGTCGCTGTCTTATGCTCTGTCCTTGACAGGCCTGCTCTCAGGCCTGGTGAGCAGCTTCACACAGACGGAAGCTATGCTGGTGAGCGTTGAGCGGCTAGAGGAGTACTCCTGCGACCTGCCCCAGGAGCCCCAGGGCAAGCCACTGGAGGTGAGCCTGTATCCCCAGCCCAGGCCAGACCCCTGAAGGGCTCTCCTAAAGGCCTCAGTCTCTTCCTGGTTCCTTTGTTTTTGCTTCTCATTCATCTTTCTCAGCTCTTTAGCCTCTCTGCATGGTCACTATCATTCTTTACTGTGCCCCCTTCCTCTGCATCTCTCTTCATTCCCCTACATTTCTTCTCACACTATCCATTTCTCTTTCTCCCTTCCTCATCATCACTCCTCATCTCACTCATCTCCCTCTGTCTTCCACCCATGAACCCTACCAGCTGGGCACTGGCTGGCTGACCCAGGGGAGTGTGGAGTTCCAGGATGTGGTGTTGGCATACCGACCAGGGCTTCCCAATGCCTTGGATGGAGTGACTTTCTGCGTGCAGCCTGGAGAGAAGTTGGGCATCATTGGCCGCACAGGCTCTGGCAAGTCTTCCCTATTGTTGGTGCTTTTCCGTCTGCTGGAACCCACTTCCGGGCGAGTGCTACTGGATGGTGTGGACACGAGCCAGCTGGAGCTGCCTGAGCTCAGGTCTGGGGGAGAAAGTCAGAGATGAGGGAATTGGGGAACCAGAACTACTAGGACTTAGAGGAGGTCACAGCTAGAAAGGCTTTAATATAGATTCAGCGCCCATAGCATAGTGGTTATGGTGCCAGCCACATGCACTGTTTGGCTGGCAGGTTCGAACCCAGCCTGGGCTAGCTAAATAACAATGACAACTACAACAAAAAAGTAGCTGGGGCTTGGCACCTGTGGCTCAAGTGGCTAACACGCCAGCCACATACACCTAAGGTGGCAGGTTCGAATCCAGCCCGGGCCTGCCAAACAACAATGATGGCTGCAACCAAACCAAAAAAAAAATAGCCGGGTGCTGTGGCGGGTACCTGTGGTCCCAGCTACTTGGGAGGCTGAGGCAGGAGACTCACTTGAGCCCAGGAGTTGGAGGTTGCTATGAGCTGTGATGCCACAGCACTCTACCCAGGGGGGACAGCTTGAGGCTCTATCTCAGAAAAAAAAAAAAAAAGTAGCCGGGCATTGAGTGGCACCTGTAGTCCCAGTCACTTGGGCGACTGAAGCAAGAAAGTCACTTAAGCCTAAGAATTTGACGTTGCTGTGAGCTGTGATGTCACGGTACTCTATTGAGGGCAATATAGTGACACTGTCAAAAAAAAAATAGGGATGGCACCTGTGGCTCAAAGGATTAGGGCACCAGCCCAATATGCTGGAGGTGGCAGGTTCAAACCCAGTCCCAGACAAAAAAAAATATAAAATAGATTCGGGGTAGCCAGAGCTGACAGGGCCTGAGACAGAAGATAGAATAAGCAAGTGAAGACAGCAAACTCCTAGTGCTCAGGTCCAGAGTCACAGCTGGTGGTCTCAAGGTCTTCCTCACTCTGACCCAGGCCACCTTTCTAGCTTCATCTTTCTTGTATTTCCCAGTGTACACCCTCTACTCTAGGGCATAGTTGCTGCCTTCCATATCAGAATCTCCCAGTACCGTGCTTCGAGATACTGATCCCCTCAGCCTCAAGCTAAGCAGCTAGTACTTGGAATAGCTTGAGACCTGGGCCAGTTGCCCGTAAGCACAGGTGGCTTCATCTGAAGCTATGCATCCCCCACTCCTACTCCCAGGTTAACCTAGTATCATTTTCTCAGGGTTCGATGACATGGAAAAGATAGGAAACCTGTGTCCTAAAGCCCTGGACATGTGAATGACCCCAAGTCCTGACCTATGTTATCTGCCTTCTCTTCTAAGCTGTGGTGGCCTTACCTATAGCTTGACCATATAGCTCCTCAGGATCCAATTCCAGGCTCACTCCAACCTTGAAGTTACCCATTCCCATTTATCCGTCTAGTCATTCCCTGCCCAGCCACTGCTATCCCCAGAGTCAGTGATACACAGTTTAGCCCGTTTTCTCTGGGTTTTTATACCTCAGCAAGATGTAAGCTTTTTAGGGACAGAGTCTAGAACTTTTGTTTCTATGGTTCATAGCACCAGCACAGTCCTAGATCCACAGCTGACTGGTCATTTGGAGGGGGTTGGGTAAGGAGCAGAGAGGGGGTTTTGTTCAGGTCTCATCCCTGGCTATCCTGGAGGGGCTAGTCCTATAGCTAAAAACTGTGCTAGGAGCAGAAGTGGCCACATCTCCAGCCTGGAACCCCATGTCATTGTCCCCCCAGATCCCAGCTGGCTATCATCCCTCAAGAGCCTTTTCTGTTCAGTGGGACAGTTCGGGAAAACCTGGACCCCCAAGGCCTACATGAGGACAGAGCCTTGTGGCAGGCCCTGGAGCAGTGCCACCTGAGGGAAGTGATTGTATCCATGGGTGAGTGCTGGGCCCTGACCCTAGAGCCAGGAGGGAGCAAGGAGGGGCCTGGACCATGCATTGAAGATGTGGTCCTTGCAGGTGGTTTGGATGGTGAGCTAGGCGAGGGGGGCCGGAGCTTGTCCCTGGGGCAGAGGCAGCTACTGTGTCTGGCCAGGGCTCTCCTCACAGATGCCAAGGTAAGCAGAGAAGAAGGGTGATTCAAGAGGGATGGGAAGGTGGGTTGGAGAGAAGTTTCAGAGGACCAAGAAACAATTCCTTTCAGAGCTGGAGCTGGGGAGCTTTAGGGGGGCCTGATGTTTGGGCCCAGGTAAGCCCTAGCCCACCCTACAACCTCTCCTCCTGATCCCCTACTCTCTTCCCCTCTTCCAGATCCTATGTATTGACGAGGCCACAGCAAGTGTAGACCAGAAGACAGACCAGCTGATCCAGCAGACCATCTCCAAACGCTTTGCCAACAAGACAGTACTGACTATTGCCCATCGGTATGCCGGTGTCCAGAGTGACAGTCTAATCAGGGACCCCAGGAGTCAGAGCCCTAGAGAGGACCCCTTACCCCATGAACTCAACTGATCCTTTTCCAGGCACTACCTGGCCCTTTATAGCACATTATCTGAGGGACTGCTACAGGCCCTCCTCTAGCCCAGAGCCAGGGGCCAAAGCCTGTGGGACAGACCTATGCTGATCTGAGGGGAGAGGAGGCAAAGCAGGTCAGCATTCTCTTTTAGGGCACTGTCCCCCAACTTTGCCCCCAACACTCACCAACTCCTCCCACACAGGCTCAACACAATCCTGAACTCTGACCGGGTACTGGTGCTGCACATGGGAAGGGTCGTGGAGCTGGACTCCCCTGCTGCCCTGCGCAACCAGCCCCACTCACTGTTCCAGCAGCTGCTGCAAAACAGCCATCAGGGAGCCTGTTCCTTGCCCTGAGGGCCCTGAACCTGATCCCCCCACCTATAGGGTTTCCCCTCCACAGCTGGGCTGGGAAGAGGTGCTAGGTACTTGTTTACATTCTCCTCTGTGGCTCTACCTCTCCCTCACTTTCCCAGAGGAGAAAAGGGTACCCTGGGTTACTCTTTGAAAACATCCTAGTGGGCAGAGCCCCAAGGCTTCCCCAGAACTAGGCCTGTGCTCTGGCTCCCTTACATCTGGGATGACCCCAGGTGGATTTTTCTGACATAAGAGCTCACTTGCATTTTCATAGTTTTATTTGATAAAATTCCCATCTTACATTCTGTATATTAAAAAAATAATATTTCTGGTGTGAGGCTGAGTTCCCCTCAGTGTGTATACCCAAGCTGAGGGGTGTTAAGAAAAGACCACTCCAGTCTGAGGGATGGGGGAGATGAGGAAGGGGGCAGGAAAGCACCCCCCATCACAGTGCTGTAGTCTTTCCAGGCTCAGGAGGCAGATCAGGTGGCAGAGGGAGCCCTGCCGGCAGCATGCTAACCTGACACTCCTGGTCCTGACACGCTGGAACATAGTGTGGAGCAGGATAGCAACAGGGTCCCGCAGGGCAGACACCCCGGCGCCAGGCCCTCAGGATCAGCAACACAGTGGCCAAGACCAGGGCAGCGGTGAGGGCCCCAAATACCACCAGGGCCACCAGGCTAGGCTCACCCAGCCCAGCTTCTTGCCTCCGCACCACCTCCTTCACTGAGATCCGCAGTAGACCAGCCCCTGCACTGTGTGGGGCTGGCTTTGTGGCAGGTACCACCACAGCCAAAGTGGGCCTTAAGGGGGTGTCCACTGTTGTGGCAAGGTGTGGGATGGGTAAGACAAGCTCACAAGTCTTGCCACCATAACCACTGGGGCAGAGACAGTCAAAGTCATGGACACGGTCCCGACAGCGGGCCCCTCTCTGGCATGGGCGGCTGGCACAGTCATCCAGGTTGATGGTGCAGAAGCGTCCAGAAAAGCCCTCTGGGCAGAGGCAGGAGAAGCGATTTATTCCATCAAGGCAGGTGGCACCATTAGCACAAGGCCGCATCAGGCAGTCATCTACATTCACCTCACAGCGGTCGCCCACAAAGCCTGCCAAGCAGCGGCATGTGAAGTTGAGGGCAAAGCCCTGGTCATCCTGGCACTGTCCACCATTCCGGCATGGGGAGCTGGGGTGGGGACAGGAAAGGACATTGATACAAACTTAGTGACATCTCCAGGGTAAACTAGGTCAGCATCCTAACCACTGCCCCTCCACTTTATGATCTATGTCACCTTGCACCACTCTCTCAACCTTAAATACTTCGTTTAAAAGAGAATAAAAATAGTACCCAGCTTCCCAGATTGTGAGGGTTAAATAAGATAATCCAATGTCAAGCAATTAGCACAGGGTCTGGTCTGAAGGCAGGGCTCAGGATAAGTGTGCTATTATTATCCTCACAGGCCTGTAGGCCTGAAGCAGAAATGAGGACAAGTCCAGCCCTACAGGACTGTTTCCTCATCCATATGATGAGACATAAGGCTGCTTGTGGAAGGCTATGTGCCAGTGTTTGTGGGGAGATGAGGGGAGTCCTAGACCCCTCGATCTCTCCATACCCACCCTTCACAACTAGAGCAGTCCCACACATATCTGCAACACCTCTAGCTCCTATAGATTATTGTTGCTATTGAAGAAATGGTTCAGAAAGTACAGGAGTTGAAGAACCCTGAACGTGGTATGCTGGGGTTTTATCTCAGGGTGCCCCCATGTGAGTCTCGACTCCTCCACTCTCTCAACAGTCCTGCCTCTTTCCTCATCCTGTCACTAGATTCTGCTCTAACCTCCCACTCATCCAATGGGCTCAGCACTCACCCTGCCTGTTCACAGGGTCCGGCCTTGCGCTCGCAGTCATGCCCATGAAAGCCTGGTAGGCACAGACAGCGGTACTCACCACCCCCATCATATATGCACTGGCCTCCATTCTGGCAGGGGGACTGTGTAGTGCAGATGTGCTCATCTGGAGAAGAGACAGGGAAGGCCTCTCACATCTGGTCCCTAGACCTGTCCAGGCCCCCTTAACCAGACCTTCCAAGCCCAAGACTCTATGAGTGTGACTTATACTCGGAAATCATCCCAGACTGGAATGGTGGTAGAATCAAGAGGCTCCTCCAACTGACTTTGGTCAAGTTACAGCTGTCCTATGAATCTCAGTTTCCTGAACTATAAAATGAGTATAATTTTTAGTAGCTGTCTTTCCTATCCTGTGTGGTTATGTCAAGAATCTATTCAGACAACTGATAGTTACAAAATGAAAAAGGAGGACTGGGCTGGGCACGGTGGCTCATGCCTGTAATCCTAGCACTCTGGGAGGCCAAGGCAGGTGGGTTGCTTGAACTCACAAGTTCAAGACCAGCCTGAGCAAAAGTGAAGCCCTATCTCTACTAAAAACAGAAAAACTAAGGCAAGAGAATTGCTTGAGTTGAGTTGGAGGTTGCTGGGAGCTATGACGCCATAGCACTCTACCCAGGGCAACAGCTTGAGACTCTGTCTCAAAAAAAAAAAAAAAGAGGCCTGGCACAGTGGCTTATGCCTGTAATCTCAACACTCTGGGAAGCTAAGGTGGAAGGACTGCTTGAGGCCACAAGTTCAAGACCAGCCTGGACAACACAGTGAGACCCCCATCTCTACAAAAAAATTTAAAAATTAGCTGGGTATAGGCTGGGCGTGGTGGCTCACACCTGTAATCCCAGTACTTGGGAGGCTGAGGCGGGTGGATTGCCTAAGCCCACAAGTTTAAGAACAGCCTGAGCCAGAGTGAGACCTCATCTCTAAAAATAGCCAGGCATTGTGGTAAGCACCTGTAGTCCCAGCTACTTGGGAAGCTAAGGCAAGAGAATCACTTAAGCCCAGGAGTTTGAGGTTGCTGTGTGCTATGACACCACAGCACTCTACCAAGGGCAACAAAGTAATACTCTGTTATAAATAAATATTAGCTGGATATGGTAGCTTGTGCCTGTATTCCCAACTGTTTGGAAGACTGAGGAGGAAGGCTCACTTGAGCCCAGGAATTCCAGGCCATGGTGAGCTATGATCACATCACCATACTCTGGGCAACAGAGCAAGACCCTGTCTCTAAATAAAGATGAATAAAAAATGATAAAATTCTATGCATTTGAGGGTTTGACCAGGACACAAAAGGCACTTAGTAAATATGATGGATGTTTTCCCAAGATACATGGGGGTCCCCAGCAAATAGCTACCCTTTTTCCTCCTCTACCTTTGTCACAGAATTTTCCAGCCCAGCCACTGTGGCAGATGCACTGCCACGGCTGGTGGCAGGTACCATGTTGGCAGCCAGGCATCTTCACACAGCGCTCACAGTGCAGCCCCTCCCAGCCTGGGTCACACCTGGTAGGAAGAAGCACAGACAGGGTCGGGGTCTGGGTGGGACAATAAGTAAATGGAGGACCAGGACCAGGGCTTCTAGAAACCAGGAAGACGTGTGACAGCTACTAAGAGAAAGCAGACCCACCCCCAGTAGGTGTAGGGTTGTGCAGGGTCATAGGACACATACATATGGAATCAGATCCTCACATCCCAGTCCTGTACTTTGTCTAACCTTTCTAAGCCTCCAATTTCTCATCTGTATATTGTGGGTAAACCTCACAGGAGAGAGTTAAGGAAGAAATAAGATAAAGTCTTCAAGTACTCCAATACCACTCCTGGCATGTCTTGGGTGTTCATAAACATTCTAAAAAGAGTGACCTTGAAAGGTTATCAGGACTATTCCAGGGCAAACACCTGACCTGTTTTTTTTAAAGCCCTTCAAGGAATATAAAGACTCAAAAACTCCCAGCCAACCGAGCAACCTGCCCTATCAGCTCATTTTCTTATGTCCAACTACTTTCCTCTTGCTACATAATTTGCCCAGCCTCCACCCCAGTGAGCCAATTTACTCAAATTTATCAAGAAAAATCTTCTTTCATCATGGGTGCTTCTCCCCCTGCAGCGTTTCTTCTCTAAGCTAAACCGTTTCTTCTCTTATGTCTTTCCTTTATCTCCCCTTGTCTTCATGGTACCAATCTCCAAACTCTCTCAAACTTCAGATTTCTCTCCTGGTATCCTGAGAAGCTATTTTTCAGAACCTTGCATCAAACTTGAGAGAGAAAAGGAGTGGGGAGATAGAAACTAGAAGAAGCAAGAAGTGAAGCCAAGGGGAATAAAGTAGGGGAGGGGGCGCAGAGATATAGGGGAGCTGGCCCATCTGTCATAGTTGTGATGGGGCATGAATAGTAGGGTCTTAAGCCTGTCTCACACTCTGTTCTGGGCCTTGGCCTGGTTGTGGGTGTGAAGGGATGGGCAAAGGGAAGCAAAGAGTTTGAGGCATGTGATCAGTATAGGTACCTGCAAGAGCCATCAGGTGCACAGCAGCCATGAGCCAGGTCACAGTGGGAGCTGCAGTCATCGGCTGCAAGAGATTGACGTGGGAGGGGTAAGTCTTGCGGGACTTGAGAAAGGATTGGGGTTCCAATAATTGGATGGACTCAGCTCTGAGACAGGGCAAGGTAGAGTAGACCCCTCTTATTCCACAGGACGACCTGGGTCTTGCTAGCCCCGCCGGTCGGAGCGACTGCAGTGCCATCTCTGGCCAGCAGAGGTCAACGTGCAAGCGATGACTGCTGGACAGGGCCGCGACTGGAGCCCAGGGGCGTGCTCACCTCGGACACGCTGACCGGGTGCCCCCAAGATGCACAACAGGTACACGAGATGTAGGCAGCGGCAGCCGTTGGGCATGGTCAGCGCCGGCCCCAGGAGGGACGGACGGATGGACAGCCAGACGTGAGGACACCTGTGGGACAGCACGGGCGGGGAGGCGGCCAAGAACCGAGATAGCGGCACGGATACTGGTTTCAACCTACAGGAGCCGACGAGGGAGAGGGGCGCTGGGATCAAAGAAGCGATGAGGACAGCGGGAGGCAGAAGCAGGGAAAGGCTGGCAAGCAAGGAGACGAGACAGGAACCGGGGAGCGGGGTCTGTGACAAGAAGGTGAAGGATGGGCAACGCAAAGCGAGGCCAGGGAGCGGGAATGGCTGGGGCTGGATTGCAGTTGGGGCAAAAGGGTCCGCGGGAATGGGGACAGTGCAGAGAGAGGCCTCGAGCACGTAGGGGACGCGGGGGCCGGAGGGAGGGACGGTTCCAGGCAGCCAGCAGTCCCCGCCTCCCATCTCCGACACCCCCCTCGCTCCCACGTCCCCTTCCTATCTCAGCTGCAGTCACCTCCGCGGTGGCTCAGGGCCTGGAATCCCCACTATGTCTCCAGCCCCAAGCGCCCCTGTCTTCCAGGTCCTCACCTCCGGCCGGGAGGCGGTGCGCCCTAGGGCGCAGAGCGAGGCCGGATCCGACGGGCTCCGCTGAGGGGCCGGGCGGGGGCGCGGGGCCGCCCCTAGCTGGCCGCGGGGCTGGGCTCCGAGGCGGCTGCCATGCGCGCCGAGCGCTGGGAATCTGGGACTCTAGGCGACCCCGAGCTGCAGCGGCGGCGGC
>NW_003852426.1:13973583-13977106 GCF_000181295.1 Otolemur garnettii
GCTGCCACCACACCTCCTCTAGCCAAGCTTTCTTTCTTCAGCGAAAGAAGGAAATTATGGGAGTCTAAAGGGGAGCAAACTGTAAAGTGCTTGGCAAAGCTGCGCGATGCCGTTATTCTCCCATCTCGCATCCCAGCTTTCCGGACCCGAGCCCCTCACCCCATGCTCTCACCAGTCTGCCGCCCATCACGTTTCTCGTATGTATCCCATGCACACTTAGGGCACACTTGCTCTCCGCCCTCCTCCTGTCCCCAGCCCACGCCTACACTGCTTGTAAAGCCTTCATCACCTGCTTCAATTGTCTGCTCTTCTCCGCCTCTCTGCCCTCAGCTTTTCTCTCTCCTTACTGCATAGTAGACTATATACAGCCTTCCAGGATCGGCCTGTCCCCATCTAAACATCAATCCAGTCCACCCATCATTCTTCCCTCTGTCCTGTCTTTTCACCCTATTTCTTCCAGTGACCTCTTCTGGGGAGTCTCCCTGGGCTGGGAACGCCCCCGAGTCTGTAAGTGTGCCCCCTCCCCCCAAGCTCCCTCTTCCGTACCCGGACTCATCCGTTCTTGGCCTCAGGCTAATCTTCAACTGCCCAAACCCAGATCTCAGATTGAAGGTTATATAGGGGACTCGGAAAAGGCTGCCCCTCCAAGCCTCTTTACCCTTCCTGGCTAATGGCTCAGAGACACCCATGCAAGTTTTCGCCGGGTAAGAGGGCAGTGGTCAGGAACACCAGCGC
Source organism: Otolemur garnettii (assembly GCF_000181295.1). NCBI lineage: Eukaryota > Metazoa > Chordata > Mammalia > Primates > Galagidae > Otolemur > Otolemur garnettii. Next base: position 13,974,319 of record NW_003852426.1, read on the forward strand.
CTATCTCTAATCCTTTAGATTGAGATTTCACCATCTTTTAGTTCAAAGCATTGGAAGGAGTCCCTGGCCCGTGCAGAGCAGTTTCCCAGAGACATCTCCACAGGGACAGAGCCCCTGAACTCATTTTTCCTGCAGTCTCCATTGGGCAGGAAAACACCCACCCCCACCCACCGCCAGCTCTCTAGCTGCCTTCCGCTCAACTCTGGTCTTCTTCCCCGAAGAGCTTTCCGAATTCAAGTAATGACATGACCCTACCATTTATTTTGTTTGAAAATTTTTTTGAGTGAAAACCTGCGAACAACCTATTATGTCAGAAAAATAAATAGGTAAATAAATTGTGATACATCAACACTGTTTTTTTTTTTTTTTTTTTTTGAGACAGAGCCTCAAGCTGTCCCCCTGGGTAGAGTGCCATGGCATTACAGCTCATAGCAACCTCCAAGTCCTGGGCTCAAGCGAGTCTCCTGCCTCCGCCTCCCAAGTAGCTGGGACCACAGGTGCCCGCCACAATGCCTGGCTTTTTTTTTTTTGGTTGCAGCCGTCATTGTTGTTTTGGCGGGTCCGGGCTGGGGATTCGAACCCGCCACCTTAGGTGTACGTGGCTGGCGCCTTAGCCGGTTGAGCTATAGGCGCCGAGCCCATCAACACTGTTTTAAAAGTCACTTTTTTGAAGTCTAAAGATGTCTCCCAAAAAGCTAAGAACATATTATTAAATAGGGAGAAAGAAACAAAGCAGAACCTACTTCAGTATTGGCAATGGTTTTCTCTGGATAATAGAATTATAGGATTTTAATTTCTTATAGATTCTTTTCAGCATTTCCACTTTTTCTACAATGAACATGTACAATATTTTTTAGAATAAGGTTAAAAAAAACACCCATTCTCCTACTAGCTTAATAAAACTACTCTTTTTTATGACCCCATTTCCTATGCACATATTTTTACACAGGCATAATCGTAGTGTACCTACCATGTTGTATCCTGCTTTTTTTACTCCATTTCATATGTTGACAGTCCTCAAAAGCATAATTTTCAATGGATATGTGATATTTCATTAGAGAGATATACTATAATTTATTTGACCTAGCCCTGATTATTGGCTACTTAGATTGTTTACTTCTTTGTCCCTATAAATTTATTCAGCAAATTTTTTTGAGCACTTATGTGCTATCACTAGGTGCCAGACATTCTAGGCACTGGGGATACAGGTCCCAGATAAACAGTAGCGCCACATTTATGCATGTAGATTTTTCCATGTTTTAGGGTCCTTCCTTAGGATAAAGTCTGAATTGATGAGAGACTGAGTCAAAGAAGTCATGAAAAATGAGAAATTCCTTTTTATTGATGAAATGTATTAAAATGCACTGAAGTGCCGGGTGCAGTGGCTCATAGCTGTAATCCTAGCACTATTGGGAGGCTGAGGTAGGTGGACCACCTGAGCTCAGAAGTTCAACCCAAGCAAGAGTGAGACTCTGCCTCTACTAAAAATAGAAAAACTATCTGGGCATATGGTGCTGTAGTCTCAGCTACTGGGAGGCTGGGGCAAGAGGATTGAGCCCACGAGTTTGAGGTTGCTGCGCGGTATAATGATGCCATGACATGCTACCTAGGGCAATAGAGTGAAACTCTGTCTCTAAAATAAAATAAAATTCCCAAAGGAAATAATAAAGATATTTGAAGCTTTTAAATTTGATAACATCGAATGATATCACTTATGACCCCCTCACACCTGGCTTGTCAATCTCTTCACTCCTTCTTCTCTCAAATTCTTGGTGATTCTTGATGATTCAGTATGATATAGATAATTCTTCCAATAAGTGTGATAGATTCTTGCAAAGATGGCCACTACACTTCTTCCTGTCCCACATGACCCTTGGCAATGATTTTGCAACTCCTCCCCACAAGAGGTAGAGACTATTTCTCAATCCCTTGTAACTGGACTTGCCTTATAACTTGCCTTGACTAATAGAATATAGGGGAAATGACATTGTGTGAATTCCTAGAGTTTAGGTCTCAAGGCACTTGCCGCTTGCTCTTTTGCCCTCTAAGAACACTTCCAACATTTTATAAAGAAGTCCAGTCTAGCCTGCTCAAAGATGGAAAATCCCATGGAGGAGAACTAGGGCATCTGGCTAACAACCACCAGACATATCAAACCAGAGGACTGCAGCCACATGAATGAACCTAGGCAAGACTAACCTAGGCAAGACTAGGCTCTTGCCTAGCCCATATCGCCAAACTATAAAGAGCCTAGCCCATATCCCCAAACTATAAAGAGATAAATGGTGGTGGTTTTAAGCTACAGAATTTGGGGATAGTTTGTTAATATGGTAATAGATACCTGATAAAATCAGCTTCCCATTTCCTTGATTTCTTCTTCTCTCCTAAGGAGAGTCCCACCCTAGACCTTGTTGCTACCAATAGTTTCACATACCCCATAATCTCAATTTGAAGTATTGTGCTTTTCTTTTTCTTTTTCTTCTTTCTTTCTTTTTTGAGACAGAGTCCCATTTTGTTGCCCTTGGTAGAGTGCTGGGGCATCACAGCTCACAGCAACCTCAAATTCTTGGGCTTAAGTGACTCTCTTACCTCAGCCTCCCAAGCAGCTGGGACCACAGGCGCCTGCCAAAAAGCCGGGCCACCCCCTTGTTGCAGTTGTCATTGTTGTTCCGCAGGCTTGGGTTGGGTTCGAACCTGCCAGCACCAGTATATGTGGCCAGCACCCCATCCGCTGAGCCACAGGCGCAGAGCTAGTATTTTACTTTTCTTTTTTTTTCTTTCTTTCTTT
>NW_003852426.1:13977273-13985354 GCF_000181295.1 Otolemur garnettii
GGTTGCAGCCATCATTGTTGTTTTGGTGGGCCCAGGCTGGATTCGAACCTGCCACCTTAGGTGTATGTGGCTGGCGCCTTAGCCACTTGAGCCACAGGTGCCAAGCCAGTATTGTGCTTTTCTATTATCGACTTCTATCTTTTCAGCCATGTACTCTAGTAACTCAGCTCAAACAATTTTACTACCCCACTGGGATCTCTCATAAGGGCCATATTACAACTTTCATGGACCCTAAGCATTTCACCTTCATGGGCCCATTCCTTTATAAGAGAATACTAAAAATTATATTGTATGACAAAAAACGTTATTGCATTGACATAAAGACGAATATAATCCAGGCTGGACTCATTACTATATATCATTTTTATTGTACTCATTTTTTCTTCTGATTCTAAAATAAGCTAAAATAAAAACACTTTGTGGGCCCCTAAAAGTACTGGGAGCCCTAGGCACTGTACCTACTGTGAACTAGTCAGCCTCTGTCTCTCTTCCATTGATCCTACCTCCTTTCCACTGGACTATCCCCATCACATCCACCCTTTCTCATTGTTTAGCCTTGATTCCATGATCCATCATTATAATCAGTCCTTTGCATATACATTTAACTCTTTGGCCCCTCTTTCCTTCTAGCATATTCATCTTACCCCTACTTCTCCAGCCTTCAACCAAGCAACTGAGCATGGCTGGAAAAAACACACCTCTAGGCTGACTAATCTTACTTAAATTCATGACCCTCAAATGCTATTTGTGTTAACCACCAATGCTGTTGCATTTCCTTGGCTCTGTACACTCTCCCACCCACTCTGAAAAACTATTTTATTCTCTTCTCTCCTCCAATCTCCACCCCCTCCTCCTTTCTGCTCATTCTGCTGATAGTCTTGCTTTCAACTTCATGGAGAAAATAGAAGCAATTGGACAGAATTTCCACATGCCTCCACTGCCTACATGCATCTGTCTCTCTACATTTTTTTCATGCCCACTGTTACTATAGATGAACCACCTATGTTTTTACCTAGGTGAACCCTTCTGCCTGGGCACTAGTTCCCATCCTGTCTCACCTGTGTAACTATAGGTCTCTCCATTTCTTCTGATTCACATCATTTTGCTTGTGTCTATGGGATCATTGTCATCAACCTCTCTCCCACCTTAAAATAAAGAAATAACCTCCATCAATCCTGTATTCTCTTCTAGCTATATGTTTCTGCTATTCTTTACTGAAAACTTCAAAAATATTAGTCTATTTTTGATGTCATCACTTCATCTCATTCTTTCTTTCTTACTTGCTTCTTACTTTCTTTGAGGTGGAATCTCACTCTGTCATCTTGGGTAGAGTTATAGCTCACAGCAACCTTGAACTCTTGGGCCCAAGTGATCATCTGCCTCAGTTTTTCATTTTTAGTAGAGACAGTGTCTCACTCTTGCTCAGGCTACTCTCCAACTCATGAGCTTAAGCAATCAGCTCGCCTAAGCCTTCCAGAGGGCAGGATTCTTTTTTTTTTTTTTTTGAGACAGAGCCTCAAGCTGTCCCCCTGTGTAGAGTGCTGTGGCATTACAGCTCACAGCAACCTCCAACTCCTGGGCTCAAGCGAGTCTCCTGCCTCCGCCTCCCAAGTAGCTGGGACCACAAGCGCCCGCCACAACTCCTGGCCATTTTTTGGTTGCAGCCACCATTGTTGTTTGGCGGGCCCGGGCTGGGGATTCGAACCCGCCACCTTAGGTGTACGTGGCTGGCACCCTAGCCAGTTGAGCTATAGGCGCCGAGCCGAGGGCAGGATTCTTATTTTCTCTTGAACCCACCCTCACCCCACCACTCTAGCATTATTCTTGTGAACATCACCAAGGCCCTCATCACTGCCAAATCCAACAATTAATTCTCAGTCCTCATCCACTGGCTCTGTTAACTGCACTTTCCACAGCTGTTTTCTGGACATCTGGGATCACTCTTGTTAGCCTCTCTACCTGCTATAGTGGCCATCCCTCCTTAGTCTCCTTTCCTTTTTCCTTATCTTCTCAGCTTCTTCTGCAGTCCAAGGCTGAATCCTCAGACCTTTTATCTTTTCTACCTTCACTCACTGTCTTCATGATCTCATCTAGCCTAATAATTTTGAATACTAGTTATAAGCTTCTGACTCCCAAGTTTATGTTTCCAGCCACCCTTCTCCCTGAAATCCAGACTCATGTGTCTGACAGCCTACTTGACCTTTCCAGTTAGATGTTCAATAGGCAACTCCAGCTTAGTGTGTCTGCATGCAAACTCCTGATTTCCTGACCCTTTGTCAGCCTTACCCATCTGAGTCAATAGCTATTCCTTCTATCTAGTTGTTTAGGCCAAAATCCTTGGAGTCATGCTTGAGTCCTCTCTTTCTCTTACAATTCAATCCTGCAAATCTTGTTGCCTCTGCCTTCAAATTCTTCCAGAATTCGACCACTTTTCACAATCTCACGTCTAACACTCTATCTACCTAGTCCAAGCCACCATTATCTTTTGCCTGCACTACTGTAACAGCTTCCTAATCAGTCTTCTATCATTATGTAGCAGCCAAGATGATCTGGCTAAGATAGAAGCCAGCTAAACATGATGTGGTATCTCAAATTAAATCCTGAAACATCAAAAGACCATTAGTGGAAAAACTGGCAAAGTCTGAACAAAATCTTTCATTGGTACTAAGGTACAAATTATACCCGTGTTGGCTTTTTAGTTTTGACAAAGATACCACGGTAATGTGTAATGTTAACATTGAGGGAAATTGGGCAAATTTATATGGGAACTGTCTTTACTATCTTTGCAACTTTTCTATAAATCCAAAATTATCCAAAAATTAAAACAAAACTTTATTTAAACAATTGAAGTCAAACTGTCATATCTCTGCTCCAAACGTTCCATTGACTCCTATTTGATCTTACCTCCTGCACTCTCCCACCTTACTCTGCCCTCAGTGCTGATCCTCTTTTTTTTTTTTTTGAGACAGAGTCTCACTCTGTCACCCTTGGTAGAGTGCCATGGCATCATAGCTCACAGCAACCTCAAACTCTTGGGCTCAAGCAATCCTCTTGCCTCAGCCTCCCCAGTAGCTGAGATGACGGGCACCCACTACTACACCTGGCTAGTTTTTCTATTTTTTGTTGAGATGGGGTCTCACTTTTGCTCAGGCTGGTCTCAAACTCCTGAGCTCAAGGATTCCTCCTGCCTTGGCCTCCCAAAATGCTAGGATTACTACTGTGAGCCACCACACCTGGGCTCCAGTGCTGATACTTGAACACATGAGTATGTTCCCTGCCTCAGGACCTTTGCACTAGCTGTTCTTTCTGCCTGGAATGTTTTGACCCAGATATGTTCATATCTTACTCTCTCATTTCATTAACCTCTCTGCTCAAACTTCATTATGTTAGTAAAGAGGATCTCATTGATCACTCTATGTAATAACCTCATATTCAATCCTGCCATATTCCTTACCTTTAATTTTCTCCACAGCACTTTCCATCAGTACTGATGTATGTGTATGTATATACATATGTATACATATGCATATATTACATACATATACACACACACACATATATTTTAGCATATTTATGTATTGACTGGCTACTACTATATTATAAACTTCTCTTATTAGATTATAAACTCCATGGGAGGGACTTTGTTTTGTTTCCTTCTGTAACCCAGTTCTTTTTATCACATCTTTGTGCTAGTTAGCACTTAATTTTCACTCTTATTTGTCTAGTTTCTCTGTCTTTATTGAGACTCATACCTGTTTTATAAGCAGGGTGAGGCTTTTTTTTTTTTTTTTTTTTGGAGACAGAGTCTCACTCTGTTGCCCTCCGTAGAGTGCTGTGGTATCACAGCTCACAGTAACCTCCAACTCCTGGGCTTAAGCGATTCTCTTGCCTCAGCCTATCCCAAGTAGCTGGGACTATAGGCGCCCACCACACAAGAACACCCAGCTATTTTTTGTTGTTGTTGCTGTTGCCACTGCTGTTTTAGCTGGCCAGGGCTGAGTTCGATCCCACCACCCTTGGTATATGGGGCCAGCACCCTACCCACTGAGCCATAGGCACGACCCGGGTGAGGGATTTAGGATGATGTATTCACTGCTTTTTTATAAATTGGAAGAGGAAAAAAACTAATTTGCTGTGGACCAGGTTCTTCCATTTAATCCTTACCACATCCATGCCAGACAAATATTATTATTATTATTTTTTTTTTGAGATGGAGCCTCAAGCTATCCCCCTGGGTAGAGTGCCATGGCATCACGCTCACAGCAACCTCCAACTCTTGGGCTCAAGAGAGTCTCCTGCCTCAGCCTCCCAAGTAGCTGGGACTACAGGCGCCCACCACAACGCCTGGCCATTTTTTGGTTGCAGCCATCATTGTTGTTTGGCGGGCCTGGGCTGGGGATTCGAACCCGCCACCTTAGGTGTATGTGGCTGGCGCCCTAGCTGCTTGAGCCACAGGCGCCGAGCCGACAAATATTATTCTTATTCCAGTTGTATAGATGAGGAAGGAGAGGACAAGTGGGGTTAGGTGACTTTCCCAAGGTCACAGAGCCCGTGATTGACAAAGCTGGGGTTCAGATGGAGACTTGTCTTTCCCTGGGCTGTACAATTCATTCAGGTAATTTGCAAGGGGGTAGCAGATTGTATTTTCCCAAAAAGGCTGCCATAAAATCTCCCATTCTCCATGTTCCCTTATAAGGTGTCTTTGAAATTCTTCCCATTGAGAGGTGGGGTCTACATTCCCTTTCTTTGACCTTAGGGCAGCTTTGTCCTAAAGGAAGTGATGCTATAAGACTTCTGAGATTAGGGCAGCACCGTGGCTCAAAGGAGTAGGGTGCCAGCCCCATATGCCAGAGGTGGCGGGTTCAAACCTAGCCCTGGCCAAAAAAGGCAAAAAAAAAAAAGAAAAAAAGACTTCTGAGGTTATATGACAAAAGATGATAAGTTTTCATCTTATTCTCTTGGGATACTTTCTTTTGGAGATCTGAGTTGCCATGTAGTCAGTCTGATTGGGGTCACCAGGCTATGGGGAAACCCAAACTGGTGGATACCCACTAACGGAGAGGCGTTGTGAAGAGGACCTGACACTACATGAATAAAGAGAGATGCCCAGACACCCCCAGCTGCTCCAGCCCCTGCCGTTTCAGCTCTAGCCATTGACTGCAGCTACATGAGAGATTAAGTAAGAATCCTGACCCATGGGTAATAAAATGATTGTTGTCATAAGCCACTAAGTTTTTTTTTTTTTTTTTTTTTTGAGACAGAGCCTCAAGCTGTCCCCCTGGGTAGAGTGCCATGGCATCCCAGCTCACAGCAACCTCCAACTCCTAGGCTCAAGCGAGTCTCCTGCCTCTGCCTCCCAAGTAGCTGGGACCACAGGCGCCCGCCACAACGCCTGGCTATTTTTTGGTTGCAGCCATCATTGTTGTTTGGCGGGTCCGGGCTGGATTCAAACCCGCCACCTTGGGTGTATGTGGCTGGTGCCTTAGCCACTTGAGCCACAGGCACCAAGCCAGCCACTAAGTTTTGAAGTGACTTGCTATATGTAGCAACAAGTCACGGGAACAAAGGGAGTTACATGGTATCAGTGGCATTCCCTGAGGCAAGTCCCTTTTTTCTGGGCCTAAAGTTTCCCTTCCAAACAGGGGGAGTTAACTGAATGGTCTCTAAGGATATTTCCAGCCCTGAGGTTTGGTGCTTATCCACCATGCTGCTGCATCCTTCACTGTCCATTTTCACTGCCTCCTCAATACATCATCATTGTCCTACCATTCTATTACTTCCAGAGAGAAAAATTAACACCCTCGGACACCAAGGGATGTCTGTGGATCTGCTAAGGAAAAGGAGGTGGGCTCTTCTGGCTCCAATCTGCTTGAGTGCTCTTGACGTGGAAATGTGGTATAATTAAGTAAAACAAATAGGGTTTGGAATCCAATCACTGATTGGCATTGGTTGTATGACTCTGAGAAAGTCTTATAACTGTCCCAGGCCTCAGTTTACCAATTTGTAAAATGGGAGAGAATAGCACCAGTCCTATGCCCCAAAAGGGTTGTTATGAAGACAGAATGAGATAGTGTGTGTACAAGTAAGGTATGTGCATAGGCGGTGGGAGGGTGGGGCTGACGTGGGTGGTTGCTGTGGCACTGGGGGATCCCTGGTAAAGTCAGTTTCCTTCCCTGCAGTAGGGGAGGGGGTTGGCAACAGGAACAATGATGGAAAGTTGTGTTGGGCTGCTCTGGGTTGTGCTGGGACTTGCCTCTTAGCAACTGTTTCTGTTCCAATGTCTTTGGAAATCCATCCACTGCTAGCCCCCTGACATAAAAGTGATCATTTAGTCCAGGCTTTTGTCTCTTTGAAACTTTTTCCAACACACATACCCTCCCCCTTTTAAATTTCACCCAGGAAAGAGTGTTAGTCTCGTGGCTTGGGTTTCCAAAAAATCTCCCCTCCCAATTGCCTGTCTTTGGCAGAAGCCCCACTAGTCTTTGGGTAGCTAAGCCTTAAAACCTTAAGGCCATCCTTGACTCCTCTATCCCCCCTATGCCCTTATTCCAGCAGTCCACCTGGAATTTTGTTTGGTCCACCTCCTCCCATGACCCTGGGTCCATTCTATCCCACTGCCTCAGCCCTTGCCAGCATTTTCCTCGGCACTCCAGACTCATGACAAACATTTCTTACCTAGTCTCCCTGCCTCCAGGCCCTTCCCCTCATGCACCCATTCTGCAGTATGCCTTGAGATTGAACACTCTGCCACACCACTATTCCTATCTCACTCCCCAGCTCAGCAGCCTGGGATCACTGCTACTACTCTGCAGGCTGTGTAATATCAAGGCAAGAATAATAGAAACCGCTTCAAATCCTCCCTATCATCTGTAGCTGGGTGACCGTCAGGAGAGAGCTCACTTCTCTGAGCCTCACAGTCCTTGCTGGCAAAATAGATGTATATCCTATGTACTGGGCTCTGGTCTAACCACTTATGTGCCTAAACTCATCTGACCGTCACAACAACTCTGTGAGGGAGGTACTGTGCTTAGTCCCCCCATTTGCAGATGTGAAAACTGAGGCACAGAGAACTTCAGTCATTTGCCCATGTTCATGTAGTTAGTGAAGTGACAGAGCTGGGATAAACATCCAGGCCGTCTGCCTCAGAGACTTCACCCTAGCCCTCTGTCCTATCCTTGGGAAAGTGACTGGCACAGCCTCTTCATTGATGACATGAAGCTCATCAATTCTTGGCTTCATTTTCTACTTCAGAGCATGCAACAGAGTGGCTGTTCTTTGGAGGATTTTAGGGAACAGATTAAGCTGGCAGCCCGATGACTTTAGGACCCTCATAAGCCTGCCTTAATAGTGGCCTCGTTGGGGGGATGGTCACTAGATATATGAGGCTCACTTCTGGCTTTGACCCTGGAACTGAACATTAATTGTACTGCTCTAGGAACCCCCAATACCCTAACTCCTCAGGATTCCCCACTTTCCTGAGCATTTCCTTTCTGAGTACCAGTCAATAAATCCCTCCTCCAGGGGCCCTAGTTACAGATTTCTCTCTCTTGCCCTCCCCACTCCTCACCTAGAAGTGGATTCTTAAGTTCCTCTCTTCACTCCTTGGGCTGTTTTTCACACCAAAAGCTTTGTTTGTTACCTAACGAGAGTGCAGAGACAAGAGAACAGGGAGTGAGGGGAGTCATGCACTCATCCACATGTCTATTGACCCACTCACAGATATTTCTCCTCGTTGTCAGAACCTAGCGGGAGCAGGGAGGGAACCCCAGCTCAGTGTTACTCAATAAGTATTAGCTGAATAAGTGACTGATTTAATATGAATGAAAAAAAGTGCTGGGCCCTGACCTCAAGCAACTTACAGTCTAGTGAGGCAGACATACCCACTCGCCCCACCCCCACCGCAATAGATGGGTGGCCAGATTCATCTGTAGGCCTTGGACCATCAGCTTTTTTTTTTTTTTTTTTTTTTTTTAAGACAGAGCCTCGGCTCGGCGCCTATAGCTCAACCGGCTAAGGCGCCAGCCACGTACACCTAAGGTGGCGGGTTCGAATCCCCAGCCCGGACCCGCCAAACAACAATG
>NW_003852426.1:13985677-13986960 GCF_000181295.1 Otolemur garnettii
TCATTGTTGTTTGGTGGGCCCAGGCTGGATTCGAACACACCACCTTAGGTGTATGTGGCTGGCACCTTAGCCGCTTGAGCCACAGGCGCCGAGCCAGACCATCAGCTTCTGACGGAGAGCTATGGACGTGCCCACTTGGCCCTTGTCCTCACCAAGTAAGGGGCAATCATCTACCTGCTTGTTTTGGTCTGTCACTGCCTCTCCAAGCTGGTTCTGGCCAGTCCAACAATTAGGGCCCAGGGTGGGAGCTGAGTCAGGCAAATCTAAATAGTCTACCCCTCGTAGGGCTTTTTGCCAGAGTGGAGGCCTTTGGGTCCTGAAACAAATGTCTCTCTCTCCTCAGTTGCTTCCACCCTCCACCCCCATCCCTACGTCACAGCAGGAGTTGGAGCCAGCTGCTCAAGGGCTGAAATCCAAATCCTGCCATTGTTCCCACCTCTTGGCTATTTGACTCTGTGTGTGTATGTGTGCTGGCAGGACCTATTGTGTACCTTAGAGACTGTTGTGCCATGTCTGGGGCCCCAGATACCATGCTTGGGGTAGCTAGAAATACCTACTCAGGGAAAGGGAGGAAGTTGGGCCAGGACAGATACTGACTGTGGGCCTGGAGGTGAATTGATAGAGAAGGAAGCTTTGCCTGATAAGAGGCCAAGTGTGCAGTCATGCAGCTCCTGTCCAAAATGTTAAGAGAATGAACATGTCCACCATGAGAGTATGCAGACACACACACACACAGGCCTGGAAAGACAAGAGGTTTGCTCTTACCAGAACCATGAGTGTAAAGCACAGCAGTACCACATCTTCACACACTCGTGAAGCCCTGCTCACTCCAAACTACCCAGGGCTGATGGGGTGATGGATAAGGCATCAAAATCACAGATGGGTGATGCTCCAGCCCCTCCAGCTGCTGAAGAGTCATCTCTGGAGATTTACTTGAAGTTTCTGGAATCTAGGCTTCTTCTTTTGACCTTTCTTTTTTCTTTTTCTTTTTTTTTTTGAGACAGAGTCTCACTATGTCACCCTCGGTAGGGTGCCATGACATAGCTCACAACAACCTCAAACTCTTGGGCTTAAGCGATTCTCTTGCCTCAGCCTCCCAAGTAGCTGAGACTACAGGCACTTGCCACAACACCTGTCTATTTTTTGTTGCAGTTGCCATTGTTGTTTATCTGGTCCGGGCTGGGTTTGAACCTGCCAACCTTGGTGCATGTGGCCAGCGCCGTAACCACTGTCCTATGGGCACCGAGCCTCTTGAACATTTATGTATGAAAAATTGCTTAGTC
>NW_003852426.1:13987375-13988754 GCF_000181295.1 Otolemur garnettii
TGCAGCCATCATTGTTGTTTGGTGGGCCCAGGCTGGATTCGAACCCGCCACCTTAGGTGTATGTGGCTGGCGCCTTAGCCACTTGAGCCACAGGCACCGAGCCTTGATGAGTTCTTAATTGCATCCCAGTACTTCAGCAACTGGGACAGCACTCTGCTGCTCGTTTCTTATCACCTTGGCCTTCACATTTGTTGCAAATCACATTCTTTTGCAGAGCCAGTTTTCTTATTGTGCCATTATTAAGTCGTCTAAGGTTACTGAGAGCTGACGTACAACATTTTTACCTCTCCTTTCTCTCTGCATCCTTCTTCCTCCTCCAAAACACATATCAAACATATTCATGGGAGAGCCAAGACCACCATGTGCTCCGCACTCTGTAATTGCCTGTTATCCTCCTTTGTCATAAAATTCCATTTTCTTTGCATCAGGAAGAACTTTATAAGTTGAGAAATCTGTTTAAAGTTCTCTCCTTCATTTGGATTCTTATCAGGGTGGTACTTCAAGGTCAGTTTTCCATAAGCTTTTTTTCTTTTTTTTTTTTATAATTATTTATTTATTTTTTATTTTATAATTTTTGGCTGGGGCTGGGTTTGAACCCACCATCTCTGGCATATGGGGCTGGTGCCCCACTCCTTTGAGCCACAGGCACCACCCTCTTCATTTACCTTTTAAAACACTACTATAGTTGAATATTAAGACAAAAACAATAGCAAGCAGTAAGTGTATTATGACATAGTCCCTTACTCATTAATTATTGCACATAAAATGCCAGCCATAAATGTCATTCACTGGCCTCCTCATATGCTTCTCCATTGTAATGGCTCCATGTTTTCTGATTTGGATCAAAGTCCACCAGTTCTACTTGATCCATTTCATCAGTCTCTTGTACTTCCTTCATCTCTGGTAGGAGTTTTTCCAGCAAAGAGTTTATCAGGAGAAAGAAAGCTATTCTCAGGAAAGTTTACCTTAAATCCAACAATTAGGGGATCCTTTTCATATGGTCTATAATAAGTTGGCATGCCTTCATTTAGCACACACTATCTCCATGCTTGATAATCTGACCTGGGTAAGAGGTGATGACTACACCTCTTCAGTTGTCAGGAGTAGATGTTGACTGAATTTGCTGAACCATTCCAGGTCCTGTTTGATGAATTCTTTTTTGTTTTTTTGAGACAGAGCCTCAAGCTGTCCCCCTGGGTAGAGTGCTGTAGCATCACAGCTCAGGGCAACCTTCAACTCCTGGGCTCAAGCGAGTCTCCTGCCACCACCTCCCAAGTAGCTGGGACCACAGGCGCCCGCCACAACGCCTGGCTATTTTTTTGGTTGCAGCCATCATTGTTGTTTGGTGGGCCCAGGCTGGATTCGAACCCGCCACCTTA
>NW_003852426.1:13988961-13990661 GCF_000181295.1 Otolemur garnettii
TTGTTTGGCGGGCCCGGGCTGGGGATTTGAACCCGCCACCTTAGGTGTATGTGGCTGGCGCCTTAGCCGCTTGAGCCATAGGCGCCGAGCCCATAAGCTTTTTTTCAATGCTTAGTGAATGGCATTGTGTTTGACCCCTCCCCAAAGCATCAACTTTCATGATCTCAGAAAGTCCTCTCCTTGGAGTTGGGAGAGGTGGGACTTCACCAGAACCCAGAAAACAAGACTTGGTATTATATAAAGATGTAAGGAATATATTTTAAGGATTTTTTCAACTGGAAATATTTTTTTATTGCAGTAAAAAATATATAACATATCATTTACCATTTTAACCATTTTTAGTGACATTGTTCAGTGACATTGTTAGTGACCATGTTCAGTGACATTCAGTACATCTACCGTCACTGCTATCTGGCTCCAGAACTTTTTCATCTTTCTGATGAAACTGAAATTCTATACCCATTAAACACTAACTCCTCATTTCCTTCCTCCCAGGCCCTGGCAACCACCCTTCTATTTTCTCTCTCTATGAATTTGACTACTCTTAGTACCTAAAATAAGTGGATGCATATAGTATTTGTCTTCTTGTGACTGGCTTATTTAATTTTGCATGATTTCCTTTTATGATGAACCACAAGGTTCATCCATTCCGTGGCATAAAACAGAATTCTTTTTTAAGCCTGAATAATATTCCATCCTATGTACACACTACATTTTGCTTATCCAGCCATCCACTGATGGACATTTGAGTTGCTACCACCTTTTGGCTATTGTATGAACACAGGCGTACTAATATTTATTTGGGTTCCTGCTTTCATTAAGTATTCTTTTAGAATGGTTCATGTTCCCACTTATAAGTGGGAGTTAAATAATGTGCACACATGGAAACCAAGGGTGGAATGATGGACAATGGAGACTCTAAGCAGTGTGGGGGAGGGAGGGAGAGGATGGTGGGATGTTGCTTGGAGGGCAAAAATATGTGTTGCTGAAGCCCCTGACTTCACCACAGTACAATATATCAATGTAGTAACATAGCACTTATGACCCAGAAATCCATACAAATAAAAAAATATTTTAAAAGAAGATAAATGTTTTTAAGACTATGAAAGAAGGTAAAGATCTCACTAAGTTTCAAGGTCTTTAAAACTGCATTTATAAGGCTTCCATCAAAGTCAACATCCAAAGTTAGGAAAAAGACATTACCTATAATAAAAACTTATCCATCAGGAAGGCAGCAGTGGACTTCTATTAATAGAATTAGGAAATGAGTGGAACTCAAATCTAGGGAAGTAGACTAAGTTATCACCTCTTGAAAATTTGAAATACCTATTAGTACAACCGTGGAAACAGGGCTCAACATGTCCAATCAGTGTCACAAATAAGAATATAGGCAGCCTTTTGACTTCAAACTATTAGTAGAAAATGCCATTTGCAGCCAAAAGACTGCATGCAGTCCAAAGCCTTTCTGTCTGTCACAATGAACAGGTAAAAATAAGTCCCCTATGGTTTTAATTTCAATTCCCTTTTCCAAGCAGTTTCCTCGAATACCTGGAGCTGAAACTGCTACCTTTTTGGAGACAGAGTCTCACTTTGTCACCCTTGGTAGAGTGCCATGTGATAGTGCCATGTGATAGCTCACAGCAACCTCAAACTGATGGGCTCAAGAGATCTCTTGCCTCAGCCTCCCAAGTAGCTGGGAC
>NW_003852426.1:13992932-13997270 GCF_000181295.1 Otolemur garnettii
ACAGCACTCTGCCACAGGTGACAGAGACTGTTGCTGTGTGAGTGATGCCATGGCACTCTACCCAGGGGGATAGCTTGAGGCTCTGTCTCAAAGAAAAAAAAAAAAAAGAAAGTAATAAGAAAACGTCACATTTTGAAAATGCTATATGGGCAGTTTTAGAGGAACCATATAAAGATGCATAATAATTTGGAGACTTTAAGCTCTGCAAATCCTATATGATTGCCTTATTTCATGTAATTTTATTAAGTTAATTTTTTAAAATGACATAGGGGATAGAAAAGCACAGATGAGATATGGAATAAAGACGGTTGACCACTCCTTGTGGTGATCTGGGAACTTCTGGTGAGGTTTTATTTGTGTGTTGATGAAGGTGGGTCCTGTGACCAGTGTCACCAAGGGCCAGAGCCAGCTCTCATCCCTAGGCCAAGGGAAATGGAATACCTCTGTACTCTGAAATGTTGATGAGCTGTGAAGGGGAGAGGGACAGGGGAGCAGATGGAATTCCTGGACAATTGTTCCGGCTGTCACCAGAGAGGACAGGCAGGAGGGAGCCCTGGATAATTTATGGAAGGACAGATGCTAAGGTTTCTCCGGAACCATCTGGCCAAGAGAGGCCTGGGCTTGGGGTGGATGTTGTCTTTAGGTCTGAGTAAACTCCTCCGCCTCCAGCCTGCCCCATTTCCTCTATCTGGCCTGCTTGCTATCCTGGGACTTACCCAAGAGAGCTGTGTTCCCTAAGGACCCAGCTCCAGAATTCCACCTGGCTGTCAGCTCAATCTTTCCTTTGTTGAGCTTGGGCCTATCTATCTTTTTAAATTTTCTCTCTCTCTCTCTCTTTTTTTTTTTTTTGGTTAATGTTCTTGATAGAGCTAAGTGGGCTCTTGTGGACCTGTAACCTCCATCTATGCATTTCCTCATTTTATAGTGTATTCTAAAACCTGTCAGTCACTCCTCTCCATGCCACTTATTCATTTAGTAAGTATTTATTGAGTAACCACTCACTATGCCAGATGTTATTTTAGACACTGGGGATACAGTGATGAGTAAGAAGAAGTCCTGGACCTCTGGAGCCTGCATTGCAGTGAGCAGGTAGTTGATAAACAAAGATATATTTAATATAATGTCAGGTAATACGTGCTATGAAAGGGAGAATGACTGTGGATGCTGGTTTAGACTGAGTGGCCCAGGAATGCTTTTCTGAGGTGAAGGCATTTAAGTAGAGACACAAATGGGAGTGAATACTAGAGAAAGAACATTCCAAGCACAAGGAACAGCAAACTTAAAGACCCTGAGCTAGAAATTATGCTTAGTGCATTGGAAGAAACCATGCTGTTTATTCTTTAAGCACTTATTGTGTGCTAGGCACCTGCTAGGGAATATGTAGATGTAATCAGACATAGTTTTTTACCTGAAGAAGCAGCAGGGCAAAAAGGTTATACAACATGTAAATAAATGATTATGGCATGGTACAGCTACAATAAAGTTAAGACAAGTTGCTAGAGATGCCCAGCCAAAGGAGTATCAAAGGAAGGCTTTCTGGAGGAGGTGACATTTGAGCTGAGGGTTGGAGAAGTAGGAATTAATCACACAAGGGAGAAGAGAGATTGGGTGTCTTAAGGCCTAATGGCCTGAAAAACAGGACAATTTGGAAACCTAATGTCTCAGAGAGAGGTGGTGGAAAATGAGGCTGGTGAAGGTGGAGAAGCTGGGTCATGCGGATCTCCACTTGCCAATTTAAAAAGCTGATTTTATTCTTTGCATGATGGGGAACCAGTAGCATAACTCCCTTGCCCACTATATTTTTGAGCTGTGTTCCTCTGTTCTTTTTGCAATGAGTACGAGTCTTTTCACCCTCCTTGCAATTGTCCTACTCCAGATACCGCCTTCCCCTTAGTCCTGTGGCCAGACCTCCAACCCGTGCACTCGAAAGTCCCACCTCTCCCCGACACCCGGTGCCCCAGTTCCCCAACTCGAGGTCCCGCCCCTACAGCCCCGCCCCGATGACGCGCGTCGCCTAGTGCGTGGGGATTCCCGCGGTCGGGCCGCTACCCGGCCTGCCCCGCGGCAAGATGGCGGTCTGAAGGCAGGTGGCTGCGGTGGAAAGTTTGTTGTGGGATTGGAGTAGTCGGGCTGGTAGACTAGAGTTGGGGGGGATCTCGGAGACTGCAGCATGGAGTAGGGACAGAGAGGGGACTAGCTCTGGGGTTAAGAAGAGGGGATGGAATGGAGAAAGGTCAGAGGCGGAGAGAAATAAAGGAAATGGGGCGGAGGGGAGGGGGCCTAGGGGCCAGGGGCAGTCCGAGGGGAGGGGATTGGGAATGGGGGGACCTGTGGTGCAGGCCCCGGAGTAGGAGAGTCACGAATTAGAGGAGCATTTCTTAGCCAAGAGTAGAGAAGCTTGGAGCCTGGGATAGAGGCCAGACTGTACCGAGCTGGTGGGAGGGGAAAGGGATTTCTCTAGTAGAGGGGGATATTGAGCAAAGGAGGAATCTGGAGAATGCTGGACAAATCAACTAAGGAGGGAACTAAAGACAGTCAAATGACCCTCTTCCAGGCTTAGATTAGCCTTTCCACAGCTCATATAGCAGCATCTGCCCCAATTTCAGCTGAAGACTCAGGGGCTCTGGGGACTGGAAGAAATCACAGTGCCAACTTGGAAAGAAGAAGAGGTAGCGATTTGCCCCAGCCCACCCAAGAGCGGGTAAGGTGGCCTCTAATGATAGGTTCTGGCTAGCATGCTCCCTGGGAGCAGGATGCATGGGTTTACAATGATGCTGAGAATCATTTAATCTGAGAAGGGTGCTCTTGTATAGAAGTTTTCCTTTGCTTGTGGCCCCTAAGTTAGTGTTTTGCTTAGATTGCAGGCTGACTTTTGAGAACTAATGTAGAATTGACCCTGTGTGCCTTCACCCCTGCAAGCAAAATTGGACAAAAGCCTAGAGATCAGACTGAAAGTATTTTAATGTGTCCCTGTCACAAGCAGTTTCCTACATGATCACTGTTTCTTCTTCAATATCCCATCACATGTTCAGTGGCCATCCTGCTGGGAAGTGAAGATTTGTGGGTGACAGATGGTGGGGAGTCATGGAAAAATAAATTTCTGATGATGTTCACTGACCATTTAGGTGCCCCCTGTTACTGACTCCTGAATTCATTCTTGTTGCCTACTTCTGCACTTTTCTTTTGGTATGAAAGGCTCATTGGTGTTCTTCTGGAGGTGTGGATTTGGGGGAGTAGGGATGTCAGAGGAAAAGCAGATTGGGATTAGGGAAGAGAAACTCAGATCAGGCTGGGTGTGGTGGCTCACATCTGTAAGCCTAGCACTTTGGGAAGTTGAGGCAGGAGGATTTCTTGAGCCCAGGAGTTTGAGACCCACATGGGCAACATAGGGAGAGCCTGTCTTTACAAAAAATGTAAAAATTAGCCAGGTATGGTAGTGAGTGCATGCCAGTTGTCCCAGCCACTCAGGAGGCTGAGTCAGGAAGATCTTGTGAGCCCAGGAGTTTGAGGTTGCAGTGAGCCATGATGATGCCACTGGACTGTAGCCTGGGCGACAGAGCAAGACTTTTTTTGAGGGACAAGACCTTTTTCTTAAAAAAAGAAAACTCAGATCATCTTATGGTAAGAAGTCAAACTGACTGGTGTAAAGCTCTGTGAATGTTAGTCACTTCACTCCCTGCGCCTGAGACCTGTGATATTTGAGGGCTGCTTTATAGTTGCACTGTGTGGTGATGGAAGGAAGGGATTATGAGACTTGCCCCTTTTCTAGTTTTCTTCCTTTGTATTCTCATCAAACCACTTAAAAAAAAATAAATTTCACTAGCTAAACCAAGCACAATCTGAGAGGCAGCGGACTTGGTATTAGAGAAAAGGGAAATGGATTGGAGCCAGAGAGCACAGTGAATGTGATCCTCACTTACTTTAGTACCCTGTGGTTATGCCCAAGCCAGAGTTAGGAGCTTATCGAAACCTGTTTCAGTACCAGCATCTGCTTCATGATTGGACTGGGAGGTCTGGTTTAATCTAAAACTACTCATTAACCATTTTCTTCCTGTCTTCTCACATCCCAAAAGGCTTAATAACTCCAGACAGAACAACCCAAATCACTGTTACTAGGCGAGCTTTATTACCTTCAGGTATCTGAAGAACTGATGATGTTTAGCTGTGACTCCATTTCTAGAAAATTGAGCACCTTTTTCTTTTTCTTTTCTTTTTTTTTTTTTTGAGACAGAGCCTCAAGCTGTCCCCCCTGGGTAGAGTGCCGTGGCATTACAGCTCACAGCAACCTCCAACTTCTGGGCTCAAGCGAGTCTCCTGCCTCCGCCTCCCAAGTAGCTG
>NW_003852426.1:13998649-14002432 GCF_000181295.1 Otolemur garnettii
CTCCTGCCTCCACCTCCCAAGTAGCTGGGACCACAGGCGCCCGCCACAACATCCGGCTATTTTTTGGTTGCAGCCATTATTGTTGTTTGGCAGGTCCAGGCTGGGTTCAAGCCTGCCACCTTAGGTGTATCTGGCTGGCGCCTTAGCCACTTGAGCCACAGGTGCCGAGCCAACTTTCTGTCTTTTTATGGGGGATCTGTAGTGGTTTGGGCTGCCTAATGCTAGAGAGGTGATGATGTAGCTGTAAATATAAGGCTCACTTCTGACTTTGATCACTGATCATCTTTTAAAAATAGCACCTTTAGGATAGTATAGATTTTTTTTGTATTGAAAAGATCCTTGTTAAGCTCTTTAAAGTGATGTTAAAGGCCAGGCAGCACTCTGGGAGGCTGAGGCAGGTGGATTGCCCGAGGTCAGGAGTTTCTTGAGACTACCCTCTAAAAAACTAGTCAGGCATGGCAGGTCCCTATAGTCCCAGCTTGTGCTTGTACCAAAGTTTGAGGTTGCTATGAGCTATGATAATGCCACAGCACTCTACTCAGGGCAACAGAGTGTGACTCTGTCTCAAAAATAAATTAATTAAAATAAAAAGCAGAGGTGGTGCCTGTGGCTCAAAGGAGTGGGGCGCCGGCCCCATATGCTGGAAGTGGCGGGTTCAAACCCTGCCCTGGCCAAAAACCTACAAAATAAATAAATAAAAATAAAAATAAAAGTGATGTTAAAATGCCAGTAATTTCCTACGTAAATCTGTAGAAGTATCTTCTTCGCGTTGAGAGATCATAATAATGGTGCTTACTGAGCACATTCTGTATGCCTGGTAACTACTGTAAGTGCTTTACATATATTAACTAATTTTTGTAACAACCATGTAAGTAGACACTATTACTATAATTGTTTTGCAGATGAGAAAATGGAACCAAAGTGGTTAAGTAATTTGCTAAAATGGTCCCCCAGCTAGTCAATGGCAGAGCTGGGGTTTGGACCCAGGCAATATAGCTTTAGCAATTGAATATTTTTTCTTTTTCTTTTTTTTGGGGTTGCTATGCCTCGGGGCAGTTTGTATCTCTTGTTTGTCATGATGGTTGGAGGTACTCCCATATTGTAGTAAAGTTTTTTTAGTTATTCTGGAAAGTTTTGGGAGGCTGAACTTGTCATCATAGCCCTCTCCTAGCTCTCAGAAATAATAACATGCAGGGACTGTGGTAAGAGCCTGTTGTGCCATGGTAGCCAAATTTGGGCTTTCTTCATGATTCAACTTGATGACATTATTCAACCTTGGGCCTGGGTTGAGTTGGCAGATTGACATTGGGACCTACTCCAATCGTACATTAAAGGGGTGTGTGTGTGTGTGTGTGTGTGTGTGTGTGTTTTCATTAATGTAGATGTAAATATAAGGCTCACTTCTGACTTTGATCACTGACATGAGCAGTTAACTAGCCATAGTATTAAATTCATAAACAGACTGTCATCTTTTAAAAATAGCAAACAAGACCGGGAAGGTGGGGTGGGAATAGGTAGTATTTAAAATAGCTCCCTCCCTTCAGCTTGAGAGGAAAATGGAAAACAAGCCTGTGTTGTCTGAAGTGGCCCTGGCACAGTTCTCTGGTCTCTTTACTCTTTAGCTAGGCAGGAGGCTTAGTGCAGCCTTGGGGCAGAGGTGTGCCCAGAGTTTGATTGACTGGCTTTCCTTTGCCCTGTATTTAAGACTCACTTTTCCCCTCCTTCTGAGTCACGTCCTGTCTATTTAACATAGCCTCGGGGCCCATCTTTTTCTTCTGTAAATGACTCTTGTGTGTCTTCTGAGTAGGCACACACCTTGTATCTAACCATAGTTTTTGAGAGTTAGGGGCTCAGGGCTTTGGGCTTTCCCTTGAAACTCTGACCTGACTCTGTGATGAACTTCTCTGTTTTTTCTGGCACATGTGATTTTGAGAGGTAAACAGCATCTGTCAGTCTTGCTCCTCTCCTCCATTAACTTAGGAGCTATGTATCTTAGGATAATGTACTTTATCTTGATTTGTGTTGCAGTCAGCATGCTAAAACCTGTTACCCTGTAGAGCAGCGGTTCTCAACTTGTGGGGTCGCGACCCACAGGAACTTTGTTAAAGGGTTGTGGCATTAGAGAGGTTGAGAACCACTACTGTAGAGTATACCTTTGTGCTTTTGGAGAAGTCCTCAGACTTTCTGGATTCAGGTCACATTTTAGGAAATGATTAAATTGCAAGGTAAAAACGGATAGATTTTGTTCTCCCTCCTTTACCATTCTCTTTTCGTTGTTGTATAATTCAATTTCTTTTTATAATGCCCTTTATTCAGGTAATATCTTTGAATCCAGTCCCTTCACTTCTCACCACCATATTTAGAGTACCAAGGGGTAAACGGAGCCTTCATTTCTGTATTTGATTCAGCCTCTTAATAGCTCTCTGAACTTAATCTTTATAATCTGAATCTTTGCACTCTAGTGCTACTGGCTAGTATGTATTTCCTGGCCTTTCCTCTCTTCTCCCTTTACCTTCCTTTTTGTCTTTCAAGTCTCAGTTTAAATGTCACTTTCTGTAGGACCCCATCTCCCTTTAGTGCCCCTCTTTGGAGCTCCTATCTAATACTTAATGTGTTTTATGATAATTGCTTGTCTGACTCTCACAAGACTTAGTGCTCCAAGGGATAGGGATTATGTCTTATAGTCACTATTGTATTTCCAGCATTTAGAATAGTGTGGGCATAACAGGTAATGCTGTGGCACACAAATGAATGAAGTGTGGTGGGCAGTCTTTCCCCATTCCAATCTGTCTTTCATACTGCTTTCAAAATTGTTTTTCTATAAAAGATTCTTGCCTTAGAAAGGCCATGAGTTCTTCCTTAATTTAACTTAATGTCTACACTCTTTAGCTTGGCATGCAAAAGGCTCCTAATACTCTCTACCAAACCCAACCCTTTAGCCTGAGTTGTTGCCAGTCCACCTCATTGGTCCTGTGCCTCATTGCTCCTAAATTTCCCACTGCTCCTGAACCTTTTAGGGCCATTCACGAACTTTGTTTTCTTTGCCTGTGCACTTCACTTGGTCCATAAAGCTCACCTCTATCCTTGAAACTGCTTATCCCTAAGGCCCAGCTCCTTTGTCACCTCAGTGAGAAGCCTCCCCTGCTTTCCTCTCATCCTTTTGGCTCCTCAGAGCATATTTTTTCAACCTCTCTAGAGCATGTGCCATGTAGTGTGGTGTGGTCTTTTTTTACTTAGCTGCTTCTCTCACTGGGCTGCCCTCCAGTGGAGGAGGGACCCTCCCTGATCATGGGGTGGAGGGGAGTTATTGGGTAGGATGGTGCTGGTGAGCAGTGTAAAAGAGTCTGATTTTGGAGCTAGGCAGACCTGGTTTAAATCCTGACTCAGCCACTACCACCTGTGTAACTTTGGGCAAGTTTCTTAACCAGTAGGATTCTTGGTCTCAGTCCCTCTACAATGAGGGTGACTTTTTTTTGCAGAATAATTGAGCGCTAGAGATAATGAGTTCACAACACATAGCGCAGTGCCTGGCATACACATATAAAGGACAGTGGTAAATATTTGTTATATGAATGAGTCCCATTTTGGAAAACTCTGTGAATAAGAAAAGGCTTTGTTTTATTCAAGCTAGAATAAGCCTTTTGATTTCTGCCTGGTGCTCAGGAGCATTTTTGAGGTCGGAGTAAAATTGAGAGTTTTTTCTTGTGATGATATAATAAAAAAGATGAGATTGGGAACATGAGTGAGTTGCATGTGTGCAAAGATTGTTTTTTTTTTTTTTTT
>NW_003852426.1:14003085-14029093 GCF_000181295.1 Otolemur garnettii
AGCTGGGACCACAGGCGCCCGCTACAACGTCCGGCTATTTTTTTGGTTGCAGCCGTCATTGTTGTTTTGGTGGCCCGGGCTGGGTTCGAACCCACCACCTTAGGTGTATGTGGCTGGTGCCTTAGCCACTTGAGCCACAGGCACCGAGCCAGGGACTGGTCCTTAAGGCATCAGTTTCCAACAAATACCAAAGGAACTTCTTTCCAGAAGTTTAGACATCATAAATGTATAATGTCAGGTAGTACTCCAGTGTGAGTTTATAGTCAGATAAGGAAGTTCTCTGGAGGCCTGCCTTGTCTGGACCTAAACCCTTGTCCCAGCCAGGCACCTTTCTGTGCTCTCAGAGCACTTACTATGATGGAGTTTAAGTGGCTGTTAACCTGTCTCTCCCCCAGTGGGGGTAAGATTGTCTATCTCTCAAGCTTCTTAGGGCCAAGACCTTTTACTGAAGGCAGAACATTTGGACCCTACATAGCAAGTGCTGAGCAAACCTGGTTATGTGTGACCCAACCAGGTCTTTCCTTAGTGAGATTAAGGCAGATGGAATCTATCTGGCAAAACCTTTTGAGCTCTTAGGAAGAAAGTTCCTACATAAACAGAAGGTGCTAGTATTAACAATAGCATTACTAATGATTTTCTTGGGTTAAATTCATGTGGTTAAATGATCTTCCAGGTTCTTGGCTTCAGCTTTTTCTCCTTTAGCTTTGTGTGGTTTAATAACATATCCCTGAGCTCATAGGAGGGGGTTAAGTAAAGAGGAGGTGAAGTACACACCAGTAGCTTTTCTTGGTTAATTAACATCTCCTGAAAAGTCTGGCAGCTGTCATCTTCTTTGTAAGTTCTTTAAGCTCCTTCCATTGCCCACTGTAACCTGCTTGCTTTTCTGGTTATACTGCTAGTCTAAGTGTGCTTTGTGCTCACAGCCAGGGCTTACTACAGCCTTGTTAATGCCTAGATAAATCAAAAGGATGAAACTAATAGCTAAAAATGGAGTAAAGGAGTTTTCCCTGGACTCACTTCCTTGTTTCTTCCTGTGGGAGTTTGCCTTGCTTTGTGGCCTGTCTTCACTGATGGCATCTTGATGGGAGTGATACACTACATTGTATGGTTTTTTTTTGCAGTTTGGCCAGGGCTGGGTTCGAACCTGCCACCCTTGGTATGTGGGGCCGTCACCCTACTTACTGAGCCACAGGCGCCGCCCGCACTATGTTGTATGTTAAATAGACTTGAGAGCGGGTTGGGCTAGCCTGCTGGACTGGATTGTGTGTATGCCTTAGATCAGTGGTTCTCAACCTTCCTAATGCCGTGACCCTTTAATACACTTCCTGTGGGTCACAACCCACAGGTTGAGAACCGCTGCCTTAGACTTTAAAGGGACTGAGTTTCCTGGACTGGCCCTGAGTAGAAGTATGGGACCTCTTTGTTAGTTGATATCTTGTAGGGGCCAACAGGGTTGGCCAACAGCAGGCACCCTGTCTCTGAGGGCTTGTTTTTAATTCTGAGATGAAATTGTCTGGCAGGAGTGTTCTTGAGTGGGAATTGGAATGGATATAAGAGCCAAGTGGGCATCAGCCCTCTTATCTCAGACATGTTTTTCCCCTTCACTCTTCTCTTCTTTGACTGGGAAAACAGAAAATGATTTGATTTCTCAATTCCTATTTTAATGCAGTGACCCTGTTTTCTGAAACTTTCCTCATCACTTGCTGCTTTAAGCTCCAAAAGCAAGTCAGACCCAGGTGGGTATTTTCTGAGTTTTCTTGTGGGTGAGGATTCTGAAGGTTGCCACTGATAAGTGGCTTTGTTTTCTTACCAGCCTAGGGAAGGGTCAGCATCTAGAGCAGTGTTTTCAACCTTTTTTATCTCATGGCACACTTGAACCTATAGTTCATCTTCTGTGGCACACTTAAGTTGATCAAAAGGAAGAGTAAAAAAAGAATATACTTAACTGTGCGTTGAACTTCTTTCGGAAATAATTAATGACCTTTAAAATTTTCACGGCACACTGGTTAAAAATCACTGGTCTATAGGAAGAATTGTCTTTCTCTTCTGGATGGTTGTCTCATCTTATCCACTGTCAGGCCTTGGCTTTTTTGAGCTTGAGGCTGTTAGCAATATGGAGGGACCAGTGAATAGACAGTTGGGAAGCCTATTTGAGGCTTTACCTATCTATGTGAATCTTGACCCTAACCAGGTTTGGGAGAAGGCCAGGCCCAGATGTGGGGCCAGGCTGGTGACTTGTGGGGTTTCTGGGACTCCACTTCTGTGATTGCATTTGCCTTTTGATCTCTGAGCTGGAATGTGTCACTTCCCCCACAGTGGTTCTGGAGGCTGCAGAATAGAGTTGTTTCTGTTGTTCTCTACTTTGCTCTGATGGGAAAACTAGCTTTTGCTCTGATGGGAAAACTAGCCTTCTTAAGCATCACTCATTCTGAGAGGGTAGATAGTCTGGGGAGCCTGGTGGTTGCTTTTATCCTTCAACCTTGCAGGTTTCTCTGGGGGTGACTCCCTGGAAGATCCCGTACCCTGGCCCTTTCAGAAAATGTAAACGGGCAGTGTGTTGCCCTTGCCCTTCACTGGCTCTGCTCTAGGCCATGCCACACACTGCCCCATTGTGCTCTGCTTTCTGATGCAGCTTTTATTACAGCCTCTGATCCCTGTGCTGCTGCTCTCCCAGACCTTTTCTTTGGAGCCTGTGGGAGGTGGTGTGATGGACTCTGCTGGCACAGGCATGGGGTGGGGAACAGCTGCAGCTGTGGGTGGTTTTGTTGTTACAACCCAACTTTCAGAGCTCTGATGCAGCCGGGCAGCAGTTTTGGGGGAACAGACAAGGTAGGGAAGCTGTGTCCTCTTCCACAACAGCTGTCCTCTCTTTCTGTTGATCAACCAGAAGGCTTTGTTGCAGACGGCCTTTTTGTTTGGCAGGGGGAATGCTCCACTTCCACCTGGCATGATTTCTGGAGAGGACAGAGGCCCTGAGGGTCCATTGGTGAGTCTGGAGGAGCTTTCCCTGTCGGGATAGTGCAGTGTGTCCCGGGGCATCCTGCAGCTTGGCATTCCTCTGCTTTCTTTTTGCAGCTCCAGAGTTGGGCTGCTCACAAACCAAGCTGTCTGTTTATACGGAGTGCCTGAAGGGCGTCTGCCATGAGTCTGTTGCTAACCGCACTAATCAGGAGAGCTGCCTGTTTGAGGAGAAGACTAACCTTGTGAGTCTGACCTTGGCCAGCTAACCTGCCCTGGGGTACCACCAGCAATGCCTCAATACTCCATCCCTCCTCTCGGCCTGGCTGCCTTCTCTCCTAGCTTACATCATGCCATCTCCTCTGCTCTTTTGTCCTTACTACTGTGTCCCCTCCATTTTCCCGGGCTCCTTGCTGTGGGTGGGGATGTAACCCCTTTATGGCCAGGAGAGAGAGAGTTCCTTTGCATGGCTACCTGCCTATTACCAGCCTGGTGCTCACCTCCACTGCCCCTTTCACTCTCCCCTCGGTCAGCACTGTGCTTCTCCGTTCTCCCTTAAAACAGAATTGGTTGGAGTTTCTGTTCTAATCTGTGCTTTCAGCACCTCAGAGCCTGAGAAGACCCTCAGTTATCTTGCCACTTCTGCTTCTCCTGCCTCAGGGACGGGTGGAACTAGAATGGAAAGAGACTTTTCTTCTAGACCAGATAGTTTCCTCCCTTTATCAAGAGGGAAAGTTCGGATAGTGTCCCCATTCCTCTCACCCTAGGATAAGAAGTTAGGGCCAGCTGCACAGTTCTCTTTAGGATTTGAGAGGTTGAGGAGAATCTTGGCCTGGCTCTGGGGAGTCCCTTGGCAACAGAGTGAAGCTACTTAACTGAATGCTGGAGCCCAGAACCAGGTAGCCATCTGAGATGTAGTTCCCATTGGTGACCATTGCTCCGGGAGGTGGAATGGGTGGAGTTTGGCCTCCCTCCTCCTTCCACATCTTAAGCTTCAGGTGGACTTTAGCCGAGAGGAGCTGGGAAGGGCGCCTCAGCCAGAGAGGGGCAGGATCTGGCTTTGGAAAGGCCTCATAAAAGGTCTTGGCTTCGTATTGGGGAAACTGGTGAGTACAGCCTGGAATGGAGAAGTTCTCATCTGACTCCCTCCTGCCAGGCTTAGAAAGAGGAGGGTTTGGCTCGGCACCTGTAGCTCAAGTGGCTAAGGTGCCAGCCACAGACAGCAGAGCTGGCAGGTTCAAATCCAGCCTGGGCATGCCAAACAACAATGACAACTATAACCAAAAAATAGCCGGGCGTTGTGGCAGGCACCTGTAGTCCCAGCTACTTGGGAGGCTGAGGCAAGAGAATTGCTTAAGCCCAGGAGTTGGAGGTTGCTGTGAGCTGTGATGCAACAGCACTTTACCCAGGGTGACAACTTGAGGCTCTGTCTCAAAAAAAAAAGAGAAAGAGGAGGGTTTAGAAATAATGGGACAGTTGATTCCCTGATTTCTTCTTCCCTTTGTCTCTCATAGGTAACACTAGACAGACCCGGTCTCCATCCTCTGGAGGCAGTGCAGTATTGAGTAGACTGGACAGGGTGAACTTGACACTAAAGACCCTCGGAGTGGGTTCTGTCCCCTTGGATGGGAGGGAGAAGACAGGGACGCCTGACTTGGTGTAAATGTGAAGAGGTGCTGTATGGATGTTTAGGGGCCCTGAATAGGAGGGACTCGAGGCTTAGCTTTGTCCAGGAACCCAGAAGGGGCCTGGACTTGAGGCCTGGTTTAGGGCCACTCCTTCACTTTGCCCTTCCTTAGGAGAGGGCATGGGGTCTAATGTCAGATGCAGGTCATGAACTTGGGAACTTCTCTTTCAGTTGGGGAGAGGGGTTTGTTTGCTTGGATCATCATCAATAGTTTCAGCCCCCTTGATTGTTTGCCTGGATAAGAGGCCAGGCGGTTAGACTTGAGGTGTTTGCTCAGGTGGGGAGCCAGGTGAGTTCTCACAGGTCACTTTCTGAGTTTTGAGGATTACTCTGAGGCAGAATAATTCCCACCCTTTTTGGCTCTCAAAACCCTGTCTGTCTGTTCAGTTTAGAGTAGGCAGGGGGCCAGGCCAGGGCTGCAGGCAGCTTGTCCCAAGAGGGTGAGGTTGTACTTGCCCAGAGGGGTGGCGGGCATAAGCTGTTGGAGGGGCAGCAGGGCTGGTCTGGGCACAGACTGACATCTTCTAGCCTAGTCATCAGCCTAGAGCAGAACCTCTGCCCAGGCCCCACCCCATGAGCTGTTGGCTGCCTGCCTGCCACGCGCCCAAGATTGCTGAGGGCTTTGCTCATGTATCTCAGAACAGCTGCATGCCGGAAACTAGGGGCTGGTGGCAAGTGGGAGGGGCACCGGGGGATGATATGGGGGAAGCCGAACCCGATTTGGGTAGGATTGGCTCACTGTGCTGGGGGACTGTGACCAGAAAAGTCCCCCAGGCAGTCAAGGTAGAGAGGTGCTGCTGTACTGGTGCAGGGGGTTGGGATATTCATGGGCAGTCCCCAGGGTCACTGCTGGGTCACCAGGCCCTTGCAGGCTGCTGCTTTATGTTTCTTAAGCATCAGTTGGAGGCAGAGACTGGATTTTAGAGGCTTGAGAGGCGACCAGACTGTGCTACAGGGATGTAGCTGACCCCTAGTGGGACCCAACTTCCCACAGGTTTGCAGAGCTCAGAGGCTCTGCACTCAGGGCTTATAGCTCTGGATAGTTGATGAAGGGGAGGCCCAGTCCCTGTGTGATCAGATATTTGTGTTTTAGTGGTTGACTAGGGGCTTTTTGGGGGGCCTATACTTATTTTTATTATTTATATCCTGTTGGGTTCCTAGGGAATTAAGACAGCATACAACACAGCTGATATATTCTGAAATAGGGTTGGATTTTCTTCTCATTTTAAAAGCAGTAGTGATTACTAACTTCCATTTAATTTGTGTTGGGCGAATTGGGAAGAGCTTTCATGATTTTCATGGTGATGTGTGGGCTCTTTCTGATTCAGAAGCTTGGGCTCATTGACCCCTCAAGGTCCGTTACTTCTTTGATTCGTTGACAACTGTGGGCAGAAAGTTTTATCAGTAGGTTCGGGAATGATCTGAGCCCAGATAAACTGTTGGGGCCATAATTTCTGTAAGGGGTGTTGGTGATGGGGCAATAGGGAAACAATCTATCTCTCTAGGTCAGTGGAGATATGGAGTGAGGTAGTGCAGAACTTGAAGAACTGGAGGAGACATCTGGTAGGGGAGGCTGGAGTTGTAAAAGCCAACCACAGTGTACTTTGGATTCAGTCCTCCCTCTCCTGGGCCAGTGTTGAGGGGTGGCCTCTTAGTCTTCAGCAGGGAGAAATCTGGGTGCATATACCTCCCTTCCTCTCCTATGCTGTTGACTTTGCCTGGTGCTTGGGCTGACCCTCAAAAACAAAGGCAGAGGCTTGGTGCCAGTGGCTCAAGTGGCTTAGACGCCAGCCACATACACCTAAGGTGGCAGGTTCGAATCCAGCCCGGGCCCGCCAAACAACGATGGCTGCAACCAAAAAAAAAATAGCCGTTGGGACGGGTGCCTGTGGTTCCAGCTACTTGGGAGGCTGAGGCAGGAGACTCGCTTGAGCTCAGGAGTTGGAGGTTGCTGTGAGCTGCGATGTCACAGCACTCTACCCAGCTTGAGGCTCTGTCTCAAAAAAAAAAAGGAAGGCAGAAAGAAGTGCAAGGGCATCCTTGGCTCCTGGACTTGAGCTTTTTTGCTGTTGCCCCCGTGGGTATTTGATGGGAGTACTAGTAAGGATAGTGGCTTTGGAAGAATGGTGATTCTGAAGAGGTTTCTCTCTTATCTCATTATCTCCAGCAGCAGCAGTTTCTGAACATTGTGGAAGCCCCTGGTGAAATAACACATACTTACAGAAGGGAGCAGGTATAAGTCTCATCTCCTGGTTAAAGAGTGATGCTTGGCAAATCTTTTGTCCTTTCATTAAAGGACACTTCTCACCCAACTTCTGGTGTAGACTGTGCCTTACATCTGTCTCTGTCCACACTGTGCTCAGCTGTTCATTGGGTTCACAGTATAGCTTCACTGTGCATGCTGAGTCCCATATCAATGAAAGTAGACTTTGTTCTCTGAAGGCTAATCGTGCCCTATGGGCTGTAATCAGGGAGAAGGTATTTAATACAGGGCAGGCGGCAACAGGCGCCCTGCACTGACTGGCAGATTGCAACATGGCAATTAGAAAGCTATCACACCCCCATCCCCACCCCATTAGATATGAGATTGAGTCTCTTTTCTGAACTGATCTTGAATAAGTAAAGAATGAATGTTATGTAGAAGAGGAAGGGGGTGGGGTTAGAAGGGTGGGGCAGGGTAGGGGCTGGGAGGGGAGCTCCTTTCCTACTTCACTTCACCTTCATGGGATAGGGAAGGGGCTGCTGCTGCCCTGAGTTTCTCCCTCAACACTGACTGCTGTTCTGGGCCAGGTTGGCTCAGCCAGAGGCTCTAACCTAGGCCTCAGCCTTTCTCCCAGGGTACAGCTGTTCTTGTAGTATGGACCCAGCACATGATCTGGTGGTCCCTCATCCCAAATCATCTGCTCCCATTTTCTTAAATCTCAGTAGTTTGGGGTGGGACCAGGAGTGGAAGCCTTCCCTATTGATTTCCTTTGGTCCTCCAGAAGTCCATTTTCTTGGAGGTGCCTGGAGCTGGCTCAGCATCAGAGGCTAAGAGGCCACCAAGGCTGTCCTTCTCTGCTGCTTTTTCATGGCCCCTTCTCTGTTGCTCAGCTGCTTTATTTGGGAGCCTCTTTGGGCTGAAATATTTCAAGGCACCTTGGGAAACCTTTGTGTCAGGGAGATACAGCCAAGGGAAGCCACATGTGGTAGCTAAGTCTACCTAGGATTGCTCTGGTGCCTTCTAGCTCACCCCTCTCGTCTTCTAGCTTGTGGGCACAAGTGTCCAGCTACTTCTTGCTTTGTTGTCCACTGTACCTGGCATTGCTCTGGATAAGATAAGTCTGTTCTTCCCTGCAGTGTTTCTAGTCAAGGACAGTGGGCTGCCAGGCCCCTCATGATCCAGTTCAGTGCTGGAATTGCAGGCCCCTCACGGGCTAGATCTCTGGCATTTAGCAGACTTCAGAAATTGGAGCTAGGGCCTGGATGTCCCCACATACCCTGGTATGTATGGACATGAGGCACAGATGTCCTTCACAGACTGGTGTTGGGGAACACTGCAGAAGCCACCCATTGGACATTGCCTCTGCTGTCCTAGATGGGAGTTATTTCCCTGCCCTGTGACTCTGATGCATTTGAAAGAGTAGGCTCTGGCTGTGGGAGAATAACCTCTGTCACCCCCATGCCCAGAGAGTCTGCATCTACATTTACTACCCATCACACTGCCAGCCACATCCACATCGTCCCCTTTGCTCAGCAAGCCAGATTATCTCTGGCCATGGAAGCCCTGGGAATAAATATATATGTAAGGTTAGGGCCAGGCAGAATGAACTATAGGATGTGTGGCAGCTAGAATGAGGGCTGTGGGGCCTGAAATAAGCAGCTCTCCTTACAGGTAGAATTACCAGATACCTGAGCATGCCAGTGTTCTCCCTGCCTGCCCACCGCTCATACATGTGTCCTGTACCTAGAGGACGGCATGGGCCTTGGCAGGAATAGGGATAGAGGCATAAGGAAGAGGCTCAGAGGAAGGGGCCTGCAGAGAGAAAAGGGGTTACTCAGCTGACCTGGGGGCAAATGAGAGAAGGGAGCAAGGACCTGGCTTTACTCTCTAGAGAAGGGGAGAACCAGAGTCCTGCTGTCTGGAGCTGCTTCTTGATTTTGAGTTTGTGGAAGCTCTTGACTTCCCTTATCCACCTTCCTGTGTCTCCAGCTCTACTCTGTTTCCAGCTCATATGCACACCCCACATATACCCTCTTGAGTATCAGAACCCAGGAACACAAGCAGGTTCAGGACTTTCTGGGCCTCTCATGCCAGAGGAGCCCCCACCCTGGGGCCATCTGGATGGGCAGCCCCAGGGAACCTGAGAGGTGACTTACTTGTTCCCCTAAACCCCAGGAATGTGCTGTTCTTTCAGCCCCGCCCGGATTCCTACTCAGGGAGTTAGCCCCACACAGCATGCTGCTTGTACCCTGTGGGGACACGTTTTACCTCCCATCAAAGGGGCAGGGGCTGGTGGCTCTTGGCTCAAGGCTTTTATTGCCACACCCCAGCTTCCCCCCAGAACCCCAAACCAGGGACCAGGCTGCCCAGACCCAGGAGGGAGACCACTCCTGCCTCCCCCCACCACCACCACTTTTCCTGCCCCAGGTCCTGTTGGAATGTGACAGGAGTCATGGCCAGAGCATGTCCTGACAGTAGGAGCACATGCTTTAGCCCGCAAGGCTTCCCTCAGCCTCCACCTCTCTGTAGGTAGATGGGGGTGGGAAGAGATTGTTTTTTTATGCCCAGAAGGCCACCTGAGGTTGCTGCTTTCACTCATCACCATGGTGGCTGCTGCCCCCTTGCTGTAGCCCAGCTTATTACAGGTGGGGGCTGATCTTGGAACCCCAGGAACCTGGAGAGGACTCACAGGTCACTCAGTTCAGCCACCTCTGTATAGATGAGGAACAGCATTCTCCAGTAGGAGGGGAGCTCCTTAGGGCCCCACGTGTGTCCGAAGCAGCATTGAGCCTGGAAGCCAGCTGTCTTAGCTCCCCAGACTTGGGTTTTCCGTACACATGTTTTTCAGCCTTGCACTGTTGACATTTTGTGCTGATAATTCTCTGTGGTGAGAGCTGTCCTCTCTGTTGTAGGATGACTAACAGCATACCTGGTCTCTACCCTTTAGATCAGCAATTTTCAACAAAGGGGTTGCGACCCCTTTGTACTGTATTAAAGGTTCGTGGCATTAGGAAGGTTGAGAACCACTGCTCTAGATGGTGGTGACACCTCTCCTCTATGATCTGACAACCAAAAATATCTCTAGACCTTTGTTAGATGTCCCTGGGGGAAGGAAGTAGGCAAAACTGCCCTGGTTGAGAATCAGTGCTCTAAACTGTTGCCTTTTCAGATTTTTTTTCCTAGACCTTCTCCTCATTGCAAAGTTTGTTGGCTACTATTTTTTTTTTTTTTGAGACAGAGTCTCAAGCTGTCCCCCTGGGTAGAGTGCCATGGCATCACGCTCACAGCAACCTCCAACTCCTGGGCTCAAGCGAGTCTCCTGCCTCAGCCTCCCAAGTAGCTGAGACTACAGGCACCTGCCACAGCGCCTGGCCATTTTTTGGTTGCAGCCATCGTTGTTTGGCGGGCCCGGGCTGGGGATTCGAACCCTCCACCTTAGGTGTATGTGGCTGGCGCCTTAGCCACTTGAGCCACAGGCGCCGAGCCTGTTGGCTACTATTGTACACAGAAGTAGTCTCTGAGCTCCTTCTGGAAACAGTGTTAGCTGCTCTCTTTCTAGCATCTTCTCTCCCCATCTTGTTGTATTTCTACTATTTTTTTCCTGGTGTTTTCATTTGTAAATCATGTTCCCCAGATCTCTTGGTTGTTTCCAGACTCTGAAATCCCTGAGAGATGAACAGGACAGATGTGGGCAGGGATAGGACAGAACCAGACCTATTCTAGACTTGGACATGTGGTAAGCTGAGACTATGAACACATGCACAGACACATTTGTGTCTCCTCTGGGCCTCCAACAATGCTGTCATGGAGAAAGGCAGGGACCCAGTGCTTTCAGTTTTCTCCTGCTTCTACCACTTTCCCCTCAGTCTCCTTGGCCTTCTTGCCTGGCTTTCCCCTGAAGGGACTTCCAGGTCCCAGACTGGGCAGGCAGGCCTGTGGCACTGACAGACAGGTGGCTGACACCTGGTTTCCACTTTCTTCCCTTCTCTGGTTTCAGGAGCTGTTGGCTGGAGGAAGTGGAGGGGCTGTGGGATGCAGAGAGCCAAGGGCTAACTCCCAGAGAGCGGAACAGAGAGAGCTGCTGACAAACAGACGGTATGTTTCTGATGAGGCCTGTACCCCTACTTGGCTCTCTTCTGGGGAGGCTGGCAGGTAAGGAGGCAGACAAGTGTCCTCTGTTGGTGGGAGCTGGTGAAAAGAGAGTGGTGAAGGCCAGAGGGGCTTGACCATCGGTGGCTATGGCCACAGAACTCTCTTGAGCTTAGAAACTTCCACTAAGGAGCCTGGGTTAGGTGAACATTCTCAAGCCCTTATTTTGGTGTTATGATTATTTTTTTAGAGATGGAATCTCACTTTGTCACTTTTGGTAGAGTACCATGGCATCCCAGCTCACAGCAACTTCATACTCTTGGGCTCAAGCAATTTCTCTTGCCTCAGCCTCCCAAGTAGCTGGGACTACAGGTGCCCACCACAATGCCCAGCTATTTTTAGAGATGAGGTCTCGCTCTTGCTGGGGCTGGTCTCGAACTTGTGAGCTTAGGCAATCCGCCCTCCTTGGCCTCTCAGAGTGCTAGGGTTATAGGCGTGAGCCACTGTGCCTGGCCATGATTTTTTTTTTAAGCTAAAATTGATCGAACATTTCCTAAGTACTTTACATAATTGTCACAACAACCTTGTGAAATTGATCCTATACTTATCCCCGTTTAGAGTTGAGAAAACTGATACGTAAAGAGCAGTTTTTCCTTCCACGGCCTTCTGAGTCCACAAAGGAGAGTGGCACACTGCTTTTTAGACTCCCCCCTCCACTCTTAGAGGAAGTCCACTCTTTCTGGTACCCAGGCCGTAGGCTCTGCTGTTCCCTACTGGGCCCATACCCCCTATGCTGTCTTCCCCTGCCTCATGAGGACTGACACACCAAAGTCCAGCCCTTCTCATGAACCCAGCCATAGCCCAGGCCTGCCTGCCTGCCTGCCTGCCTGCCTGCCTATGCAGTGGCTCTTACATATATCCCCTTTTGCCATTTTTTTTCTCAGTCCAGGGGCCTCTTGAGCACATCTCCAAGCCTCTTCCTTCTTTGCTTCTGCTTGGCAGGTGGAAGAACCCTCACCTCCCAGAATGACAAGTGCAGCCCCTGCTAAGAAACCCTACCGTAAGGCACCACCAGAACATCGGGAGCTGAGGCTGGAAATTTCTGGATCCAGGCTGGAGCAGGAGGTCAGCAAGACTGGTACCCTTACCCTGGCTGGCAGAAGCAGGGCCCCAAGGCTGGGTATCTGGCTGACTTCCGCCTGAGCTTCTGGTCCCATGCATGGGAGTGAGTGAGTGTGACTTTGCTGGTATAAGTTTGGGTTCCAGTAGCTGTCACAGCACTGGTGGGTGCCATGTAGGGGAACAACTGTAAGTATATGTCCATGGGTTAGGGAACCCTAGAGTCTCTGCAGCTTAGCAAAAGTGATCCTATACAGTATTGTTCTCCCTGCAAGAGGCAGCCCACTGGACCAAGGGGTCCTAACCTGCTTGGGGACTGGACTCTGGTCCTCTGTAGGGAAGGAGAGCCTTTCAACCCGTGGTCTCTCTGGAGGCTACTAGGAGGCAGTGCTTCAGGTGCTTCCCCCTGGCCCGGCTGCTCTTATTTGTCCTGTTCTCCCTCCAGGTTGGCTTTATTTGGTTGAAATTTATTAAATAAGTTCTCCCTGCCAGGGAGGTTAGGTCTAGGCTATGCTCTTGGGAGGCCTACAGTCAACGACAAAACATATTCCACATTGGCTCTCCTCCCTCATAAGCTCACTCTTAGGAGGAAATGTACTGCAGAGGTTTGCCCCCCACCCTTGCTGCCTTGTCTCCACCCGCAGTGCATGGCACACATTTAATAAACTTGAGAGATGGTCAACAGATGCCAAGTGTCAGGCATACTGTGGCCCACTTTGGTCAGATTCAGGGCAAAAATGCCATGACTTGCCCACTTCAGGGAACGTTAAATAAAAATGCCAGCTATTACCTTTCATCCTACTCAGTGAGCATTCACCTGGTTTTGCAGATGAGAGACATAAGGCTCAGTGAAGTAAGGTCATATAACCAGTATGTGATAGAACAAATCCAGTTGCCAGTGGCTCCAAAGTCCATGATCTGGGCCACATACTCGTTTTCCTGCCCATGACTCTAGTTCTGATGCGATCAGCTACATATGGAGTAGGCTCTTACACGTACCTCTTGCCATACTCAGCATATGCCTGTTCTTCCCTGTGGTTGACTGAGTTCTGACTCTTGGGCCATAAATATCATACAGGTTTGGGGAAGATGGGGCAAGAGGTTAAAAGCTTTACTATTTCACTCTCCTAAATTAGGATTAGTTCAGAGGCTCTCCTTCACCTATGTAGTCATTCCTCCTGAGCCTCTGTAAGATCTGGATTCAGCCTTTGTATTACCCCCAGGGGGCTGAGAGGGCTTTGTCAGGGCTCGGAACTTTTCTGTGGCTCAGTTTGACTTCTCTGTAAATTCTGTGTGGAGACAGCCCATGAAGAACCCATGAAGAACTGAACAGCTAGGAGGCTTTTTTTATCCCTAGGGAGAAGTAGTACGATGCCTGAACCTGTTTGAAAATGGCTTTAGGATTAAGGGTGAACGTTACCAGGGGTTCTCGAATCTTCCAATTGGCATAGGAGAGGATAATCTAGGCTTGTCTGGGTATTACTAGATTGCTTCCATCACCAAAGAGCCCTCCAACTCTCTTAATGCTATGAGAGAGAGAGTCTTTGGGCTTCAGATGTGGGCCTTACCATGGCTGTTGGAGGGTTAGCCAACCAAGAGGGCAGTTGTCCAGAGCTGAGCTTCAAGCTTCTGTTCTTTTTTGTTTAGGAGCCCCTGACTGACACGGAAAGAATGAAGTGAGTATCTGCCTCAACTTTGCTTGCCTCAACTTTGTTCCTCTTAGCTCCAAACTAGGCTGTTGGTACAATTGGAATTTTTCTTGGATTAGGTAGAGGTAAAGGTTGGATTGGGTTATTTTAGGAATTCTAGGAAGAGGTATAATGTTGTAGATATTCTTTTTGGAAAAAGGGGTTTTGTGGCTCGGTGCCTATAGCTCAACCGGCTAAGGCGCCAGCCACATACACCTAAGGTGGCGGGTTTAAATCCCCAGCCCGGACCCGCCAAACAACAATGATGACGGCTGCAACCAAAAAATACCCAGGCATTGTGGCAGGCGCCTGTGGTGCCAGCTACTTGGGAGGCGGAGGCAGGAGACTCGCTTGAGCCCAGGAGTTGGAGGTTACTGTGAGCTGTAATGCCACGGCACTCTACCCAGGGGGACAGCTTGAGGCTCTGTCTCAAAAAAAAAAGGGGGGGGGGGTTTGTTTCATGGGCTTTAAGACAGTATGGAATCAGGAGGTACGTGACTCTGAGGGCCCTGCTCTTGCCAAGGACCCCTTCCCTAGCTCCTGGCTCTAGAGAAACCCTCTGAAGCCCTTTCTGTTAGCCACATGAGGCTTCTGGAGAGGAGGGCAGTGCTGGGCTGGATTTCCAGGAGATTAATAATGGAGAAACCTGATTGTGCAGTGAGGAAACTGGAGCTGGGGGGCTTGGTGGCCAGCTGGCTTGGCTGTAACCAGAGAGACACTGAGAGCTATTGCCCCCCAATTCTGTCCTATCATTCTCAATAGTGGGGAGAGGTTGACTTTTCCCTACCATCCTCTTTGCCTCCCCCGGCCTTCCAACGCAGGTTGCGTTCTTAGGGCCTGCAGGCCTATGGAATACACTGCACTCAGGGTGCATCTCTAAGAATCTCCCTGACCCTGGTTGCCTGCCTTCGTGCCATCCCTACTCCTTCCTTCCTAAGCCCAGCCTGGAGCTCCAGGGCTGGCCCTTCTTTGATGACCTTTTGCCCTTGACTCCCCACTCTCACCAGGCTCTTACAACAGGAGAATGAAGAACTTCGCCGGCGCTTGGCCTCAGCCACCAGACGTACTGAAGCTCTGGAGCGTGAACTAGAAATCGGGCAGGACTGCCTGGAGCTGGAGCTGGGCCAGAGCCGTGAGGAATTGGACAAGTTTAAGGACAAGTTTCGCAGGTGCGGGAATGAGGGGCCAGCCACACACACAGACACACACGCATATACACTCCTCCATTCATTACCTAGAAGAGGCCTCAGAAGTCATCTGATTCTGGTTAGAAAACTGAAGTTCTTGGAGAGAAGAAAATAACTTGCCCATGATCCCATATTGAGGAGGGGCTGAGCAGGGCCTAAAGAAGAGCATCTTGACTCTGGGGCCTGCCTTTTATCCCTCTCCAGGCTGCAGAACAGCTACACGGCTTCCCAGAGGACCAACCAAGAACTGGAGGACAAGCTGCACACGCTGGTAATCTGTCCAGAAGGGCAGTTTGGCTGGCATTGTGCTCATAGCATAGCTAGGTCTTGCCAAGGGAATGCCATTCTGTCCAGGGGCTTGGGGAGGAGGTGGGAGGAGGGGAGAGTGGGAGGGAGGGGACCGCAGTGTGCTGTGTAAGTCAGGACTGTCTTAATGCTCACACTGTTTCTCTTTTCTCCTCGTCTTCCCCCTCATGCTGCCACCGTTGCTGCTGCACTCTCCTCTCAGGCCTCTCTTAGCCACAGCTGGATTTTTGCAGTTGCGTCTGAGTTTGTGTGTTTTCTCCTTTGTCCTGGCCTCCTCCTCGGCTGAGATCTGGGATTGTGGGGCCCTGGCAAATTCTCCCTGCCCTTCGAGTACACCTGATCACACCCGTTCCTTTCCTTTTCCCTGTGTAAGGCCCATTTAGTAGTCAGTGCCTCCTTCTTGGACCAGAGCTGGGGAGCCTGGCCTGCCCTTAGCTCTGGCAGAGGTACTGATTGATGTTACTAGTGAACGCTCACAGCTTCTCAGCTGCTGTGGCAGCAAGCCCAAGTTATGTGCAGGGAGGGGAGGCTGAACAGATCCAGTTCCTGAGCTGAAGATCAGAAGGCTACTTTGGAAACTGCAGCTCCCTCCCTGCTCAACTAGATAACCTCACAGGTGCCCTTGGCTGCCACCCAGCCCCGTTCCCTTCTCCCTCTTCCTAGCTTGATCCTGGAAATAGCCGCACATGTGCTTCAACCCCCTGGTTTGTAGTTATTGCCTCTGAGTTACCCAGTTGCCTTGCCTGGTGCCTAGTGCCCCTGGCACCCCCTGAAGGAATGGGCAGCATACTGCTTTTGTACTGGGCTCAGACGGCAGGAGGTCATGGTCAGAAAACATTCCCCCTCCTTCCACAGCCAGCCCAGAGTGCAGGAGAAGTGCCTGGTCTCCTTCTGTCTGTCCGTCATTGTCTCTGGTCTGTCCGCCTTGGCTGCCCTAGCAACTGTGGCCTCCTGTGTCTCTGGGTTGGGAGGAGGCAGGGGAGGAAGGGCTGGTTGGGTATGGACTGGGTTTACCTACAAGTCTGTGCCTCAGATCAAGAAGGCTGAGATGGATAGGAAGACACTAGACTGGGAGATCGTGGAGCTGACCAACAAGCTGCTGGATGCCAAGAACACGATCAACAAGCTGGAGGAACTCAATGTATGTGCACGTTCCACCTGCTTGGGCCTTCCTTGGCTGGCTTTGTTCTGACCCCACCCTGCTCCTTGGGCAGGGCCAAACTGGGCTCTGAACTAAGTCATATCTATAGGAGCGGTACCGGCTGGACTGCAACCTGGCTGTGCAGCTCCTCAAGTGCAACAAGTCCCACTTCCGTAACCACAAGTTTGCCGATGTGAGTAGAATGTACCCTCCCCACCCTCCACTATTCCAGTGATTTTAGGACTCCTCTAACTCCAGTTTAGGGCCTTTCTTCATCCTCCTACCTTTAACTCTCCTTTTCCACTTTGCCTTCCTCTTGCTTCCATGTTGCCTCTTAAGCCAGTCATCTCTGCCCTGGCTGGTGTCCTATGTGCTATCAAAGGCTCATTGCTAGTACTAGGAGGCTAACTCTGTTGATGTTTCTGTAAGAGACAGGGAAAGAGGGACTTGATTTTAGGACCCTATGCAGGAATGTCCTAAAGAGGGATATCCTCTCTCAATATGACAGCAAGCATAATTGAGAGAGGATTATGGCCATCTGATTCTGTTCCCTTAAGGGGCAAATTGTAAGCCCCAGAGCCTCAGGCCCAATGTTGATGCAGTCTATAGGAGTAAGGGTCACTAGTCAGTTGGGATTCTCGAGACTTAAGTCTGGTTTGGGCAGAAACACTGCTGAGGTGGGGGAAGTAGAAGCTTCAGAGCACACAGGTTGCAGCAGTAGCAGGTCTGGGTTCAAATCCTGGCTGAGTTAATCAAAAGCTTTAAGTTAGGCTTGGCGCCTGTAGCACAGTAGTTACGATGCCAGCCACATACACCAAGGGTGGTGGGTTTGAACCTGGCCTGGGCCAGCTAAAACAACTGCAACAAGAAAATAGCTGGGTGTTGTGGTGGGCGCCGGTAGTCCAGTTACTTGGCAGGCTGTGGCAAGAGAATCATGAGGTTGCTGTAAGCTGTGATGCGACGGCACTCTACCAAGGGCGACATAGTGAGATTCTGTCTCAAAAAAATAAAAGCTTCAAGTTATTTTATCCCCATCAAGCTTATTTATCTGTGAGATGACATTGTATGCTACAAGAACACAGTGATATCTGCACATAGTAGCCATTATTTTTGCCATGAATCAGGCTATCTTCAGCTGAAATCATTTGTATCTCTCTTCTCTTCTGTTCCTTCATCTCAGCTACCCTGTGAGCTACAGGACATGGTTCGGAAACATTTGCACAATGGTGAAGAGACTATCAGCCCAGGCCCTGCTCTCAGCCTGGCCCCAGGGTCTGTGGTGCCTACTTCAGTCATTGCCCGGGTGTTGGAGAAGCCAGAGTCTTTGCTGCTCAATTCAGCACAGTCAGGCAGTGCTGGGCGCCCCTTGGCTGAAGATGTCTTCGTGCACGTGGACATGAGTGGGGGTGCTACAGGTGATCCAGCCAGTCCCCTGGCCCCTGGTAGCCCCACCCCCCAACCCAATGGGGACTGCCACTCTCTGGGTACTGCAGGGGACTCCCCAGAGGAGGAGTTGCCCCTGCCAGCCTTTGAGAAGCTGAGCCCCTACCCCACCCCATCTCCACCACATCCACTATATCCTGGCCGCAGGGTAATAGAGTTCTCTGAGGATAAGGTTCGGATCCCCCGCAACAGTCCCCTACCCAACTGTACTTATGCTACTCGCCAGGCCATTTCACTGAGCCTGGTGGAGGAGGGGAGTGAGCGGGCCCGCCCCAGCCCAGTGCCCAGTGGCCCTTCCTCAGCCCAGGCATCACCCCACCACCGGCCCAGCCCTGCCCCTCCGACACTCAGTGCCCCAGCCAGCTCTGCCAGCTCTGAAGAGGACCTGCTGGCCAGTTGGCAGCGAGCATTTGTGGACCGTGCTCCACCACCTGCCGCTGTGGCCCAGCGCACAGCCTTTGGACGTGATGCACTCCCTGAACTGCACTGCCATTTTGCTCTTAACCCCACTGACAGAGATGAGGTGGTTCAGGAACCTTCCACAGCCGATGAGAGTGGGCTTTTGCTACCAACAGAACCTGACTCTGGCTTTCCCAGGGGGGAGGAGGAGGAGGAAGAGCTGAACCTGCCCATCAGCCCTGAGGAAGAGTGCCAGAGCTTGTTGCCCAGTGATAGTGGCACAGAGGAGGGGCCTAGCACTTCCCACACTGAGGGCAGGGTCTGGCCACTCCCTAGCTCCAGCC
This sequence comes from Otolemur garnettii, assembly GCF_000181295.1. Taxonomy (NCBI): domain Eukaryota; kingdom Metazoa; phylum Chordata; class Mammalia; order Primates; family Galagidae; genus Otolemur; species Otolemur garnettii. Next base: position 14,021,650 of record NW_003852426.1, read on the forward strand.
GCCCCCAGCGTAGCCCCAAGAGAATGGGGGTACACCACCTGCACCGCAAGGACAGCCTGACTCAGGCCCAGGAGCAGGGCAACCTGCTCAACTAGGGTCCCCACTTGCCTTCCTGCCACTGCTGCTGCACTGGGTCTGCAAGGAGGCCCCAAACCCTTGTAAACTCAGGGTCCCTAGCCTGAGCCCTCAAACTCTCCCCTCCCCAGGCTTGCACATTACACAGCTCTGTTCCTGTGTGGGTTAGGTCAGGAGGTGGGCCGTGCCAGGCTTTCCAGCTATGTTGGCTGTGACTGGCAACAGTATGACATGGTTTTTCCCTTTTCTTGGAATATTTATTCTCCAAAGGTAAACATGCAGTTGGGTCTCAAGCCTTTCTTCCAAACAGTGTAGCCCAGATCAGGCTGTTCTGGGGAGCTGAGGGGTTTTTATCAGTATTCATCTTCCTCTCATAGTCATGAGGTTTTTGGGGGGAAGGGGGTGGGAGGTTAGATCTTATTGGGATTATTAACCTCTAACCCCTGTTTTCTGCCTGTTTCCCTCTCTTCCCTAAATCCTCTTGTACAAGCTGTTGCCCACAAGGGGCCTGGCACAGCTGGTCCTTGGGGATAATGGAGAGGACTGACTCAGGGCTCCCTTTAGCTGTTTCTCCCTCTGGAAGGGAGGGTAGGCTTTGGGGCCTCAAAGTGGCCTGGTTCCCCTCCCACCCTTGGCTCTAGACTGTTACTCCCAGCTTTGGGAAATTTTCACATTGATGGCTATTTTAAAATCAAATAAAACTATTTTACTGGTATGGCCTGATTTGTCTTAATGGCCTTCCCTCTCCCATTCCTGAGTATTCCCAGCCCTAGTCTTAAATTAGTGACCCTCCCTTGCCCCACTCAGCCTTGGGCACTGATTATCAGGCAAGCAGTGGGAGAGGGAGCACCTAAATAAACTTAGCAGGGCCTCTCAGTCTCCCGTTGAAGGGAGGGTCTGGTCCAGCCCAGCTCTGGAGGTGAACTCCTTAGTTAACCATCTTTCTGCCCCAGACTTGTGTCAGGCCTGTTCTGAGAGACTGGACCAGTTCAAGCAGCTTAGAGCTTAGACTACGCCTGGGTTGGTAATGCCCTCTAGTGGTGCTTAGCGGTAGTTCCAATTCTTCCCCTCCTGCCAGCCCCAGTGACGACAGCCACACACCAAGTTGTGGAATTCATAAAATATCTTCCGAGCCAGTGGGTTGCAGCTAGAGCTGCCAGCAAGTCCAGAGGCATTGCCTTGAGTTCGGGGCCCCCCAAGGCTGTTGCCCAGTCACAGCTTCCAAAGCTTCCTTCCCCATCATGCTGCCAGGGGCTTCCAGAGCTGCAGGCAACTCTGCCCTGCTGCTTCCCAAGGTCCAGGGCCTGACCCTGATATCTTGGGTGAGGTGCTGCGAACATAGATGTAATGATGTGCAGAAGCCCAAGTGGAGAGTCACATCTCGGTCTCAGCCAACAGACTGTCCCCTAGTCCTGATGTCATTAGCACCATCTGAGAACTGGGATCTGTGGAAGGGCAAGGGATGTTAAGACCACTATTTATTTCTCCCTTGGAGACCACAAATAGGTGAGAGAGGGGCTAGATTTTCCACACCCATTCTCCCTTGTCCCAAGCCTCTTCCAGATCTGGCTCTGATCAACCCTCCAGGTTCTTACCACTAGGGCACATCCAGGAGCTACTGCCCCTCTGGTGAGTACTAGGCTCCCTGCCTCTCTCCCATTCTTGGGTGTCGCCAGCCCCTCCTGTGACCTCCTCCTCCTCCTCCCCCTCAGAGAGAAGGTCACAGATCTGCTGCTGCAGCTCTGGGCTGATGCTGTTCTCAGACAACACCAGGCTCCGCAAAGCTGTGGGGTAATTTTCTACCATGTCCAGCAGAGTCTGAGGTAGGGAAGAGTATGAAAAAGGATAAGCATCATTAAGGCAGGATCTCAGACCCAAACCTGCCACCCCTCAGGTATGTCCATAGACACACAGGCTAACCTCCACCTTATTCCCTGGCTTGTCCCAGATCATGATGTCTTCTCACCTGAGCTGACTGGTTGGTGAGCCCTGTGCCCTCCAAGTCTAGGACTTCTAGGGTACGGCTGGAGGCCACAGCTACAGCCAACATCCCTGCCACATGGTCACCTGGAGAGGTAGCACACACACACACACACATTCACCTGTGTTCTCAAAGGCCAGCTAACCCTTCCTCCTGAACAGCTTCCCATTACACTAGTAACATTAACTCCCATCTTCTGTTGAAGAAATGCTATTGGCAATTGCACTGCTGTGGCCAGGAAGGGAGCATTGTGATTGGTGGGACTGAAGGGATGAAGCAAGTCAGGTCAAGGGGTCATGACTGATGCTTTGATCTACCTGTTGGTCATGTGGTCCTCTACACAGGATGGCTTCTTTACCACCTCCTAGACCCTGGGGGCTCTCCTTCCTCTTCTCTTTCCCAGCATGGGGGTTACCATGGCAACTGATAGTCCCAGGCTCTTGGACAGGGCATGGGGCAGTGAAAATCCAAGGGGCATTCTTGAGCCTCACCCAGGGGATTGTAGTCCAGATTGAGGACGCGGACCTGGGAGCTGTGGGCCACAGCGATGGCAAGGCGGCTCCAGCCCTTAGGGGTTATGCCAGGGTTGGCACTCAGTGTTAGCTCCTTCAAGCCTGGGCAGTAGCACAGAGAGAAGCCAGAATGGGGAGGGTTAGAACCTCCTCAAACCCCTTCCCTGCTGTCCCCATGTCTCTGGGATATCTCTAGTGGTTGGAAGTTACTCCATTTTTCACCTACAGAGAGCTTTGGAGCCAATAAAGATGACCCATGCCTTCCCTGCCTGTCCCCGCCTGATTCCTGAGTCTCCATCCTGCTCAGCTCCCCCTGCCTCCCCTATCCTTCTTCCTGAAAGGAGTAAAAAAAGACATTCTCATCCACACCCTCCAAGCTCAGCTCTGGGCCACGCCCCCTTCCCTCTGCACTTAACTTTTCATCCAGGCCACACCAGCCCATGCCCTCAGCAGGTTCCTGCTCACCAGATTTGGCCCCGTCTGGGGGGAGGAGGCCACAGATGAGGTTGATGGCTTCGTCGCCCAGCATGCAGTCCCCCAGGTCCAGAGCCACAAGGGCAGGATGGAGTGCCAGGGCTGGGTTCAGCAAGGCCAGCCCAGCATCTGTCAAGGGGCTCCCATGCAGGCTAGCGGGGTGAGGCAAGAGAGCAGAGTTACTGCAGTTATCAGCCCTATCTGTATGGGGTAGGGGTACCTTCATTTATGTACTCTTAGGGGTGGAGAGGGCACACAGTCACAGCACTTGAGAGGCAAGAGAAGGGAGAAAACATTCTAGATTCTAAGGAAATACAGGTAGAAGGGGAATTTGATTTCTTTTCTGGGGCAGGGACTCAGATCCAGGACATTGTACAGGGAGGGGCAGAGAAGGTGTATGTGGGTGGACTGGAATTCTGTGGGCAAAATGTAGGGGCAGAGCTCTAGTTATCACAGAGCTATTCCCTCTTGGGAATAGAGACGCTGCCCCAGCGAAGCACAGGGGGGTGATGAGACCGGGCGGCACTACATGCCCTGACAGAAAGAGGGGTACATCCCATTTGGGGCGGGGTCGTGTGGAAAGACTGGAGATGAGGCTGCTGTGGAGACTGGCAGAGGGATGAAGTGTGTGAGGGTTGCGAAGGGCGGCTGGTGGAAAGATAGTACTGGAAGATGTGGAGCAGGAGATGGCAGGGGGAGTGCGTGGAAGGGTGCAGTGTGTCCGGGACCCTCTTGCGAGGGAGCGCACTCACAAGAGGGACTGGATGGAGCGGTTGGTCCGCAGCGCTTCCGCCAGCTGCTTGATGCGGCTGGGGCTGGACACGACGCCCAGATTAAGGTTGAGCTGCGCCAGGGACGTGGCCCCAGCCAGGGCCCGGCAGATGCGGCCGAAGTCGCGGTCGCAGAGGCGGCAGCCGCGCAGGGAGAGCAGGCGCACGGCGTTGTCGCGCAGGCCGCGGCAGATGTCCCGCACCTCGGCGCCTGACAGAGGTTCTCCCGAAATCTGGATGGAGCTGGGCAGCATCGTGCCCGCGGCTGGACCTCCAGGGCCGGGGCTGGGGCGGAGGGTGGCGATGCCTCGAGGAGGGTCGGGGTCGAGGCCCTTGCTGGGGTCACAGGCGGAGCGGGGGCGGAGGCTGCGGCGCTGGAGCGGGCCCGGACTACAGAGGCTTAGAGGTCGTGGGCCGGGCTGAGACCGAGCGGCGCTTGGGCGGGGATGGACCGTGCTGTCCGCGTCTGGGCGGCTGGCTGGGCGCGGAATCCGGGTGCCGGGCGGGAACTGTTCCGCGTTTGTCCTTGTCCCTCGCAGTTGAGGCGGCTGAGGCTGCTCAGGGGTTTCGTCTTCGAGGCTGCACCCGCCCCCCCGCCTCCCGCTCGGCTCTCTCTGCCGTCCCGGGGGCCTGGCTGCGAGACTCGCCCTGAGAACCCGAGGCCGGCTGCTGCTCCGGCTTCAGCTCCTGTGCCCGAGCCGGCGGTGGGTTCCCATGGCAACGGCCGCGTCACCGCTGCTTGCCCCGCCCCCTGCTCGGCCTAGGCCACGCTGGCCCACGAGGTTCACACCGCTAGGTGATTCCGGGCAAAGAGCTCGGAGCTGGGGGTCCCTCTGCCCCGGGATGCAGGGCCACGCAGCAAGCAGAAAGTAGCATGGCTGAGGCCTAGGCCAAACAGGACTTGAGAAAGAGTGAGAGTGAAGGGGGAATGGAGGCGCGTCACGTGGAGGTGGCACTGTTACCGGTTCTTTTTCCTATTCTCCCGTCGTTCCTTATTCCTGAGGTCCAGGCACTGCCCCCTCCAGTTTGGAAGTCCCTAGGGCCTACAATCCATGCAGCGCCCCGGCTCCTGTGACGCAAGGCGCAGCATGCGTGGGATTCCAGCCCGAGAGGACTTCCCCATATGCTCCCCGCCAAGATGGCGGCGTCAAAGGGTGCTGTGGGGGCGACAGAGCCAACCCTGAGGGCCCAGTGACAAGAGAACCCCAGCAGGTCCCTAAGGGCAGGTGGATGCCGGGTCCTGGTGTCACCCTTTCCCCAAGTGCGCAGAGCACTGCTGATACCCTAAGATAGTCTCATTGCGCTAGAGACTGGAATCGTCAATGTAAGGGATGTTAAGATCAGTGGCCCTGGGCGACAGTGAGGGTCACGTACAGCAGGCTGGGGCGCACTGCACAGTGCAGGCAGTGCTGTTAGAACTGTCCAGTGGCTAGGTGGTGTGGGCCTCAGCTGGAGAAAACGGAAAATGAAGGACACCTGTTTCTGCCAGTCCCTTTATTAGGAGGGAAAGCTGCTGCTGACCCAGATTTATCAGTAATGAGAGGATTAAAAAAAAATACGAAGTGTAGTGAAGGGAGTCAAAGGCCTCCCTCTATTAACCACCTGAATTAACTCTTTAAGTAGATTAAAGAAGAGTTGAGGATTGTCTTTAACAGAAAACAGCACTCAAGAAAGAAGGGACTGGCCGGTGCCTGTGGGTGTATGTGGCTCAAGGAGCTAAGGCGCCAGCCACATACACTTAAGGTGGTGGGTTCGAATCCAGCCTGGACCCGCCAAACAATGATGGCTGCAACAAGGAAAAAATAGCCAGGCATTGTGGCGGGCGCCTGTGGTCCCAGCTACTTGGGAGGCAGAGGCAGGAGGCTCTGTTGAGCCCAGGAGTTGGGAGATTGCTGTGAGCCATGGCTCTCTACCCAGGGGGATAGCTTGAGGTTCTGTCTCCAAAAAAAAAAAAAAAAAAAAAGAGAGAGTAGGGACTGAGAAAAACTGTAGAAGGGAGCTGGTCCCAGTACAACCAGGGTAAGGCTAAGTTTGGCTTCAAATATGAACTCCATAGGAACACTATCCCCACCATGGCCCAGGTGCAGAAGGTCCTTGTAATGATATGGGGTTTAAGTCTGGAAGTTTTTGTCCAATTGCCATTGCTCCATTGGTTTCCCAGGAGTGCAACTGAGCACAGACTCAAACTCAGTACACTGTTCCATCATCAGGCTTATGGCTCTTGTGCTTGAGGCTTCCTTGTTGCTCCATGCCCCTCAGGGGCAGGTTCCATATTCAATCACTGCCCTCTATGTTGTCTGGCCTGTCCCATCTTCATACTGCGTAAGTGAGGGGATAAAGAAGGGAACATGTGGTATTAACATTGCTGACAGACCAGGAAAGTATACAGGAAGGAGGGTGACAGGGAGGACCACTGGACTGGTAGCTGCAGTTCCAGACTTCAATCACCATTTTAATTACAAGTCTATATTTAGCAAGACAATGTGGGAGAGAGAAAGAGAAAGGAAGGGGTAGGTGGTAAGGGGCCTCATAGGAGCTGACCCACTTTCTGCACTGGCTGCATAGCCTTGTAGTCCTGGCCAGGAGTTCCTGGCCTTGTGCCCTTCAGAAGCCCCGACAGGCATCAAGGAGGTTCTTAAGCAGCTACAGCTGAGTGGCAGCTGCAGAACTCATCAAAGAAACACACGTCATCAGTACTGTCCTTTAATCTTCCTCCACTCCACAGCTGGGGGAGAGCAGACTGGCCAAGGATTTCAGGGGTCAGCGTGACTGCAGGGTCACTGCAACAGCCTTGGCCGTGGCATTGAACATGGTGGAGGAAAGCCTAGCAGCAGGGAGCACAGCAGGAATGTCTCTGGGGACTCTCTGTATGGGTGGGATGTTGGGGCCCTCCAGTGTGTCCAGGATCCCTGGAAAAAGGAAGATGGAACATGAGCAAGAGTTGGCTGGGCCTCACCCACAGGCCATTTCATCTAGGCCCCTGCCCTGAGCAGATGTTGTCTTTCTCTCCCTCACTCAGGTCTTCCTGCAACTTACCCTCTACCACCTTGTGGTAGGCAAAATGCAGATAAAGCAGGAAAAGCATGTGCAGGGCAGCCAGGGTGCCACAGAGGAGAAGCCGCTGTGTAGGGCCCACGGTCCGAGACACCAACACTGCCACCTAGGGCCACAGGAATACAGCTCAAAGAGCCTGGTTCCAAAGTGAGGAGTGGGAAGAAGATATTCCCACCCAGGACTGAACCATCTTGGGGGCCCTTCCCTCCCACTTAGAGCCCTCTGTAGGGTGGACAGTTCCAGGCTGTCTCCCCTATCTCCCTGGGAGGACAGCCCACCCCAAGAAACCTCTTGCCCAGCTTACCATGCGCAGGGTGGACAGCCCACCCAGCAGCAGCCAGAAAAGGTAGAAGAGGGCATGAAGGTGGATGTTATAAGTGATGAACAGGACAATGCAGTGCCCAAACAGGCCATAACCCTAGGAAGGAGGATGGTGGAGAGGAAAATCACTCATGCTAGGCTGGCCACTGGCCCCTCATGGAGACCCTGAGAAACAGATGGTCCATTGGTCCGCTCCTCCCATTCTAGTAGGTCCTGGGGTCCAAGGACAGATGCAGACCAAGGACTAGCTTCTCTCT
>NW_003852426.1:14029193-14030539 GCF_000181295.1 Otolemur garnettii
TCAAGCGAGTCTCCTGCCTCAGCCTCCCAAGTAGCTGGGACTACAGGCGCCCGCCACAACGCCCGGCCATTTTTTGGTTGCAGCCATCATTGTTCTTTGGCAGGCCCGGGCTGGGGATTTGAACCCACCACCTTAGGTGTATGTGGCTGGCGCCTTAGCCGCTTGAGCCACAGGCGCCGAGCCAGCTTCTCTTTTTAAAATCATTCTTACACAACTACAAGAGGGACTCTACCTGACAAATGCAAACATTGTGATCTACTTGTTTGTACCCTCACATTAACCTGGAATTAAAAAGTATATATATAAAAGACAAAATCACTCTTGCCTACCACCATGCCTGGCTCCTTACCAGTAGTGCCAACATCTGGAGCATGGTGATCTGGGCGTTGCAAAGGTAGGCGAGGAAGTAAATGAAGGACGAGACACCCAGCCAGTAGCCGAAGCAGGTGCCAATGGCTGTGCCCATCAGGGTGCCCTCCCGCTGTGGAGTGAAGGCTCTACTTAGTCCCAGGAGGCCTCTGATCTCAGCCCCACCTAGGGCTTTCCACAGGGGTTGCTCCTGCTTCATTCTACCACCATGTCCTTCAGCAGCTTTCAACCTAGTTTAGCCACCCCCCTTAAAGTCCTCTGTCCTGCTTACAATAATGGTGTCAGATGTCTTCATCCCGTGAAGAAGGATGGCAACCAGTGTGAAGACCAGCATGAGAGGTCCATAGAGTTCACCTGCAATTTTCTGTCAATATATCAACTCATTCAGGCTGAGGGTACAATGGCTCTTCTGTTTATGCATTCCCAGGCTGTGCCTGGTGGCCCCACCCTCTGCCCTGGTGCCTCCCACAGGTTCAGACATGCCACCTCCTATTCACCTGGGGGAAGTTGACCATCTTGATAGGGATCATGGACTCCAGGAGCCTGGGAGGGGAGAGGAGAGGAGAGATGAGAGCAGAGGCAGCACTAGGGTACAAAGTACTGGAGGACAAGGCCTGAATCTTATTTATCTCTCTAACTCCAAGGAATGAGGCCTGGCCCACAAGACATGCTGGAGGAAAGGGTAGTAAAGACAGATGGGCAATGAGGATATAGTTTCCTTGCCCCTAAAACTACTTCCAGGAAGGGCAACTCTTTGAAACTGAGCTGTCTGAAGCAACAGCTATATGGAGAGCCCAGCTGGGACTTTGGAGAGGGCCTGACCATTTAACTATTTGATCTACTCCCCTTTAAAAGATAGGCAAGTCTTAGCAGAAAGTACTCCAAATTCAGGGCTGTAATGGTGAGACCCAGGGAAAGGTTTAGAACAGTGGTTCTCAACCTTCCTAATGCCACAATGTATTTTCTTTTTTTTTTTT
>NW_003852426.1:14030708-14032125 GCF_000181295.1 Otolemur garnettii
CCATTATTGTTGTTTGGCGGGCCGGGCTGGATTCGAACCCGCCACCTTAGGTGTATGTGGCTGGCGCCTTAGCCGCTTGAGCCACAGGTGCCGAGCCCACAATGTATTTTCATTGTTACAAAGGGGTCACAACGCACAGGTTGAGAACCGCTGGTTTAGAAGGTGTTACTGACAGAACTACTGAGTTTTCCTCTTGCCTCTTCCTGCTTAACCTCCTTAAGGCACCAATGAGCATTTTCTTGAAAAAGATATTTGAGGCCAGGTGCAGTGGCTCATGTCTATAATCCTAGCACTCAGGGAAGCCGGAGCAGATGGATTCCCTGAGCACAGAATTTTGAGACCAGCTCGAGCAAGAGCAAGACCTTGTCTCTACTAAAAATAGAAAAACTAGCCAGGAGTTATGGTGGGCACCTGTAGAGCTACTTGGGAGGCTGAGGCAAGGGGATCACTTGAGCCCAAAAATTTGAGGTGAGCTGTGATGCCACAGCATTCTACCCAGGGTGACACAGTGAAACTCTGTCTCAAAAAAAAAGAAAAAAAAAGATATTTGAAATGATATGAAAATTCAGTTATCTACTCTCTTAAGTGGTTAGGTCCTAATAATACCTTTGATTTTAGCTAAATTTTACTTCCTCTGGGAAACCTGTCTCACCAACATACTCTGGCTCAAGTGACCTTCCTGTGTGTGTGCTCCATCATAGCATAGGAGGACTGTATTATTATAATTTTTTTGAGATCGAGTCTCAAGCTGTCACCCTGGGTAGTGCTGTGGTGTCACAGCTCATAGCAACCTCCACCTCTTCAGCTCAAGCAATCCTCTTGCCTCAGTTTTTCTGTTTTTAGTAGAGATGGGATCTTGCTTTTGCTCAGGCTGGTCTCGATCTCATGAGCTCAAGCAATCCACCTGCCTTGGCCTCCCAGAGTGCTAGGATTATAGATGTGAGCCACTGCACCCAGCCATAAGAACTGTATTGTAACTGTACCCCAGGGCAAGGCTCCCATTCATCTTCACCACTAATTAGACACAATTAGTATAGGGCCTGGCATAGAACAAATGCTTAATAAATACTTGCTGGGTCCTGGGTATTTGATGGCATTAAGGGATGAACAACAAAAAAAATAAGCCAAAATTAAATCCAGTTCTTGAAAAGTCACTCAAAACAATGGCCTGATATTATGGTTCAGACAGTTCTGGTGCTGGGAATAAAAGATAAAAAAGAGAATCTTGCTGAGTGCACTGGCTCACACCTGTAATCTCAGCACTCTGGGAGGCCAAGGTGGGCAGATCACCTGAGCTCACGAGTTTGAGAGCAGCCTGAGCAAGAGTGAGACCCTGTCTCTAAAAAATAGCTGGGTGTTGTGGCAGGCCCCTGTAGTCCCAGCTACATGGGAGGCTGAGGCAAGAGCATTGTTTGAG
>NW_003852426.1:14032145-14049795 GCF_000181295.1 Otolemur garnettii
GCTGTGAGGTATGATGCCATGGCACTCTACCAGTGTCAACAAAGTGAGACTCTGTCTCAAAAAAAAAAAAAAAAAGAGAGAGAGAGAACCTGCTTTTGGGGAGTTGTTGGTTGCTAGGAGGACAGATTCAGGAATAAGAAAGTATAGAACTGCTGAGGTGCTATTAGAGGAAAATGCAGAGTTCTATAGAAGCACCAGGAAAGAACAAACAGAATAGGGTTGAAGAAATATGGAATAAAGGATGTGACATTTGAGCTAAGTTTTAGGGAAAAGAGGAAGAAAGTGATGTGTTATCACATTGACAAGTGGGGTGATGAGGGGTGACAGAGTCACGAAGAGGGAGAGTCCACCAGGCCCAAAGCTTGAAATCTGGTTGTAGTTTGGGTGAAGGTCTAGGTATTAGGAGGGAAGCTTCTTCAGGAGAAGGATCCTCACCTGCTTCGCACCTGGGCAGGCTCCACATCAAAGTAGGGTCTCAGGATGTCGATGTTGGCGTACAAGCTGAAGGCCCTGGAAGCTTGTCTTTTTCCTGCCTGCCACATCTGAAGTAAGGAAGATGGGGATGGGTATCACAAGATTTGTGGCCCTAGACCTTGTTGCCTATTTTCTGTTCCATTTCTACATGGTTCTAACTAGATGACCCGGAGCAAACATCATCACCAACATGGGACATGCCTAGATAAACTTTTCCACCTGTTGGGGATTCAATCTTGCTTACCTGATCAGCCACCTGCCGGCTGAGCTGCCCCTTAAAGCCCTTCATGCCCAGGAACTCCCCATCTTCTTCTTCAGCAGCAGCTGCATCAGCATCTACTTCTTCCTCCCGCAGGCGCTGATGCAGCTCACCCATATCCTCAAAGCTGGAGCCAGAGGTATCATCCATGTTCTCCATGTCAATCACAGCTGAGCCCCCACCCTGTGAAGACAATAACTCTTAGAGCCCAGGATCTTTATGTTCCATCTGTTAAGTCCTCCTCTGCTCAACTATAAAGAAGTCCTCTCACCTATGTTCTTCCACTGCTGAGGATATGGCTTAGAATCACTAAAAATCATGCCTCTCTGTTACCATCCATTTTTCCCTCCAGAACCCTTGATTGCTAGCTTTGGTTTTGTCTTCTAACCTACTCATCTTCCATTCATGTCTTTCTTCTACCTTCCTTATTCATGCCTCAAAAGGTTGCCAAAGTGCACTTTTCCTCTCTCACCCAACCCCCAAACAAGACTACTTGCACAGCATACATTTAGCAAGTGCCAGTCAATTTCTCCCAGTCCCAGTCTCACCATGCGTGCCCCTGACCAACCTCCTAACTTGTTCCGAAAGCTAGAGCACTTTCTAATGCCCCAGGAGGGCGCAGAAACCCAGACTCTCAGGCTGAGGTAGTCTGGACCTTTCAGGTCAGCACTAATCCTACTGACTTTCATGAACAACAAGACCCAAAAGAGTAAAAGAGTGTTGCAAATGAAGCAGACTTCCAGGCCCCAAGGGAGAATCCCGACGACACTTCAAGACGGCTGCCAACCCTAGGGTTGCTGGCAGCCGCATATCTGGGGCTATTACCTGGATGTTTTCTTCGAACCCTCCCCATTCCGGGCCAGCCCCGTTTCGGGCGCCGCCGGTCGGCGCAGCCGTAGTTGCCATGTCCCTCGAGGGCTCCCGTCGCTGAAGCCCACGCTAGCCTCTCGCGCAAAGTGGATAGGATACGGGCCACAGGCAGGGAGATGTCCCAAGTGAAGAAAGAGGTGGCACCAGCCGGAACATAAAAAAAGAGAAACCCGGATGTTTGGCTAAAACTGACTTCCGGAAGCTGGGGACGTGACAGAGGCGGGGCAAATTCTCGCGATATTTATGATAACAAGAGGCTGTGGGTTGCCGTGGAGATGGAGGAGCGCTACTAGAACGCACGCGCCAGTTTGAGGCCCTGGTCCCGTGGACGAGTTGAAAATGGCGGCAGTTCAGGCTGTGGAGGAGATGCGGAACCGCGTGGTTCTAGGGGAGTTCGGAGTTCGCAATGTAAGACTTGTGGCGTTGAGCTCAAGAGGAGCAGTGAAAGCAGAACAGGGATGGGTTGGGAACTGAAAGGGGATTGTTTTGGGCTCGCTGCCTCTTTGTAGACAGACTCGTCTCTCTATTCTAGGTTCATACCACAGACTTTCCTGGAAACTATTCCGGTTATGATGATGCCTGGGACCAGGACCGCTTCGAGAAGGTGGGTAGGGCAAGAGGTGGCGGGTGAGGCCAAACCATGTGATCTGAGCAGCTTGGGCTTCAGAATCAGCGCTTGGGGCCTCTGTTGTATAAAGCTCATTGAGCTTTATACAGCGCTAGGGGATCGGTGTCCAGGCCAAGTTAGACTGTTTCCAGAGGCTTGTGTGTGTAATGTTTCATGAGGAGGTGACATCCAAATTGAATCTTGAACGAGTAAAAGTTGAGAACAGTGAATGGTGAGGAGCTCAACTATAAAGAGTTGTGTGAAGCGTTCTCTGACTGCAAACATGTTAATAAGTTGGCCGACACTAGCGGTAGGCATGATTGGAGTTGGTCTTGGGCACTATAGGTCATGGTTTTTGAACAGTTCTTAAGCAAATACCATCAGATTTTAAACCTTGATAGTTTTGAGAGAATGAAATTTGAGAAGGATCATACCGGACAAGCAAATCTGTTAGATTGAGGTTGAAGGCTTTAAGACAATAATGGTGGAAATAGAACAGAAGGAAGGATAGAAGGTAAATTGTGATAGTTTTGATAAGGGCTCTGGGGGAGAGTGTAAAATGTTCTTCTAGCTTAGGGAACTGCTTTGATGGATGTTATTCAGTGATAAGGAGAAATGGGTCTGGAGAAAAGGAATAATGATGTATTCAGTTTTGTGCATGTGGAGAGATCTAGCAGGCTAGTAGGCTATATGTTTGAAATGAGATCAGAAGTGAGATAAAATTTTGGAAATTGTCAGTACAGGTAGTTGCTAAAACCAGGGGTGTGATTGAAGTTACCTGGGAGAGAGACAAGAAGCTGGCAAATAATAACAATTAGGGGTGGGTAGAAGATGTTGAGGAATCACCAGAGAAGATTATTTTTCAGAAACCAAGGGAATAGCTTGAAAAAGGAGGAATTTTTATCAACCATGCCAAGTGTAACAGAGAAGTCCAGTAAGATAGGGACTGAGTATTGTCAACCCTGGCGATCAATGGGGTGACAGATGTCATAGCCAGATCGCCCTCACATCCAGGACTGAGTATTGTCAACTGGACTAAGCAATATGGAAGTTTCTGTTCTTCAGAGAAAAGCTTCTGTGGGCGGTTGGTTGGAAGCCACATTGCATAGGGTTTTAATAAATGGAAGACAAAAACAATTTTTTAACAATCTTAAGGATTGTGGGGGAACAGACATCTGGGCAAAAGGAGGTTTTTGGATGAGATTATAATAATAGTTGAGGGAAATGATTGGTGGAGAGGTTTAGACAGCTTTTGGTCGCAGAGACGAGGCTTTATTTACTGCATGTTTTTCTTGTCCCTCTAGAATTTTCGTGTGGATGTGGTACACATGGATGAAAACACATTGGAGTTTGACATGGTGGGAATTGATGCAGCCATTGCCAATGCTTTCCGACGGATCCTATTAGCTGAGGTATTGGCAGGCATTGTGGCCAGGCTGGAGTTGTGTGGGAAACTGTTACCATTACCTCACTTGTAGAATTAAGTGTCCCAAGCTATCCCTCTCCCTTATTTTTCCTGGAATTTTGCTGATCATTTCACCTCATTCTTTTGTAAACTTCATTAAGCATTCTAGGAAGAGATATTGCCTTATCTCAGGAGGCTGGTGATTAAGTGGGGAGTCTATTGAAGTTTTGCAGATGGGTGGTTCTTTTTATTTTATTTTTTTAGAGACAAGAGTCTTACTTTGTCACCTTCAGTAGAATGCCATGGTATCATAGCTCACAGCAAACTCAAACTCTTGGGTTCAAGCAATCTTCTTGCCTCACCCTCCCAAGTGCTAGGACTATAGGTGCCTGCCACAACGCCCAGCTATTTTTTTAGAGATGGATTCAAATTAGTGAGCTCAGCCCATCCACCCACCTCGGCCTCCCAGAGTGCTAAGATTACAGATGTGAGCCACTGCTCCCAGTCTGACAAGTGATTCTCTATCCTTCGGCAGGTACCAACTATGGCTGTGGAAAAGGTCCTGGTATACAACAACACATCCATTGTCCAGGATGAAATCCTGGCTCATCGCTTGGGACTTATTCCCATTCATGCTGATCCCCGTCTGTTTGAGTATCGGAACCAAGGTGAGGGTCTGAGAAAATGAAATTTTGAGGGAAGTGGACAGCTTGGGTTCAAATCCTGAATTGACTATATGTCCTTAGGCAAGTTACTCATCTTTTGGTATATCAGTGTTTTTATCTGTGAGAACATACATCCTTGCCTTCCCTAGTTTGTCAAGAGGATTAAATGAGAAATACATATGTAAAGCATTCAGCATAGTGTCTGGCAGGCAAAATGTTTGCTAGTTTTAAGAGGACCCTTTATTTGTGCAGGAGATGAAGAAGGCACAGAAATAGATACTCTGCAGTTTCGTTTGCAAGTCAGGTGTACTAGGAACCCCCATGCTGCTAAAGACTCCTCAGATCCCAATGAACTCTATGTGAACCACAAAGGTGAGTAGGATGAAGAGGGTCAATCCACTGGTGGTTGTTAGTGTTATAAATGGATAAATGGAGGTCTTTGACATATTTTTCCTCCAGTGTATACCAGACACATGATGTGGGTCCCTCTGGGGAACCAGGCTGACCTTTTCCCAGAGGGCACTATCCGACCAGTGCATGATGATATCCTCATTGCTCAGCTGCGGCCTGGCCAGGAGATTGACCTGCTTATGCACTGTGTCAAGGGGATTGGTGAGAGCTCTGTGGGCCTGCCCTGGGCAGGGAGGTAGTTAGCTTGCAGTGGGGTATGACTAAAGAACTCAGTTGAAAGGCAGAAAGCCATGAGTTTTGTGTTTTTGCTGTCAAATGGCGAGATAGCCCTTTTCCCTCCAGGCAAAGATCATGCCAAATTTTCACCAGTGGCAACAGCCAGTTACAGGCTCCTGCCAGACATCACCCTGCTTAAGCCTGTGGAAGGGGAAGCAGCTGAGGAGTTAAGCCAGTGCTTCTCACCTGGTGTTATTGAGGTGCAGGAAATCCAAGGTATGATATTTAGGATGTTCTTTGGGTCAGGTCTAAAGTAACATTTTCTTTGAAGGTGGCAGAGAGGAATATAAAAACTCTGTGGACTCCAAAAAACACTATAACAATTTGTTTCTATTAGGCAAAAAGGTGGCTAGAGTTGTCAATCCCCGGCTAGACACCTTCAGCAGGGAAATTTTCCGGCACGAGAAGCTAAAAAAGATTGTACAGCTTGCCCGGGTTCGGGACCATTATATCTGTGAGTATAAAGTGGCAAAGTGGTGGTGGTTGGGGTAGGTGCACGTAGAGTATAGATATGGAATATAGGGATAATCTGTAAGTTTTTTTTTTTTTTATACAAAGTCTTATTTTATTGGCCTCAGTAGAGTGCTGTGGTGTCACAACTCACAGCAACCTCCAGCTCTTGGGCTTAGGTGATTCTTTTGCCTCAGCCTCCCAAGTAGCTGGGACTATAGGTGCCTGCCAAAACATCCAGCTGTTTTTTTGTTGCAGTTGTCTTTGTTTAGCTGGCCCGGGCTGGGTTCCAACCCACCGGCCTCAGTGTATGTGGCTGGAGCTGTGACCACTTGGCTATGGCCCTGAGCCAACAGGAACTTTTTTTTTTTTTTTTAATTAAAGAAACAGAGTCTCACTTTGACACCCTTGGTAGAGTGCGGTGGTGTCACAGCTCACAGCAACCTCCAGCTCTTGGGCTTAGGTGATTCTCTTGCCTCAGCCTCCCAAATAGCTGTGACTATAGATGCCCACCATCTATAGTCTTGTTGCAGTTTGGCCAGGGCCGGGTTTGAACCCACCACCCTTGGTATAGGAGCCTGATGCCCTGCTCACTGAGCCATAGGCTCTACCCCCAACAGCTTTTTGAATGTAAGCTCTACCTAAGCTAAAACTATCTTTTTGATTCCCAGTCTCTGTTGAGTCAACGGGTGTGTTGCCACCGGATGTGCTGGTAAGCGAAGCCATCAAAATACTCATGGGGAAGTGCCAACGATTCTTGGATGAACTTGAAGCAGTTCAGATGGACTGAAGTTTCCATTGGAATCAATGTGGATGGCTGGGCTTGGATGCTCCTGAGGCATGCTGAAGCTTTGTGTTCTGATCTGCCCTATAGGACTGCTATAGAAAGCCCAGTATGACTAGAGATCCCTAGTTTCCTGGGACAGTTCCAAGTTTATTTTTAATCAGTACATTTTGTTAAATGTGCCCCAGAATGACACTTACGCCTTTGTAAGGCCTTTGATGTAAATAAATTTATGTCAAACACATTTTTTTCAGAGGCTACTTGGGCTTCATCTCAGAATGGGTTTGGCATTTGGCAGTTAAGAACACTGGGCCCAGGCCAGGCAATCCTACCACTTTGGGAGGATCGCTTGAGACCAGCCTGAGCTCTACAAACAGAAAAATTAGCTGGGCATGGTTGTGCTTGCGTGTAGTCCCAGCTACTAAGGAGGCTGAGGCAGGAGGGTCACTTGAACCTAGGAGTTAGAGGTTGGCAGTGAGCAGTGATAACACCAGTATTCTAGCCCAGGCAGGCAGGTGACAGAGGAATACCCCTGTCTCCAAAAAACCAAACCCTACTGGGTCACTGCAGGTTAGGACTAAGCCCTTTGGAAAAGTATCCTGAGAAATGCCAAATTGAAGTGGTTTCTGGGGGACACAGCAAAACCCTAGAAAAACATTCAAGGAGCCAGAGTAAATGTGCCACTTTGTCAAAGAATAGCAGCAGTTCCCTTTGGATGGTCTGTGGAAATTAGGCCCAGGAGCCACACATGCAAGACACTGAGAATGTTATGGGATGCCTAGTCTAGGCAGTCAGGAATAGAAACCCTCTAACTGGCATACTATTTCACCGAGCTTGACAGTGAGGTGTCCCTGTCTACTCCCCTTTGGATGCTTATGAGGAAATAACGCTGGAATATCTCTGCTGTGAAGACTGATTTGAAAAAGGCAGATGGGTAGGGCACTGGCCCCATATACCAAGGGTAGTGGGTTCGAACCTGGCCTTGGCCAAACTACAACAAAAAAATAGCTGGGTGTTGCAGCAGGCACCTGTAGTCCCAGCTACTCAGAAGGCTGAGGCAAGAGAATCGCCTAAGACCAGGAATTGGAGGTTGCTGTGAGCTGTGTGATGCCATGGCACTCTACTAAGGGTGACAAAATGAGACTCTTGTCTCTCCAAAAAAAAAAAGCAAAGAAAAAGGCAGATGGGGCCCTTTGTATATGAAATTGAGATTTTTACTGTCATGCAGATGTGCTTCAGAGTTAATGTTTCTACAAAAAGGTTCTATAAACAATAGAAAATTTCTAGCATGAAGTCACAGGATGTTAAAAATATTACAACACAATAAATATAACTACACCCTCCACCGCCCCAAACAGGAGTAGGCAGCTATCAGGTTTGGAGGGAAACACTCTCGAGGTCACTTTCATAATCTACAGAAACCCAAAGCACCGCACAGGAAGAGGGAACAGGGACAAGTCCGGTAGCAGAGCTACAATATGAGACACCTAAGTTCTGCTTCCCCAGCTTTGCTGCTTTCTAGCCTTACCCTGCCTGTGGCCTGGCACCAGGTCAATGTAGCTTCAGTCCATTCTGGCTCTCATTGAAACCCTCTTATCAGTAGATCAGAGGGATGATGAGCTTGTCTGTGCAGAGTACATGGACATATACTCTATGGTTTCTATATGGACTAATCCTGTTTTATGGCTACCAGTAATAATCTCAGGGATAGGTGCCATATACATGTCTTATGCTTACAGGGCCTTCCAGTGACCTCTAGGATAGACTCAAAGTACAGACAGTAATGGGAAGGCATATATATTTTTTCTTTTGGAAATGGCCCTTGAGAAAAGTAACCAGGGACCATGAGATCTTAGAAGGCACCTGGACTCAGGTAGTCCTAGGAATAGATCAGTGGCTTTGCTAGCTACTTGTCACAGATGTAGCCTAGCTAGTCTAGATTATCCTTGGATTGGTGTCACATGACATAAGATAGGGTACTGTGGCTCTCGTGCCTGAGTGGGCCCTGAGGTGGGGGAAACCAGATTGAAGGGTCATTCATGGAAAGATGTGAGAACTCTAAGGGGACATCACCATTAAAGACTGCCCAGCCCTTGTCCCTGGAGGTACTATACTTGATAACTGTGCCCAGAGTTTAAGTAGTGTAGCCTATACCATGGATCCCATCAGGTGATCAGATTCTTGCCCAAAACAAGTTGAGGGAATTGGTCAAATTCACTTTAGCACTTAGCACCCAACCCAGACATGCCCCTGAGGAGTGGGGATGGTTCCTTTCAGCTCACCAGCAAGGGGGCTCAGAGAGACTTGCAGTGTTAAGTCTGGCACAAATAATTGAGGGCTGAGACCTTGCCACAAACCTGGCTAGTTACAGTGTTGGGTATAGCACCCCTGGTTACCATTCTGCACAGGTGTTTGGCTGCTTGGAGTTGGGAAGGCTTGGGGAGCTCTGCTCTAGCTTTTTGTGGAAAAGCCAAAACTCCAAGTGGTTCTCAACCTTTCTAATGCCTCCTAATGCCGCAACCCTTTAATAAAGTTCCTCATGTTGTGATGACCCTCAACCATAAAATTATTTTCGTTGCTACTTCATAACTGTAATTTTGCTACTGTTACGAATCGTAATGTAGTATCTGATATGCAAGATGTATTTTCATTGTTACAAAGGGGTCGCGACCCACAGGTTGAGAACCACTGGTGTAAACCCTAACTCCCTCTCTTGAAACGCAGTATAATTACTTCTGGTCCTGCACAGGGCCCACTCTCTCCAGCTCCAGACCTGGATTTCTCCAGGCTGATAATGGTGGAAAGTGAGGTGGCAGTGTGAGTAGGGCCTAGAGATTAGCTATGAAGGGGAAGAAGAGATGACAATAAAGGCTGAGGAAGGATGCCCAAAAGCTTGATTCATGGTTCAAAGATGGTGGTCAGGCCAGCCCCCTCGTTGTCCAGCACCTCTGTCTCCAGCATTGGCTTTGTCTTCTTGAAAAGTGAAGGAAGATTCTTAATGTGAACTTCTTTTCGGAACTGCTCTCCCAAGGGTTTCTGTAGAAAACAAATGAAATGACGAAGAACTAACTAATGCTAGACCTTGACTAGTGGGTTAAAGATCATTCTACCATAATGTTCCATAACTTCAGTTGGTTTCTGGTTTGCTCGGGCTTAGGAGAGGTTGAGAGTACTAATAAAAATGCATGACCTACCCCAATGCAACCAGCAATGAGGCGTTTGAATTGGTCCTTCCGGCGCTTGTCAGCCACTTTCTGCAGGGTGGGGTTCAAAAGCTTGCTGTCAAACTGGTCCAGAGAGTCTTTCTGTATTTCAGGAATTTGCTCCATAACAGCTCTTATTTCCAGGTACTTAGGGCGCTGTTAAGTGTGAAGATAAACTTACTTGATTTAAGTTTGGACACTGCCACCCTCCTCACCTTCCCCATTCCCTGCCACATCCCACCCATCTCTTAAAGGTACCACTAGCAAATTGGCCAGATGCCTACATTTAGGATAAGGCCTAAGAGACTGGGAGCAGGTGATGCACAATAAAGCTGCAGCCATCCTGCGTGTGCTTACCAGCGCCTCATATATCTGAAAGGCCAGGTGGACCAGGGCAGCCATGCACCCGTCATGTTGCCCGTGTGTCTGTAAGCCTTTCAGCACACTGGTGAAAAGCCACGTAACAGCATCTGCGAGCAGTTTCCCTGATAGCACCTGAGGAGAGACAACTATGCTCAGGAACACGGGGGACCTCTTTGAAGGCCCTAGTACCCAAATTCTTCTAAGTGGTTCAGTTAATCTTTATGACCCAAACCTTCCATGGGGGATGGAGGGAAAGGGAAGGGGGTGAGTAACCATACTTGTTTGAGGAGAGGCCAGCAGAGCTGTGTGGTTGTCCTCTGACAGGACAGAGTATCCTTCCAGCCCAGGGAATTGAACGCTGTAATTAATAGTGCTGTACAAACATCCTGAATAGGAAAGGAGGAAGGATTACTATGGGAAAACATGCAATTCGTTTTTTTGAGACAGTCTCACTTTGTCACCCTTGGTAGAATGCCATGGCATCATAGCTCACAGCAACCTCAAATTCCTGGGCTCAAGTGACCCTGTTGCATCAGCCTCCCAAGGAGCTGGGACTAGAGGTACCTGCCATAACGCCCTGCTATTTTTAGAGACGGGGTCTTGCTCTAGAACAGGGTGTTCTCAAACTCTTGAGCTCATGCAATCCATCAGCCTCCCAGAGTGCTAGTATCACAGGCATAAGCCACCACACCTGGCTCTGACAATTCTACTGAAAAGAAGTGAGTTTACTTCTAATTTTGTTTACCAGGAAGTCAAAAAGAAGACAATAATATGTAATAGAAAACCTATGTGTAGAAGAGAGCTTAGGCTTAGGGGAAGTGGTAAACACTTAGCTCAGGCTTAGGGGAAGTGCTAAACACCAGGGATTTGCATCAGTGTGCCTGGGTGCTTTTCTAAGAACCTATGCCCACACTGGTATGGGACACACGATGGCCTTGTTCCTTTCCCCTTGTTTTTTTTCCTGGGGACTTTAGAAACCAGGAACTTATATAAAGGAGCACTAAAACAAAACACTCTTCTGATGATATCCTAGAATGAGAAAAATAGACGCTGGCTCTCCAGGTAGGCAAGAAGAGAAGATATCACCTGCCCACTCCACCTACCTCCTGCTTCATCAGACATTTGCCCAGATCTGTAAGCTCTGGGGTGGGTGAGGGGGTTGACTCTGTGGCCATCATCTCTTCATCTGTAAGTAGAGAGTGGGAATGTTAAGCTCTATCCTTTCAGAATAGAAAGAATATCCTGTTTTGACAGAAGTCCAAAAATCAAAGCAAAGTTAAATATCCTAGGCTAACTGGTACCTGAGTAGTTGTAGGACATTCCTCTCACAAAAGAATGTAGAAGCCTGTTAGTTATGTATGTGGGATACAAGGGAGGTGCTGGGCAGTAACTTCAAAAGGTGCCAATGCTGAGGCTCTCTCATTGAACATGTAAGTGAACATCTACTGTAACAGGCGCTGATTTAGTTACTGGAGATAATAATCCTTTCCCTAATGGGAGCTTACATTCTAATGAGGGAGACAGGTAATAAATGAATATATAAATGAAACAGAATGTCAGAAAGTGGTAAGTTCTACAAAGAAAAATAAAACAGAGAAAGAACATAGAGAGTTGCTGGGGTTGCTATTTTTGCTACGTTGACCATGGAAGACCTTTCATAGGAGGTGACATTTGAGCAGAGACCTCAATGAAGCAAGGGAAGAGGACAAGTATATAGTTGGGAAAGAATCATTCTAGAATTGAGACAGGAAACAGCAAGTGCAAAGGCTCTTAGGTAGGAGTATGAGGGGGAAAAAGAGCAAGAGGGCCGGCACAGATAATAGTCAGATGGAAGACATATCATGGTTACACTACTAGGGAAAACAGTTGCTATAGGAACCGACCAGGTTCAGAAGGAATAATATTTAGGAGGCTAAGAGCAGACCTCCAAGGGTCAGACAATAGGCTCACTTACCATCTCCATCTGCAGGGGGAGCAGTACTGTGGTCGGAACCTCTCTTTGAAATACAGCAAACCGCTAAAGCAAGAAATCAGGGTTACTGGGTGAAGGAAAGCTTATATACTACCACAACAACCGTTTTCTATCACATCAGGCCGACTAATCACTTAACTGTCTCTGGCTGAGTGAGGAGGGGGGATGGTATACTGTCCAAGGCACAAAAATCCACTAATAGAAATAGAGGGATTTTTGATGACCTTGACCAGACTGCATTTAGGTCCTTCTTCAAGTATTATTAGCTAAAGGAAATTACACACTTCTCTGAGAGTGACTAGAGAGGTGCCAGATCTGGTCTACTTTGGACTTCAAACACATGAAATGACCAAGTACATTCATTTCCTTTAACATTTCCAAAAACAGAGAAAATGATTAACCACTTCTATGTCCATGAATTTAAAATTTTCCCTCTTTTGACAAAACCAGGAAGTTATTCCTAACATGAATCCAAATTCCTCCTGCTATTTTAGACCATTTCTTTGTGTTCTGTCCTTGGTACAATCTAGCTCACAATTCATAAAATGTCCTTAGGTTGACTGAAAGATTAGCTTCTGCCTAGTTATTCCTTATCAATCTGCCAGTACTGCTATAAGCATGAATCTTTGCATCAATCTAGTCTTTGTAGGGTTGGCTGAGTGACTAGCTCTTTTACCATGAATATTCTTCTACACTACCCCAGGTCCTGGGTGCCACTTACTCATCAGGTCCATGACTTCTCGGGTTAACATCCTCACCAGCTGTTCCTCCAGCATCTCTTGAGATTCAGGATTTTCATCTGCAGTCTCATCTTCTCCACTGCAGAACACCAGGGAACCAAGTTCCATTGGGAATACGGAAAGGGAAAGACAAGGAAAGCAGTGACCCTAACCAGACCCTCTGTGCCAACATACTTCTCCTCTGGGTTTATATTCCATGCAAAAGTTGGGAGTAGAAAGCAATGACCCAGTGAAGGATATTATTACTAGTGGCTCTATCCAGTTGGATAGAGTATACAGAAACAAAATCCTGAGGGGATAAAGTAATGGTACCTCCTATGAAGGCTTAATCTCAAGAGTCTGCCTATTGGTCACAGCCTATCCAGACAAGCCATCTACCCCCTAGGCTAAGAATGACTAAAACTCACTGCCCAGCAGAATCCCTGCTCCCTTCTTTCCTCCTATCCAGCCATGCTACCAGATCATCCACCAAGGAGAATGGGTATAACTTACCACGGCAGACTTGTCTGGCTGACGCCTTGCCATTTCTGAGAAAGCCTCTGGGAAAACACAAAGGAAATAAATACTTAAGTTGGAGAGAAGACTGGAACATGTGATATCTAAGGTCCATTTTATGATTAGACAAGGATCATTCCACGTATCAATATGATAGCCTCAGTACACCCAAAGGTTAAAAAGAAAGATATGATTTCCATAACTTATCCCATGCCCATGATAAGGACAGCATATCAAACACCTTTGCTTAGAAAGAAGCTCATTTGTAGAATCCCTGGGTATCTAGATGCATTTATTCCAGTTGCTCCCTCTGCTTAATTCCAGAGTCAAGGAAACAGACTGAGGGGAAGCATTCCCCTGACTACCCTTCTTCAGCTAACAGGTTAGGAGCTGAACCTGCATCTGAAGGTGCTTCATGGCAATCAAATCAATTTAGTTCTTTGCTGCTCAAATACAGTACAGCAAAGACAGTCTGCTGGAATGTGAGGTTTGGAGCAGCCAACTTGACAGGGCTAGGAGAAAACACTTTCAGGAGCTCCTAACTCATGAGGCTCAAAAATGCCCCCCATCCCAAGTGGACCTATCTCTTACCACGTGGAGGTAGGTGAAAAGAGGTCCAAGGATGGGAGATAGCAGAGTTTCATGGTGCTCTGGGGGACAGAAGAGCACCAGAGGCTTCACAAAGACTCGTGCTGCAGTAAGTTAAGTAGTTTTAGCACATAAGCACATACCCCTCACCTGCCAAGTGGCAGGTTGCACCCCTGAGCAGATCAACCCCTAAATGACTTGCAAGAGGCCACAAACATCCTGTGTTAATAACGAAAAAATCTTCAAGTTCTTTTCCTAAAATCCTAAGCCACACTGATACCCAGTTCCATTATATTTTTAGTTCAAGTGTCGTTTCCACCAGGGTGCATATTTATGTTCACTGGGTTGCCTCAAAAGTAGGGAGGCAAAAAAAAGGAAGGAGGACACCTTTGTGTTAAACTCTTCTTCAGCATTCTGGGGGCCAGAAGGAGAATGAAGTTTAAAAGGGCTTCCTCTAAAAGGGAGTACCTGACAAAATACGACCAAGGCATACTATGTAAAAGCCTCATCTTTCCTATTTCCATTAAGTAGGAAGATAAACATTTACCCCTAAGGAAAAATATACAGTAGTAGAAAGAACTTTTAACATCCCTCTGGACTGCCTGAAATAAGCAGCAAGAAAAACATGCAGGCAGTCCAGAGGGGTCTTAAAAGCCTTCTTGCTACAGGAAGACTGAAATAACAATAAAAAACATGTAATCTTCCTGTCTGTTTAATAAGATTACCATGCATTTAGATACAAAATCCCATTTCTTCCTTTCAGCTCTGCCTCCTTCTGGTTTCTATGACTTTTGGGGTTATCAATGGATTTTTAATTAAAATATTTTTCGGCTAGGCATGGTGGCTCATGACTGTAACCCTAGCACTTTGGGAGGCTAAGGTGAAAAGATCACTTGGGGCAAGAATAAGGCTATGTCGTCACAAAAAATAGAACAATTAGCTGGGTACAGTAATGTGTGCTTGTAGTCCCAAGCTACTCAACAGGGGCTGAGATAGGAGATTGCTTGAGCCCAGAAGTTTGAGATTGCAGTGAGCTATGATGATGGCTACTGCATCCTAACCCAGGGAACACAGGGGATTCTACCTTAAAATAAAAATAAAAAAGAAGATAGCATATTGCTATGTAGCCCAGGCTGGTCTCAAACTCCTGGGTTCAAGTGATCCTTCTACTTCAGCCTTGTGAGTAGCTGGAATTATAGGCACATGCTACCACAGTCAGCTACTTAGTGGTTTTTGAAAGGATATGAAGCATGGGTCTGAGTCGGTAATCAGGAATATTATTCAAGTTGATGAAGGCTGAGCTGAGCAGCTGGGTAGCAAGGTCCTCCACGGTGTAGAAGTCTTGCTGCATGGAAGGGCCTGCCTTTCCTAGGATGTGAAAACTGTAAGGAAAAAAAAAAACTTGGTAACGTCATCCAATATCTGCTATTGCCAGCCCTGACTACTCAAAGAATTTCATTTCTAGTATACAGTAAGATTTTTCAGCTAGAAAAATAATTGTAGTTACTCTTAAAAAAACTTTAATTTTAAAGATGTGGACTTAATTTTTTTACCAAAAGTGAAAATAGCCAGGTGTGGTGGCTCACACCTATAATCCTAGCACTCTGGGAGGCCAAGGTGGGTGGATTGCCTGAGCTCACAGATTCGAGAACAGCCTGAGCAACAGCAAGAGCAAGACCCCACCCCATCTCTAAAAATAGCCAGGCATTGTGGCAGGTGCCTGTAGACCCAGCTACTTGGGAGGCTGAGGCCAAGAGAATCGCTTAAGCCCAAGAGTTTGAGGTTGTTGTGAGTTAAGATACCGCGGCACTCTACCAAGGGCAAAAAGGGAGACTCTCTCAAAACAAAAACAACAAAAAGTGAAAACAAAATGGTTCTACCCCCGCCTACCCTTTTTTTTTTTTGAGACAAGATCTTGTTCTGTTGCCCAGGTACTGTGTCATCATAGCTCTGCAACCTCAAACTCCTAGGCTTAAGCAATTCTCCTGCCTCCGCCTTCTCAGTAGCTGTGACTATAGGCTCATGCCACAATGCCCAGCTAATTTTTCTATTTTTTTTCTGGAGATGGGGTCTTGGCTTTGCTTAGGCTTTGCTTGAACTCCAGGCCTCAAGTATCCTCCCACTGCAGCTTCCAAAAGTGCTAGGATGACAGGTGTGAGCCACATTGCCTGGCCCAAAACTTCTTGACAGCATAGAGCATCTTTTTTTTTTTTTTTTGGTAGAGACAGTTTTACTTTATCACCCTTGGTAGAGTGCCGTGGCATTACACAGCTCACAGCAACCTCCAACTCCTGGGCTTAGGTGATTCTCTCGCCTCAGCCTCCCACGTAGCTGGGACTATAGGCGCCCGCCACAATACCTGGCCATTTTTTTTTTGCAGTCTGGCCGGGGCCATGTTTGAACCTGCAACCCTTGGTATGTGGGGCTGGTGCCCCACCCACTGAGCTGCAGGCGCTGCCCCAGATAGAGCATCTTTGTAAAGAGAGATGTTGGTAGGCAAGATAAATAGTAGCTTTCATTATTATGTAATGTGGACTTACAATAGAGGACCTCGTTAATTTGGATGATCAGAGCACTGGGTTAGTGAGGTCAAAACCCTGGATATTGTGTGTGAAGGTCAGTTACCTCCCCATCCCATAACCAGGACCTGAAGACAAAATCCTGACTAGCACCTCCCACAATCCCGTGGGAAGTATGCTGCAAGGACTGAGGAATCTGAGCAAATACATCTCTACCACTTATCTTCTACATGGGCCTCATCATTTTATATACTAGAAACAGACAAGTTGGGCATGAAACATCAAGTCATGAGTAGGATTGTGAGGCTCACAGACAATTATATAAAAGCAAATGCAGGAAAGCAGGCTGTTCATTTTTTTTTTTTTTTTGAGACAGTCTCATTATGTTGCCCTCGGTAGAGTGCTGTGGCGTCACAGCTTACAGTAATCTCAAACTCTTGGGGTTAAGTGATTCTCTAGCCTCAGCCTCCCGAGTAGCTGGGACTACAGGTGCCTGCCACAATGCCTGGCTATTTTTTGATTGCAGTTGTCACTGCTGTTTAGCAGACCCTGGCCAGGCTTGAACCTGCCAGCTTCAGTGTATGTATGTGGCCGGCACTCTACTCACTGAACTATGGGCACCGAGCCAGGCTGCTTATTGTTATTTTCCTGTTTTACCTTCCTGACTTACCTTAACTGTATACTAAATTCTAGATCAAAAATTCAATAGATGGCCATTCCTATATAATACATATCTACAAAGGAAATACAGAGAGGCAGTAATGGTTCCTTACCAGTTTTCATAGAGGGTGGAGAAGAAATGCTGCATTCTTTCCAAGACTGTTTTGTAGACAGGCGCATCATTGAGTTCCAAGAGAGGCTGAGGTAATCCTACAGAGAAATACGAGTTAGGAACATGTTGCTCCACTGTCAGAAGTCTCAACCAGTCAACATTCTACAGAAGATGTGGTTTAGGAGCAGAGGTTTGTGCAAGTACATGTGCTTCAACTGCAAAGCAGCTGGCCATGTCTTCTACCAGTTGGAGGCTCTAAGGGCTTTCTTATAGGTGACTTGTTACCCTCCCATAGTAGGGAAAACTGAAATAGGTACTAAAATTTCAGACTAAACCTGGGTATTCCACCTTTTGCTTGAGTTTTTCCAGACAGGACAGGTACCCAAACAGTGACAATTCAAAAGGATCTCCTCATAAAGTGTTGGGGATGACCTTTCCCAACTTAAGTCATGGACCTTCTTTTTCATACAAAATCTTATACAAAAGATAAAGACATGCAGCAGATCAAAATAAAACCCATTTACCTTAGTATTAACAACTCCCTTAAAAGAGCTATACTTTTAAATATAATTAGAAGTTTTATATTCTGTGCCTTACAGTCACAAGCTATCAGAGGGAACTGTTTGTCCATTCTAGTATGTCTGGTTGGCCACTTACTTCTATAGCAAGAGTTCTTGGATTAACTTGAATTAATAGAATGGATTGTGTGGTAAAAAAACACTTTTTATATTAATGGCAATACACATTTTAGAAGTTTTACTCTACTGTTTATTTTTTATTTCTTTTTTTTTTTTTTT